>NC_068950.1:42375141-42701808 GCF_026419915.1 Harpia harpyja
GGGCGCCGGGATGCTCCCTGCAGACCCCTCTGGCGTGGGAGGGCTGGGGCAGCCGTGTCCCGCTCCATTTGCGATGGAAAGTTGTCTTATCACGTGCCAAACGCACTCCCCCTTTCTCTTGCACTGTTGCTTTTACTTCGGATTTTTTCACGTGTTTTCCTGACCTGCCAGAGGCACTAAATCTTCCTAATGCCTCCCTGCCCTCTAATAGCAAAATGGGCTGCGGGAAGTTTTTCTTTTTTTTTTTTTTTGACTAAAGCGAGATTAATTAAAATATAAAAAATGCACCCAACACTGGTAAATCATTTCTCCTCTTTGCAAAAGGATTGCTGTCCGCTCAGTCCACCTCTGCTTTCCACTGCAGAAGTATCTCCATGCAAGTAAAAGTCTTCTAACACTCGTAAAGCAACCGAGATATTATCTCTCTAATTAGGAGCTGGAAAAAAATAAATGAGATCAATTAATGCTATAATTAAAACCAGTGCCTTTAGATGTGTTATTTGTGGTGAACAAATGCTTACGCTTACAAGAGCTGTGCCGTGTTTCTCCCCAAAAAGGTTGGAGCGGGAACCCCCTTCTCCAGCCGCGGTAGGAGGGTCCCCGAGATGTTCTTGGCAGCGCAGCCCACCCCAGGGTGCTGGGGGACTCGGGGGGGGTCCCGCGGCCGACCTGCCCACCTCCCCGCGGCGGAGGACGGCGTTTGCCCTGGTCCCCAGCCGGCTCTGGGGAGGTGACGGGGTCTCACGGCGGGGCCGGGGGAGTTGTTGGTTTTTTTTTTTTGCAATTCTCGCTTGGCCCTTCCCTGCTTGGGGGTAAGCTGTTTTTCATATATTGTAGCCTGGGAAAGCTGTGTTACTGTTAAAAGAGTAACCATATCCCTTTCTGAGCTGTTGCCAAGCAGATGTAGGGTTTTGGAAAGTTCCCAACAAACTTCCACAGCTGATACTTTACCGACTTGTTCCTTCTCCCATCCCTCTACTTGCACCTATTTAAATAACCAAAAGACATAATCTGGGGGAGGGATCGTTGCTCTGCATCTTCTACTTGTTAAATATAATTAATTGAGAGTGACACGTTAATCAATTACAGTGTACGGCTTCGAAAAGAAACGCAGAAATATCAAACATTACTGTTTCACCCAAAAAGCTTCCTATTTTGCACTGAAAGCGAACCAACCGAGTAATGAAAATTGAGCCCCTTCAGCCCTTTGTGCAACACGGGGCCGCTGCTGCTTCTCGCGAGGGCAAATATCTCATTTACTTTCTTAATAGCAATTTGTGGGGTGGCTGCTGGAGGAGGAAGAAGAAGAAATAAGGGCTTTTGAAGGCTGGCGTCGGTACGAAACTCGGTGTAGATGCAGATCCCGCTTGCGTGTTGAGGCGAGGGGGGGGGAACGCAGAGCACTGGAAATGTGGAAAGCTCTCACAAATCATATCTCACAGGAAAGGTTTACAGGAGTTCAGAGTATAGCAGAGGGGATGGATGTCAGGTTTTCCTACACAATAGAGGGTCTTTTGTTTCCGCGCTCCCTCTTGGCAGCAGCCCCCATGCCACTGCTGGTAATTTCCTGTCCATCCTTCGCCGAGCGGCGGAGCTGGAGCAGGGGAGTAGTCCCGCGTTTTTGTTTAGACTGTGTTTTTTTAATGCTGAGCCTTGTCCTAAGCAGGATATCCCTGTGTATGTTTGGAGTTCCTGAACTTCTCTGGAGAAAATTATCCTTAAAAAGCCCCTTCCATAGCGCCGAGTTTCTAACTTCTCTCTCTTAAAAAAAAAAGAAAAAAACAACCCACGACAAAAAGCTCTCGTTTAATTGCTTTTGCTTGTGAGAGCTTGTACCTTGCGGTTTAATCCGCCCGCGTCTCAAACATCCGTCGGCGTTTTCCTTCCACCCGGGGGCTGAGGAGCAAAACCAAAAAGCGGAGGCGATTCGGTTGGCAGTTTTACTTTTGGCGGCTGGGGGACAGTTCGGCAGGATCCGGACCCCACGAGGCGGGACGATGTCCCTCGGGCTCCGCGTGTGCCAAGGGCTTGAGTTCATCCGTGTTTTCCAAAGCCCTTTACATGGGTGTTTTGCAGTCGGTGGAGCTCAAGGGCCCGCTCGAGGGCCCGGCCGATGGCGTTTGGCTGCTGACTGCGGCTGTAGGTTTCTCAGAAACTCTCAAACTTACGGACCGGCACCTACTTTTTATAATTTTTTTTCCCCCGGCTCTCCCAAACAATCTCCTTGGATGCGTTTGTTGACGTCGCATAGTAAAACTAAAGTAAAACTAAAAGCAAGGAGCGTGGTGGTTAGCTTGCACGGAGGAAGCAGGGCGAGCTCCCAGCCACAGACTTTTTAGAGTAAGATACAGAAAAATATATCCAGTAAAATCCAAAAAATGAGGCACCGCCGTAATGAGCCTCAGTGACGGGACAGCCCTTTGGATTTGAAAAATGCCACTGCCTTTTCTGTAACACTCCCATCATCTTGAGAAAACAGCCCAGGGGAAAGCGGGACGGGGTCTCCGACCCAGCGCGGCATCCGCTCCGTCGGGAACGTGGCGCTCGCAGCCACCCGCCGTTATTTAGGTTTAGAAACCCCTCCAGATTAGCACGCCGGCACGGTGTGGATTCCAGGGCAGCGACGGCCGCCTCCGCACCATCGGCCAGGCAGCAATTAGCCTGCACCGAGCACGCACCGGGAAGCCCGGCTCCCGAGGATTAAAAGCGGAGCGGAGGGGCTGGAGTTTGCCGGCTCGCTCCTGGGAAGCCCCGCATGGGTTAAAGTGCAGCATGCACGGTGCTGTACGGTGCTGTATGATGCCGTACGGTGCTGCGCGGTGCCGTACGGTGCTGCGTGGTGCTGTACGATGCTATACGGTGCTGTAGGGTGCTGTGCAGTGCCGTACGATGCCGTACGGTGCTATACGATGTTGTACGGTGCTATACGTGCTCCCCCAGCTCCGGCATTCTTCTGGGTAACTTGATCTTACTTCTGTCTGCTTTTAACAGATAGGCGAGGTGAAGTTATGTTAAACATGTCGCAGTAAGTTTGATTCGCACCGCTTTGGTCTGGTTTTCTTCCTTGATTAGCTTTAATCAAACCCTCCATGTTACATGACCTTAATAAAGCTATTTTTCCTGACAAGCGAAGACCGTCTTAACAAGCAAAGCTCATCTGGCCTGAAACTAAAGCCAAGTCAAGATGGTGTTTTAGGTCCTCATTAAAGTCCACAGCGTGAAGCAGGAGGGGAAATGATGAAATGGTGCTCCACCAAACCATCTCTCCTTTACATTTAATTAGAGGAATTATACGCAACCCAGTAGATGCCTTGGGAGGGCAATCACCATTGGTTTCGTAAAGAGCCCGCCGGTATAAAAGGGGGCAGCTGAGGCTTTAGCAAAGGGTAAATTAACACCAGGAGCCGGGTGGACTTTGGGATCAACTGGGGAAAAAAAAAAAAAATCATATGGTGTTAATATGAAAAGAGCTCCAAAGCCACCCGGCCCTGCTCCGGAGCTCACGTGGGCAGCGTACAGCGACCCTGAAATGCTTCAGAGGGAAAGTTTCCAGGCGACGGCGTGTTTATTCTCCCTTCAGTCCTTTCCTTCGGTTACTGCTGACTCACGCAGGTTGGGTGAAATATTGACGGCCGCGGAGGGCCGAGCGGCGAGGCGAGGAGGCGAAGGAAAAGCCCCGGCAGGGAGCGATGCCACGGGGCTTGGCAGTGGGTGAGGAAATCAGCCACATGCAGACAAAATGCGGTCAAGCAGCCGCCCCACACAGAGGATGTCCCTTACACTCATTAGCATTGTGTTTGTAGCAGAGCTTATCAAAAAACAGCCAACAGACATAATCTGTGGTTTACGCTTTCTTTCGTTCCCTTTTTTTTTTTTACTCTCTTGTTTTCCTTTTTTTTTTTTTTTCCTGAGGGTTTCTAAAGGGATGTAATCCACTCTGGTTTTATTGCCATTGCCTCTGGACGTGCTGCAGCTCCAGCCAGCAGTTATTCCAGCCTCTCCAGCCTCCCTGCGAAGGTCTGCGCTGCTGCTGCTGCTGCGGGCTTGACTGCTACTAAATTGTAAACCGCAGGGCTGCCTTAACCCTTTGCCTTCTGCGCAGCTCCCAAAATCGTGGGTGTTGCAAGGGGAATCGCTGGCCGAGGGCAGCGGGGCCTCGGTGCCAAGAGTTTTGCGTGGAAAGGCTGCACAAAACCCCGGGTCCGGCAGCCCCGCGGGACGCAGGGACACTTTGCAAACCCCGAGCCCCCCGGGGCTTTCTCCAAGTTCGACCAAAATATATTTTTGCACTTTGATGGCTCTTCCCTGCACAGCTGAGGGGTTGGGGATGTGCCAATCGAGACGAGACCCCCCCCCACCCATGCTGCCGTCCCGCCAGCTCCCTCGCACCTCTCCCAGCGGGCTCTGCGGATGCCCCAAATCCTCCAACTTTACTACATGCAGCCGGAGTCCTCTCCTGGCCGCCGGGGAGGCCCGTGGGTACGGCCTCGCGCGGTGGAGGGGTCTGCAGGCTGCACCCCCCTCCTGCCCGGCAGCTTCGGTGGGGTTAGGGAAGGTCTCCGCAGCCCCCGGTGCCGACATCACCGCGACTTGCGACCCCGCGATCTCCGTGCGCCTACTACAAGCCATCACGCCCAGCACCCTCCGTTTTCCTCGTCTCCACAATTTCATCCCTAAACGCCACGTTTCCCTCTTGGGACCAGAAACGTCTTGCTGCGATACGGTCAGAGGCACCTCGGGCGCGCGGTCGCGTTTGCAAAGAGCTTTCCTGGCCGGTCGCGTCCCCTCCCTTCCCTCCACATCTCCCCCACTGCGGGGATAAGCCAGGGACATTCGTCCTCCCGCACGTCGTGAGCCGACAGCGGTCCTTCCCTGCCCCGGTCCCACCGAAAATCAATTCTTTGCTCTCTTGTCCAAGAGGATATTTGCAAATAATTTCCTAAAAAGGCAATCTAAAAATGGCCCTGTTGTTACCCATATTTGTACACAGGCTCGTGAGCGACGGGATTCCTCGGGCTTGTCTACACGGGGACAATTGAAATGGATGTGAAATAACTTTAAAGTGGATTAGCTAAACTGCATTACATCCTCATGTAGACACTGTCATTTAGAAATGAAACGGCCTTAATTTGGTTTAGTTGAGTTTTGCTTTAGCAATTTAATAAAGACACTTTAAAGTCTGAGTGAGGAGTTTACACGGGGATTTAATGCAGTTTAATTAATCCACTTTAAATTCACAATTTTAATTAATTAGGATGAACTTTCCTTAAGCGTTCCCATCGAGATAGTGGTACAGCATTTCTAGCCACCTGACACAACGACCTGACGATTCGTGACCGGGAAGAGCCGTTGCAACGATGCGTGACCGGTCCGGTCCCCAGAGTTGGGTACATAAAGAAAGTCGTTTAAAAGTCCTCGTGGTCTGGCCACGGCCAGGAAGTCTTTCCCTGCAGTAAATTACCTCTGGAGAACCCAAGTTCCTGCTGTAATGAGCCACCATCCTCCCAAGTGCTTTAGGTTCTTGCGTTGCCCACGAAACCGTAAGCAGAAGCATCTGTCTCATGTGAAAGGGGTTTGGAAAGATGCGGCCCGAAACAGAGAACGGCACAACAGCCTCCTTCAGCTCTGCGAGCGCTGCGCCGCGCTCTGCTGACCACTGAAAGGGTTTCAGTTTCTCACCCGGCTTACGCGGTGGTTTTGCAATATTGGCAAACCCACAAAAAAACCTTCTGTGTAGGAGTCCTGCGAACCCGCCTGCACCTGGAGTGGGGCTGGCCGGGGCTGCAGAGCTCCCGTTGCCCGTATTTATTTATCGTCAGTAGAAATGCCCGCTGTGCTCATCGTGCAGATGATGTCTCCTTGAGATGCTGGCCTTGCCCTAGGTTCATATCATCAGCCTTCAGCTTCCCAAGCCCACTGGCAAGGGTGGATTTTGTGCAGTGCTTTTTATGAGGGGGTTTGCACAAAAGTTTCTTTCCGTGAACTGGAACATCTTGCTTGGCTCTCCAAGACCCCTTCGGTCTCCTCCCAGCCCTGCAGCTCCTTTAGGGTTTGCTTTCCATGGGACCTCTTGGTGTGCTGGCCTCGGCATCCACCCCGTGTCCTCCTGCCCAAGCCCCACAGCCGTCTCCGTCCTTGGGAAATCCTCCAGCGGCATAAGGTGTACCCACGGCTGTGGTTTTCTGGGCTATGATCTTCTCTGACCCTCTGTTACTGCGTAGAGGAGCGTTTCACTGAGACTTCAGCCCCCCGCTTACAGCAGGTTGTAGGGAACACCTGGTGTTGCGCGTTCGAGGCATCTTATGGTTTATTCAGGGCTTAAAAAATACCAAAATGGTGAAATGTGATCCCCACGTGCTGCTGCCTGGTGGCTAATCAGTAAATTATAGTTAAACACAGGGCCGTGCAGGGCTGTCCTCGGTTCCTAAGGTCTTGCTTGGAGGGGAGGGTTGTAGCTAGAAGTAAGGGGCAGTCACTTGCAATTTGCTTTTATGAGGATAACGAGTCCATGCGGGAGGTTACTGACATACCCATTTGCTCCTGTAATGGCACCTTGCAGTCATTCCCAAAGACCAGCGGAGAGTTAGGTGCGGTTTTACCGGGGCTGGGTATGCACAGGCAGTCTCTGCCCCGAAGAGCTTGCACACCGCATCGGCCGGAGGAGAGTTACGGGTCCTGAGCTGAGGGAGCACACGGCAATATTAGCACCGGGATTTGGGGATTGCATCAATCTCTAAGGGATTATTTTTTTCTGAAGATGTTAGGGAAAGGGAAAGGTGAAGGAGATGAAGGGGCAGATGCGTGGGGCTGAAGTGTCCAGCGTGGGAAGTGAAGAAGCTTAGCAGACACCCAGAAATGGTTTGGGCGCTTCTTAAATCCTGGTCAGCGTTGCAGCAGGAGGGGTGCGGGGGGGGCAGCCGGGGTGCCCGCAGTGCCCGCGGCGGTGGGGATCGCTGCCTGCTGCTCGCTCCCCAGCACATGGCCCGGAGCATCCGCATCTCCCTCTTTGCTGGCCGGCACGCCGGGGCACTGGGCACAGCTCATTTGTAAACACCACGGCGCTTTTTACGATGGCTAGGGCAGTGCCAAAACCCAACACAGGCTTGCTCGCAGCCTCCATCGCGCTCCCCTGCTGCCACGGTCCAAAGTGACGTCATTTATTGAAGAAGGCGTCTGCCA
The DNA here is from genome assembly GCF_026419915.1 of Harpia harpyja. Classification (NCBI taxonomy): domain Eukaryota; kingdom Metazoa; phylum Chordata; class Aves; order Accipitriformes; family Accipitridae; genus Harpia; species Harpia harpyja. The sequence goes on from NC_068950.1 coordinate 42,382,321, forward strand.
CCAACTGAAAGCTCAGAAGTGCCAATTTTAATTAAAAACGTCTCTCTAGCAGTGCACGGGGTTTATCCGTGGCTAAAAGGAGGTGGGGAAGAGCGTTCCTTGGCTTTTGCGCTTGGCCGTCTCTAGGCTAAACAAAGTAGAGGAAGTTTTCTGTTGCATAAATGCCTGGTAATCATGTATTTATCCTAAATTTAGGGCTAGTCCATTTTCTCCGTCATGTGAGGGGACAAGGGAGTTAAAACCAAATCGATGGCAAGCGTCTGGATAGAGACAGTCTTTCTAACAGCCGTAAAAAGATTGCCTTTGATAGGGATTTTGTTACTTCACTGTGGAAGTCATTATAAGGGAAGATCTCATATCGCCGTAAAGTTAGCCACTAGATTAGCTATTCATATATTTTATTGGTAAAAAATATGACGGGGGATTATTCTGTGAGAACTTTGTGGAAAATAAAAGAGATAAAAGCAGTTTAACTGTCAGTACATTAAGGCTGTGGTTAGCTCTGCATAGTGTTACTGGATGGAAGGAGACCGGGTCTCCGAGAACTATTGTTTTTCTGTTTAGATAGGCATGGACCGTGCTAGGGCTTGGTGAGAGTAATGAGCCCAGGTAGCTGAAAGAGAAGTTAAAAATGAAAAAGGGGTTGGTTTGACCAAAGCGATGGAGACATTGAGGGAAGTCAGCACTGATGCGAGGGCCAAGCATCATGTCCATGCAGAGGATGAGTCCTTGTCCAGCTGCAAAAGGGCTCTTGGCCACGTGAATGCAGAAGGTGGTGGCAGTCACAGCATTTGCGTAGCCTTCCTTGCACATGCGCCCTGGGGTTTTTTCATCTCCTTTTTTTTTCGTTTGTCCATGTTTTTGGCTGCAGACGTTCAGAAGTCCTGGACAAATGGCTGCGGTAAACATACAAATTGGTTGCACAGCGAGCGTGCAGGGAGCACGCACGGGGCTTGCCGCAGCAGCCCGCGCTCTGCGTCCATCTGCGCAGCACATGTGTGCCGGGGCTGAGGCACCGAGCTGGTTTCTGGGGTGGGAGATGGAGCCTGACCGCCCAGCCGCTCCTCTGGAGCAGGTCAAAACGTGACCAGTGGTGGTCACGTGAAGATCCTTTCCTGGAGGGATCCTGGATTAGTGGTGGGGAGGGCTTGAACTCCTCTGCTTGGCTGCCGGGAGCCTTGGGGAAGGCGGACCGCCGTGACAGGGAGGTGAGTGGGCTGCAGAAGAAGTCCCCAGCGTGGAAGCCCTTCTTTGTGTCTAGCTCGGATGGAGTGCAGGAGTAATGGGTAGTGTGATTTAGGAGAGCGCTTGGTTTGGGGAGTTTGAGAGGCACGCTTGGGTCCGCGCTCTTCAGCGGGGCGCTCAAGCCAGTGCTTTAGAGAAGACAGAGAGATGCCGTATTGAACAGACGCCTTCATCGCTGGCTATACCCAAATAGAAATCCATACTGTCATTGTCACCAGTGGTGCAGGATTATATTCTTAACTTATGGCTTCTTTTGCATGAAATCAAACTGTTCAGCACCTAAGGCTAATATTGCACTTTGTTCAGAGCCCGGCCTTACCATGTTGCCATCCATCCGTGCTCCTCCTAAGTGTAACTACAAAGTCCTGTTGTGTTTCATGGGTTGCGCTGCTTATAGTTTGCAGGTTTGGACACTTTAATGTCTTGATCGGTTCTGCTTTGCATGCCAAAGTGTTTTCATTAGCACAGCATTCATGCATGTGAGATTGTCGCTAACTGATATAATTAACCAGTATGTCAAAGGCTATTTGTTTATTGCACATGCAATGGCTTTTCTGGAGTAAGAAATCCTTTCTGCTGACACCATGCGAATGAGAACACGCTAAACTGGAGGAATAGCCGTGAGCTGGAGGTGGAAGATATGAACAATGATTGTACTTAAAAGAAGCAAAAATAATAACAGAGATTTGAATGGGCTTGAGTAAAGACGATCAGTGTGTGAAGAAAGGAAGACAGGGATGAGGAAAAAAAGAGTTTGTCAGATAATTTCCCTCCCCCCGATTATTATTATTTGAGAATATAATGTTACTCAGAAACACAAGTGTCTTCTGTATCAGGTGCCTCGACTGTGAACTCTTTGGGCCTGCTGTATATCATGTCACTTTGCCATCATTTTGGACATCTCTGCAGCTTTTAAGAGATCTTTTCAGGAAATCTTTCTTTTTACTTATTTATAAATAAATATTGCTGAGGTGGTCCTCACAGCAGGGCTCAGCAGTTCCTACACTGTGAAATGTGAACCGTAGTGTCCACGTGTTAAGTATTAAAATATGCTGTTTGTAATGAAAAGGTGGGGAGTCACATTCGTGAAGGTCTGAAGAAGTTTTGAGGGTGGACAGTGGTTTGTGTCCCAACAAATCTGTTGGCTGCTGCTGCTGCAGAGGAACCCAAATATACGCCATAGATAGCTCAGTAAATGTCAAAACCTCTTGTCCCCCTGTGTTGGAGGTGTCCCAAAATCCCCACTTAGGCTCCCTCCTCTACACCTTCTTTCAAGTCAGTTGCTTCTGCTCCCATGGCTTCAGCTCCTGTAATGCCCAGTCCGTTGTTCCCGTCCCACTCTGCCTCCCTCCACTCAGTCCCATGGCTCAGCCCCTTTTCATAGCTACTTCTGTGGAAGCAGTTAAACCATCAGCATTATTTAACACCATCAAAAGTGGCTTTCTTGCTTCCTCTCTTCCCACCGCTGCTTCTTCTCCTTCCTCCAGTTGCTGGAACCACTGCCAACTGATGGCCAAAACCTGGGCTCCATCTTCAACTTCTTGTTCCGCAAACGTGCAAACAATTTGTACCTCCCCGTCTCTCTCTTGCCTTGCCCATCCCTCAACATATGATTGCTCTTTTTCGCTAGTCCCGGCTGCTGCAAAGCTGTAAATTCTGTGGCCTGGATTTTCTCAATCTCTTCCATCTACGCCATCTCATGTTGATGCTCGATTTTGTCCCTGGCCTTTGACCCTGGCTGTGCCGTCCCTTGAAGCATCTCTGACTCCCAGCCGTGCTCTCCCTTAGCACTTGCTCGTCTGTTTGCCGTTCTCCTTTGCTCTGCAACCTCTCCCTTCTCTCTCCTCCAGCCTTCCTTGCCCCTTGATTCAGAAGCACTTCTGTGTCTTCCTCACCCATCCCCTTCCCTGACCTCATCTGGTTCTTTCCACCCTGGGTGCATCCCTAGGACCCCCATCTCCCGTGTGTCTTTGGGCCACAGGAGTTGTCCGTGACACTACACCTCGTAAAGAAAAATCACATAAGTTGCGTATCTGTGCATTCCTCCCCTTGTTAACTTTTCACCTGCTCCCTCTTAGCACTTTGTTGTTGTCTTTGGCTTATCTTGCACGGTAATCTCTTCAGGGCACAGTGGTCTGTGTGTTCCTATAATTCATACCGTGCCTGGTGCAATGCAGCCTTTATGCCGTCGGGTACATGGGAACATTTCTAATGCAAACAACTAATAGCTAGGAAGGGAGTTAAAAAATTAGAAAGGACTCCAAACCCATGTCACATATTCTCTTGCAAGGAATGGGGAAAAAAATTGTTTATTCTGGCCCCAAATTTTAATCACCCAAGGGCTGTTAAGATAAAAATAGTCAGTTCTGCCTTCTGTTTATGGTATACTTGGTTGAGTGCAAGCCAATTTTGAAGCTGAACATACTGTCTGCTATTTTTGCTTGATTTTAGATTCCACATTTTAAATAGTTTCTTTAACAAGAAGCATATTTTCACTGATACAAACTTAGCTTGAGGAGAAGCATCCTGAAGTTCCAGCCATATTGAAGATCAGTGAAATGTAGTAAACTCTGGTTTTAAGGGTTTTGTTTTCTCCAAGAGCTGAAATGAAGAGTGTGTTCTGGCAACAAGTGCTGGCACGTTGTTCATTAAAAGCTCTCTTCCGAGCCTTGGTTCCCACACACATGTGCCCTCATTCTTCAGCGGAGCTTCCAGGCAAGGGCATTGGCAGTGCTCTAGTCTGATCTTCAGCCATACAATTTGTCTTAATTGTCTACTAGCATCTAGGCAAGACTTAGCTCACGGGTGGCCACAGCAAGGGGCCACATGCAAACCGATGAGCTTCTTAATGTGGCCTGCCCGGCAATCGGATGATTTAATTATCTGTGCCCGTCGTAGGCTGCCTGGCTGCTCCCCATCCCGCCTGCCCTCAGGCACGGCGGGCTTAACCACATGCAGCCATGGGGGCAGCTGCATTTGATCTTCCTCGCCAACGCGAGGGTCCGGCCCTGACAACAGCCTCTCTGTTCGGTGCTTTCTTTCCCCTTCTTTCTTTTTCCGCTTCGTTTGGCACCGTGCCCCCAGCATCATTTGTGTGTAGGGGAGGATGGGAGAGTTGGATGGCAAAAACTTAGAAGATGGGGTTGGGTGTTGACAACCCCAATGATTAATTGATCCTCCGAGGATCCAAGATGATTTGCTGAAGCATCAATAATAGAAATCCTGTCATTATACACTATTTACTTGGTCTTTCTGCGGGAAGACATCCTGTCTCACTATGTGTCTGCATCGTGTGTCTCGCACGGGGCCAGCCTGCCGTTCCTGGGGCACGAAGGACCGGGCTGTCACCCGCAAACTTTCTTCCATCACACGGTGCTCTCACGTGCTGTAGAAAAATCGAGCATGTCCAGCGCATTGATTATTTTCAAAAGGCAGCTCAGCAAAGCCCTTCGCTCTCGATGCTTCTGGAAAATAACTCGATCCTCTTTAACTGGCACGGAGCACTGGGGTTGGGCTGGGGCTGGGTGGGACGTGGAAGGCAGAGGGGCCACGGTCTGCTGCCTGGGACACTTCACTGCTGAAAAACTGTTTGGACGCTTGTGGCACATTTGCCCGTAGCGTCTCCTGCTCCTGCCGCATGTCAAGTAAGGGCAGGAGACGCTGTGAAAGAAGCAGCAGGATCAGGATGACCTCATGCCCGGGGCAGAGATCAGGGATGTCTCCGAGGATGACCTCTTGCCATCCTGATCTCTTCTTATCTGCCCAGGTTGAAATGCAGCTACTTGGCTGTCTCGCTGCTACCTGTGAAGTTGGCTCTTCTACCTGTTAGGAAGGAAAGGCAAGTGGGTGACACCCAGGCGGGACAGCGCTGATCTGCACTGCATCAGGGGCTTTCCCCCCCGTCACTCTGGGTGCGCTCCTCTGCCTGTGCAAGCTGAAGAAAGGAGAAATCTTTCTGATGATCGTCGTTGGTATGTTGAAGTGCCTGTCTTGCTTTTGTGCGGGGAGGCGTCTGCTCGAGTGCGTGTAGAGTATTTGTACGCTCCTCCTTAAACGTGCTAACGGCAGTGTCAGACAGTGCTGCATATCGATAATGCTCTTCATGTGAGCATCTGAAAGGCTTTGGGAAACCTTGAATAATCCTTCCAACTTCTAGTCTCTACCATGATCGGGGTCTCACCCCCCTCCTGACTCTCCGATGCTCCAAACATGTGATACCAATATCACGGATGCTTTAGAAATGTTTGGAGAAGGAGAGGCGGCCAGGCTGTGTCTGACAGCACCGTGCACAGCCCTCCCGGGGCTGAGTGCGCTTCCACGTCTCTATGCCAAGGCAGAATTTTACCCAAGGATTTTGTGGGTTTTTTCATCTGTACCAAGTGTAGGGGAGTCAAATATTTTCAGGTGGTGTAAGTCTCTAATGCTGGGCCAAGAAGGACTGTCCTTTGGGTAGTTAATACATCTCAGACCTGCTGGTAGAATATAAAGTCTTAAACGTTATTAATGCTTTAGCAGACACCGTAGGAAGCATTCATACTCCTCTCCGCATTTTGCTTTCATGCACGACAATGCCTGGGGTGAAAGTATTTTGCGGATTTAGGAAAAGGCCATCAAAAGGGTTTGGTTCTGCCAGGCACTGAGAATATTTTATTCTTTCACTGGTATGGATCGAGTTCGGCTCCTGGATCCTGCTCGCTGGGCTGTTTTGATGGGTTTCACTTTCCGAAAATACCGATAGTTGGTGTTGACTCGTCACCGGATTGGGGAATGCTCTACCAGTGCCCCTGCGCCCGTTACATGCCTCCAGAAATCCTCTTTGCAAAGATCCTCTGCTTCCCAGCCGAGCCCATGCTGGGAGAAGGTGGCTTCGTGCACCCAGGGTGTTTCGGCCGCCGTGCTGCATCGTGCACCGCTTTCTTCTCGGGTCCCAGCTGCGGTCCCTGCAGCCACCTCCGCCACGGCTCCAAAATTATTCCGCTGCATGGCGTGCGAGGCATGAGCAAACCTGCGATGGCGAGATAGGGTGGCAGGATGGGACAGCTGATTTTAATTATTTTATATATAAATAACTTTCAGATAGTTTGCAAGTTTGGCAATAGCTGCCAGTGTAGCAATGTGACCTTGTTACTCTTACCCCATTCCTCTGAGTGTTTGTCTCACTCACTTGTTTTTCCGTACCTTAAATTAGATTGCAAGTGGTCGGGGAAGGGGCTGGGGCCGCCTCTGCCCCTGCAAGGCCCTGCGGGGTCCCACCGCAGCAATAACAAATAGCGATAAAACATCGGTTTGGGATCTGTCGAGTCCGTGAGGGTATGAAAGCCCTAAGTGTTGTGTTTTTCCCCGGGGCGGTGCGGTCGGTCCCCGTCCTCCGGCTCTCCGCGGTCTGCCTCGCCGCCCCACGTGAGAATCTTTGCTGGCAGGCAGGGCACAAAGCAGGGGCTGCCGGCATCCCCCAGCCCGCCTTCGAGGGGGGACGGAGGGACGGGGAGGGGGGAGAACGGGTGTCCTGGATTTTAGCACTTTGGGGAGTTTATTAGTGTTGACAGTGTGTGAACTTGACATCCTTTGTAATAATGCGGTTTTAAAATCTGCATTATTCATGCGCACTTTTTGAATACAGGCCCACTGTGTAAGTTCGGGAGGAAAATTAATTAAATAAATGTCAGTATCCTTGAAGAGCACGTGAGATTTCACATTGCAGGATAACAGCTCCGGCTGCTTTAACCACCGAGGGGAGTAAAGGGTGGGAAGAGGAAGGTCTGCACTGAGGTGTCTATCCTTTCCTTCACCCTTAACTCAATTCCTGATGAAAACTGAAAAGATTAGTTAAAGAGAAATGAGTCCAGCCACACAGATCAGTAATATTTCATATTTTTGTTAATAACTGTAGTTTGTTCTCCTGCTCTTTATTTATAGCACAAATGTATATGTACTGGATGGTTCTGAATGAGTTTATCATGGGAAACACCCTTTTACTCTTAGGTTAACGTTTAAAATTAAACCGTAGAGCAGATGGCTAAGGATGCACTGGCTGGATAAGCCAGACAACTGTACCGGCGGATTGAAATGTAATTACACCCATGAATATTATTTGCAAGAGTAACTGATAGTTATAAAAGTTGTGTTCCTTCTGAAGCGCACAACAAAGCCAAGGTACGATGGGACAAATAATGACAGGAGGGCTGAATACAAAAAGGAAATTCATTTTTTAAGTGAAACTTGTAGATATTTCTCGGGAGGAGGACTTGCCTTTAGTTCTGTAGCTGGAGGCTGCACCTTCCCAGGCTGGGAGTGACAGCAGGACTGGCCGGGGACGCTTCTCCGAGCAGAGCCCTCCTACGGTGTCACCCGGGCTGGAAAGAAAAAAGTGTAGGTCTTGCAAGAGAAAATGCTTTGTAGTTAAAAAGCATGCAAAGAAATAAAAACCTGCTCGTTAGGTCAAATTAACACTTTGTTATGATTACTGTAGTTGTTTTCAAAAGTCCTTGCTGAAGGAAGGTGTCCATCCCTGTGATGGAGATCACCGAGCTTATGGTCCAAGCACTTGACCTTCTTGGTGCTTGGTTTTTACGTTATCCTCCAAATTACTGAGGAGCCGTCTTTAATTTAGTACGTCTATGCAGGGCCTTCAAAGTAAAGTGTGTTTGTGTTAAATGGTAGAAGCCTTTCTTCCAAAGCAAAGCAGGGGAGGGCAGGACCCGAAGAACTCGCGTCTGCGCCAGCGTGAGGATCAGGAGCTGCTCTTCAGGTGGGTGCAGCGGGTGGCTGGGAAGGTCCGCGGTGCGATTCATGTGTAAAATAAAATGGGAAAAAGGGAACTGGGAGTACCGCGGTGATTTTGCACAGGTCTACACGGCGTGCGCTCGCTCACAAAATCAAGTGTACGTACAGTCCTTGCAGCACTCCAGTGATTTTGAATTGCTTGACATGGTGGGAGCACTCCAGTCTCGGGTCTCTTTAAAGCTCAAGAGCCTCCGCGTTATCTGAAGCACAGCTTCGTTTTAAAACCGAGGCAGACAGCACCCTCGTCTCCTGGTCTCAAAAGCGAGGATGTGTTGTAAAACACACCCGTGCACACAGTTAATGCATGGGGCAGGGGGAGAGGGAGGAATCGGGGCAGGCGGGAGAGCCCGGCAGCCCTGAATGCACTTTCCCACTAATGCTGAGAAGCAACAAAATAAGGTTGCAGCCCATGAATGTCCCGTCATTGAGAAAGGGGAGTTTAGAAATAGCCCCAAAGATAAAGGAGGGCATTTATCCCCACGATTGTTTGGCAGAAAAAGCAATTTACATAGTCTGCTGATGGTCAATCAGGAACATGCTGCAAGGGGCCTGCTGGTTGTCTCGGACGGAGCTGACGGTTTTACTGGTCGAGTTTTGTTTCAACTTAATGAAGTAAGTACTTTGCCTGCGTCCAGGCAATGACGGGGAAGGTTTGTAAACTCCTTGCCTTTGTTGGGGTGACTGAAGTATTTTTTTCTTCCTTTTAACCAGCCATTTTTGTTTCTTCTCGAATTCGTTGCCATAGACAAAGGGTACGTTTACTGTAAAAAAAAAAAAAGATGAAGAAGAAAAAAAAGGCTGTAAACCTGGTTTGCATCTTGAGTCCTGAAAAGACCATTTTTTATGCAGGGGAAGAGGAGAGCCTTAGAAAAGGCAGCAGGCAGGGACGGAGGGCGAGGGGGTGGGGAGCCGGAGATTTATGGCCCTTTGAAGGCGAGTTTTTCTGCTGAGCATCCTGCCTGGGCGCTGCGGGCTGAGGTGGCAGCGGGACCGGTGCTGGGACCTGCACCTCACGGAGAACCCAGATACAACGGGAACAAAGCGGGAGGTGCAGGTCCCGCCACCTCCGCCCGATTTCTCTCAACGGCGCCGTTTCGGAGCCGAAGACCTGGACCTCCCAGTGTCAATGAAATTACACCCACCTCAGCTGACGCGGATGTTTAGTTTGAAATCGTCACGCGACCTGAGGTTTTTGAGGTTGGGGTTTTTTTTTTCCTTGATGTGGAAACGGCTGTCGCTGTTTGATATCAGCCTACTTTGGAATACCGCAGCCTGCCCATGCTCAAAGAGAGGGACGCATCGGCAGCCCAAATCCTGCCCAGCGATACAATAATAATTGAAGATATTTAAAAATGTATGTATCTTCCATCTTTCCCATATGGCCTCCTTAGGCAACATGACCTTATGTGGCCATTATCTGACCTCTCTTACACTTGGATTACTCGGTACAAAGCAAATTTATGGTTGTTTATTCTCTCCTCCTATCAGCTATTAGTGCCTAATCATATGGTCTATCGATCAAGTGATTAATCGCCTGCCTAAAGAGGCAGCAGGTCCCGGGGAATGCTGCACTGCACCAGCCTGAACTTCAACCTCTTATACAAACCGGCAGAGTAAAGGCATTAGTCACTGCCTGAAGCTCGGGGTTGGTATGCCGCGGGAACGCCGGGAGGTAAAGCCCCCGGCTTTCTTCAGCAGCCGACTTTGTATTTCCCTTTCTTAATGGATAAAACTCCACCTAGCTGAGCGGGCATACAGTTGTAAATGGGATGATTTCCAATGCATCCTATAAATAATGATCAAAGAGGAAAATATGTGGGCCTTATTACAACAGTGCCCGCTAGTGCTGCTATAATTAAGGGTCTGTCAGCATTTCTATTATAAACCCTTATTTTCAAGGGTTTATAACTCTGCCATAAAATTTTGCTCTGGCTGAGACTTGGCATAAAACGTCCCAGCATGTGACCAGTTTTTCTTGTTACCAAATTGTTAAAAAACTAGCGATCAGCCCCGTTTTAGTTATAACAACATCCATGCACCTTTGTGTTTCAGAACCACTTTTACTTCTTAAACAAGCAGCTTACTATTAAAACGAAATTAGCATTTGAAAATCAAAAGCGTGCACCGAGCCCCTCTGCTCTCTATTTTAGCCAGGCTTAAAAACGAACGCGCTGTTCCCTTCTGTGCGTTGTTGAGTTGATGGCACCCACACCGTTGCCATCAGCGTAACGTGCTACGGCCAACGTCTTGCAAGGGTCTTCCAGGGGTGCAGGGCTCGTGCTTGGTCCTAGCCCTGCCTGGCTTTGCAAGGCTCGCTAGTTCCCTGGCAGGTACGTGCTCAAAGCAGCAATTATTAAAACCAGCGGGTTGATTTCGGCCATCGACGATTCTGTATAAATCCAGAGTAACTGGACATGGGTGCCCAGTATGCTTCAGTTTAGCCGGAGTGCTGAACCGCCTTAAGTGGATTTATTCATCTCTCTGTGATCCATGCACGTTAACTCCTGCTAATGAGAATTACAGCTTTGTCGAAGCGGGGAATCTAGAGTTCAGTTTGAGTGAAACTGAGGGAATTTCACTCTAAAAACGCATATTAAATTTTAAAAACGTAAGGTTGCCATACCTGTACCTCTCTGGTTTCAACGGGAGTATGTTCCATTTCCAGAAACATGTCCTTGATGTGTTAGCAAAGGACAGCAAGTTGGCTCAAAAAGATGCAGCCACTTAAAAACATTGTTTCTCCCGGGACAACACGCCAAAATGCAAAAATAAATTAAACATAAGCAGATGCTGTGCCTCCTTTCCATTTTTGGCTAGCACATCCCATTATGGGACTACTAGTGGGACAACTGAGAATGACTGACATTTACTCAAACTTAAGGCCTTATTGGACTGCCCTGGCAGAAGTGATAAAAATTCAGGTTTACGCTAGTATTACATCTGAATGTTTCACCGACTTGTTAAGGCATGCGTTGCATCAATACAGTTTTTTCGTCTGTCCCAATTTTATACTGTTTCTCTTTTTTAAAAGGACCCGATCGAGTTTATTAACATCAGCTTGGATTTTCAAAGGAGGACGAGGGAAATAGGGACCCAGCTCCTACTGAAAATCCCAACCTCAAAAAAAATGCAGAGTTCCTACCCTGGCAGGGATCCCACAGCTAAGCTCTTTCCATTTCCAGAAAAATCATTGATCTGAGGCTAAGAATGTTCATCTGGTGCCTGTCGAGTGTATTGTCTGAATATAAACACAATGATTCTGGAGCAGGGAAAGAGCCGGCGACTTAAATGGATTTACACTGGCTAAGAACCTGGCCTTCTACACTCGACTTCTGACATTACGTGAAAGTAAACATTGAGCTGAACTATTTGGTGATTTAAACGGTGGTTTAAGATGCGTGCGGTTACCAGGCAGTTGCTCTTACGGTGAGTCTCACAAGGTTTGATGTTTTCCTTAAGGTTCCAGGTACCCAAAGATTTCCATGCGCATCTGAGCTGTCATAAAGAAAAGCAGGAAAAAAAAAAAGAGAAAAGCTCAAGTTTCTGACTCTTGAGAAAAGCCTGAAAATGTTCCTTGTCTGCACTTTAATGGATCAGAAAGCAGAAGGCAAAGAGAAAAAAAGAAGTCTGAAAATGCCATGATTTTTGAGATGTGACATATGCTTTTCCTGTGCTCCGGGTTGGCAGGAGGAGTTGCATGGTGGATGCAGCCCCTCCAGAAAGCAGGTGCGGGAGCCCAAACGAGCTGTGCTTCCTCTGTTTCAGTGGAATCGGATCCATCCAGTCGCTTTTCCTTACTCCTGTGCCTCATCGTGCAGCAGACTGCTGCAGGTTGTTTGCAGGAGGCATAATAAATAGTTGTGTATGTGCCCTAAAATTATCATGTTGCTTGAACGTTGGTTAAGAGGAGAGCCCTGAGGCTACTGAAGGGCTAATGCTGTTACCCTGCGTTGACAAGTCGTACGTACGGTTGCGCGTCGTAGAGCTGCAGGAGGGCCAAAAAATCCCGGGCCAGAAATAAACACATCTACTGGGCAACCCGAAACGCTCGCTTTTATGCGTTGCGGGCCAGAAAGTGTGGGCGAGCAGTTTTCCAGGATGACGGTGGTGGCCCGGGTGCTCCTCTAGCCTGGCACAGCACGAAGTTGGACGGGAATGCGGGTTCCCAGGGGACCCCAAACAAGCTGCGCCAGCCACCACGGGGTCATTTCTTCTCCAGCCTGGGGTTCGGCTGAGGTAGCAGCGTGTGTGCCACCAGCCTGCTGCTGGCTACCAGGGTACCCTCGAGTCACCCTTCAACAGACCGTCCCTACGCTGGAGGGGGTCTGCAATGACGGTCCTCGAAGCCTTTGGTCCCTTCCCTCCAGGTCTTCTGCAGGGACGCAAAATTTTGGGCTCCTCTTGCATCCATCTAGTGTCACGAAGGGCCATTCCTGCTCGAGGACAAAGCGGGACATCCTCTTTGCCCCCCTCCTCCCCTCCGAGAGTGTTACTTATTTAACTTCAAATGAGGGAAGGCTCTTCTGCGCTGCACATTTTTGGGGCTGCATGGCGGAGAAGAGCTAACGTCCTTATCCATGTGGGCTTGTGCAAACGGAGCGCCGAGGGCAGAGTCTCAGCGGGTGCAAATTGCTCTTGCAAAGTCGTCGGGGGCGTTTTGTGGATTTATACCAGACTGGGAATTCCCCCCCCCCCGCCCCGAGTCCTGGAAATGCTTTTCTCACTGTATGAAAAGTGAGCTAAAGATTTTACAAATATTGAATCTGGCCCCTTAAATATGATAATTTTAAAAGTTCAGCAAAATCTGGGGGCTGGGGGCAGGCGGGGGGGTTGGCGTTCCTTATCGAGTCAAGGAATAGTGGGTTAGCAGCAATTTCTTCATCGCAGTTAGTCTGGGTACCATTGGAAGCAGAATTTGTCAGTTCTGAAGTGCACAGATTAGAAAGGAATGTGGAATTTGGAAACGTGGCAGCTTGTAGCACTGTATGGTTTAAATTAAACCTTTTTTTGGAAAGCAGAATCGCTGTAGGCCACATTTAGGGGGAAAGCAACAGCAGAGAGGGCTGGCTGTGGTTTTTGCTTTGCTGTGTAACCGGTCCACTTTCTCTTGTTTTAACACAGATTTTTTTTTTTTTTTTAAAAAGAGAGAGGAAAAAAAAATATGCCTTTGGACTCCTTCCGCCCAACCACACAGCTTCTCTGCTGACCACAAAGAGGAAGCTTGGGGTAGCAGCCATAGGATTAATACCCACTGTCTCTTAGCCCAACAGGGTGTGAAAACGTTTCATAAAATCTTTATTTCCCCCCCTCCTTTCAAATTGATAGCGTGGCTGGGATTTAGACATCTTGAAACAAGCACATGGTTGCCTTGTATTGTGTTCCTCGGAGGGAATGGGGGGGGGGCTCTAAATCACCCTGGCCAGATCTGTTGTTTAAAATCTGTTTAGACCCATCTCCGGAGCTTTTGCCTCGCAAATCACCAACAACTTTGTTCATCTCGCTGGAATGACAGGAAATATAAAAATGCGTCTGCTGTGAGGGCTGTGCGGTGTAGATCTTGATCAGTTGGAATATAATTGTTCTTAATGAAATGGAGACGACTAGCTCTTAACTGAACAGCCTTTTCTTCTTTAGAAATAATAAGATTAAGATTATGGATTCTATTAATCATTTGATCAGCTTTATTCATTCATCTTATTTCCTTTACATGCAAAAAAGCCCTACTCTCTACATGCCTTTATCTTTTAAGATGATGACATTTACATATTTCCCGGCACTGTAATGTCCCGGGCGTAATATACAGATTGCTCCGCTCTGATATTGTAAACTGACTATTTCCATGTGCTAAGTACTCTCGGTGATGAAGATCTTAATAATATGATTAACTAAACTGTGTCTTTATGCTCTTCCTCGTGCCTCCCTTCCCCGCCACAGCCTCCCGGCCGGCTCACTTACCACAAATGGCATCAGCTGCCGGGACGTGCCTGTGTTTTGTGACCCCCGTGACAAGGAGGTGTCACATAGCACAGAGCGGAGAGGTTTGTGCGCCTCGGAGTCAAAGTGTAGTTCAGATGACCCGCGCGTTAAGGGAATCTGCTTTCTTGGCGATTATGCGGGAAAGATGCTGAAAGCATGAGTTTTGAAACGTTGAGGGAATTATCAGAAGAGAAATTTGTTCGTCCGCAGCGTAGCGACAGCATTGTTATTTCTTGCTTGGATGTGCTGTTGGGAAGGTTTTATTTTGTTGTCATTAGAGAAATCTCTCTGTTGTTATAACGCTTTCTATGTGTGAAGAAATACAGACATAATGTGTATCTAGTCCATTAAAACACTCTTTCGGAGCCTCCACCTGTGGCACAGCCTCTCTGTACTGCCAATATTTTGCTGAGTACTGTTGGTAATTCCTCTCCTTCTGCATTACACGGATTAGTAGTTGCAGTGAGTTTAAAAAAAACCCCAAAGTAGTGGCAGATTCTCTATAACTTCTGTTAGCTGAACTGGAGAAGTTCCATTGCGTCTTGATCTTTTTCATCTTGGTAGAATTATACTGTAACTAATTGAATCCATTGATCACTGTCTTGTTTTTTTCCATCTTCTTCTCAGAGGATTCATTTTATAGTGTTCCGTACATCAGTCAAGAAAATGGCTGCGGTGGAATTACCAGGGTTGATAATAAAGGTAATTTAGCCCAGTTGAAATTATTTTTTATGTATCTAAGTAGGGTAACGCATTCACACGTGCTGCCTTAAATCTAGTGATGAAATACCTGCACGGTCTAGACTGCAGGATCCCGAAATAACTCTTCTGGACGACCACAGAAAGTAAGAGTAGCTGACCAAAGGACCTTTTGCAGCCTGACAACGACCGAGCAATAATCAGCAATGTTAATTTGATCAAAGAACTGGCCCAGAGCAGGGTAAATAACCTCTGTTTTGTGCACTTCATGGGACAGGGAGTATTTTTGGACTAGATAGCAAGTGCTTAACAAGCAAGAATAGCAGTAAGTGTCAGGAGAAGCAGCGTATGTAGCTGGTGGTTGGAAGTCTCCTATGATTCGGGTTAGAAATAGGAGCCAAATCCGGCCTCAGCCAGGAGGGTTTTGCCGTGGATGTCTGGTGGTGGCATTTAGCCCTTACTAAGTAACGGTTTGGAAAAGGATTCTCCTACTAGATTAGGGTTGGTCTTGTCAGTAATACGCAAGACAGGATGTCAGGAGATCTGAGCTGAGGTCTGCCACAGATTTCCAGTACGATTTAGGTCAAGTTATCTAATCTTGCCCGCTGACACAGTTTCACCCCGAGACAAGGTGACAGGCGAGTTTGTAAAACGTTTACTTAACACAGGGGCATTTTTACTCTCTCGTTCTCACCCAGGTCAAGGGCTGAAAGCAGGAGCAGGGCCGTCTTCTGCTTGCAAAGCCACAGGTGCTCTTCTTGTTCCCGCTCCTGCCTGCCTCCCTGAATTCGGCAGCATGGCCACATCCAGCCCTCCGAGACGACCGAGTCCCTCGGCCAGCGGAGCTCAGTCCCAAAAGGAGGGAGCCCCGCTCGCAGTCTGTCCCTGGCAGCAGAGCAGCAGCTCCTGCAGCTGCAGGGCTGCCTACGAGCACATGCCCTTTGCCTAGATCAGCACTTTTTTGGACAATGTATAGTATTTGCAAATGGGAACTGACAATGGAAGAAATACAGCAGAGTGAAGGGTTTAATATAAAATATTTATACAGTAAAGATCTTTCATCTTTTGTCAGTCACAGGGTAGGGAAGTGAGGAATGTATTGGGAGTACATTACCAAGAGTATGTTATAAATTAAAATCTCAAATTGAATAATACTGGCTGCTAATGTGCACAGCGTTGGAAATGAGTCACTTCTGAATCAATGTAATTTACTGTGCCAGCTGAAGGATATTTACAAAAGAAGGTATCTTCTTGTTGTTTTTTTACTTAGATTTTATTCAACACTTACAGATAGCCTATGCTGTCAACACGGACTAATTTGTCATGGAAAGAAAGTCACAGCCGTTAATACAGAGCTGTTTCAAAAGCACTTTGAAAACAGAAAGGTGGGCTTTGGGCCACATGAGTGGTCAAACAGTTTATACTCATTGTTTCCTGTCAAATTTAATACTGGTAATTAGTAATACAGCAATTTTGCAGAGATTCGTTAGTGGGAGAGAGCAGACTGACTGTTTTCTTGTAGAACTATTGAGCGCAAAAATGACTTTCCGCTGCGTCCTCCCAGCCCACGTCCTTCAGCGTATTTAAGCTTTTGTTTGGGCACCGTAACTTCAGTGAAGTAAGTGTTTGGTCCCTTGTCTATCAGCTGGTTGCCGTCATCTCAGGAGGTTGGTGTGGTTGATGGTATTGCATAGTTGAGGCCAAGATGGGATTTATTAACTGGGAACACCCAAGGTTTAAGGTGCAAAGTGGTATATCCACAAGGTAGGACTTTGCAAAGTGTGGATTTTGAAAGCTTGTTAGCCAGACACTGTGCATGAGGTGGTATCCTCTTATGTCTAAAAAACATTTTAGCAGGTATAAATAGTCCTGCTACAGTGCTGTACTCACATCTGTACGGCTTCTGGTTCCTGGTGAGGATGGCTGCCGCTATTTGAGACATTTTGGCACTGCACAGACCACTTAATTGCATAGTGCAGACGTGCTGTAAGGCAACCATATATTGGGAATGGAGGGTCAAACATCCCTTGCAGGCAGATGCAAGGTAACAGAGGAGAGATGAATAGAAGAAAGCAGGTTTCAAAGCCAGCCTAGATTTGGATTGCTGCCTTGTTCCTCCTTCTGCCATTGATTTTTGCCACCTTGTCAAGAAAAGAAGGATGCTCTGGGAATTTCTGTCCTAGTCTGAACTATGTCAGATTATCATTCCACTTGGGTTTTGCCACAAACTCTGTGATCCAGGCAAATACTAGGTTGCCCTCATCTAAGTTTATCTGTATAAAACGTGGGTGTTTGGTCTAAGGTGGTTGTCTAGGCTGGTTCTGTTGTTTGGTGAAATGGGAGAGGCACTCCCTGAGGGCATTTCAGCCCAGCAAAATGCTTTTGCAACCACCTGGCTTTCACTGTTGACTCCACAAAGAGCAGAAGCACCTCGCTTTGAGATGTGCCCAGCCATTAGACAGCCGCATTGAAGTGAGACAAATCTCGCCTTCAGTCTCTTTGCCCTTTAGTGTTTTATCAGTGCAATAGAAATAGTTTCAGATAGAGATGGCGAGAGTAAGTAGACTGAAAGATGGGGGAATATCCAAAAGGAGAGAGATGCTTGCAGTAGCTCTTACAAAGACCGATGGAACTTTCCTCTCTCTTTGCTCATTGAAGATGCGTAAAGGTAACTGTAGACACTACCCAGTTAGTTTTAACTGTGGAGATGCAGGTGATCTTCTGATGGATTCATGGACAGGCTTCTATACATAATAAAATATGTATTAAGATCATATTCTAGCAGTGCAGTAGGGAAACTGGAGTATTCTTATGCCATACTTTTGATAGGAATGCTTCTGCTGGGTTGCATCACTGTCTGTAAATTTTATTGATTATAATTAAGTCAGTCTGCATTGCCTCTAAGAACCTACATGGGTTTAAAAATCAATACTCCTTATATTCATCAGGGGAACCAGTTCGAAAAGGGATTATAGTGGGAATAAGCAATGCATTTATAGCTCTGAGTTTGTGTTTACAAACCATTAAATGCTGGCCTTCTCGACAGTCCTCATTTAGGGGTCAGAAATGGTTTTTTCCCTGCCTTTTATCCCATGAACAATGATGAAAATTCTCCTTCCATGGTTACCTGCCCTAGCTTGCAACCACTGGCTGGAGCTCTGCTGTCTCAGTGACCTTCCAGGGGCATGGAGACAGCCTTGGACAAGCAGGAATGTGAGCAAACATACTAAAACCAGCAGCAAATCCACCGAAGTCCTCTCAACTGGGTCACTTCTATGGCAGCATCCTGTTGTCTTAAAGGGGTTCGTCAGTTCTCTCACTTGGCTTGTTTCGCTACCCAGAAAATATTGCATTTGCAGTTATTGGAAGCTCTAACAACCATACTCGCGGAAAGTCAGAACAAAGAGAAATTGCAAGGGTATCTGGTATTATTGATTTATGGATGAAGATTAAGGCCAGATTGCCCTGTCCTTATTTCTTTAACAACCTGGTCCATAGATAGACTTCCTCTAAGTCAATGGGTTCCTTATGTATGTGCTATTTATTGAGGATAATGTTATCACAGTCTGGTGCACTAAATATGTATAGCTCACCTTAGGGAGAAGATGTGAAAGATCTTTGATGATATGAAGGGTGTGAACACTAAGGAGAGTGAAGGATAATTTAGGTTGGGACTTGGGAGTACAACTAAAAAACATACCATCAAAGAAATGTAGTAGATGTGGAGTACTCCCCAAGGGTAAAATTAAATGCCCTTCAGTTTGAGTCATTTGAAAACAGGAGAAATGGCTAAAAATGTCTTTGTAGGAATCATACTGTGTACATAGAGGTGGGCTGGGTGATCTTACCGAGCTTTTCTACCTTTGTGTTTGTGCAGTGCTTTGATTCATATTTGATTTGGCCAATAATTGATCTACATAATGCACAACGTATTGCATCTGTGATGCTGTTTTAATATTCCCATATTGTGCCTTAGTACACACTACTGCGAACTTTACTAGATTTGATTCAATTTATTGTATCAATGATTTCAGTTTTAACGGCTCCCTAGCATGGTAATGAAATGGCACAAAACAAGGCATCCTGTTAGCTTGTGAAACCTTGCAGAATCTCAGGGGAGTGAGATTCATGCATGGCTCCTAACTGCATTTGAGAAGCTGGTGGTTGGAATATGGAGGCATTCATCCACATCCCCAAAATAACCACAGTAAAACTGGCATTTAAGTGTCAGTATGAGAAGACCACAAAGGAAAGACCAAGGGAAACTGGGCTTAAGTGGGACTCAGAGTGGTTTCCAGATTACATGGCAAAGCAACTTTCTCATCCTAGACACTGCTTTTCTACATCATCGACATTTTGATTGTGTCTTAATGCAGGGAAGCTTAAAAAGTAACTGCCTGAGCTTTGGGGTTTGTGCAGAGCCATCTGATACTGCTCACTACTAATAAATGCACACATATGCATACATACGTAAAATAAAAGGAGCTGGATGCTGCTGAAGAGACTGAAAGAATCCCATGCAAAATAGTAGAGCTTTTTTTTTTTCTGGATTCCAGTCTAGGCAGCTGTAAAGATCTGGTCAGAGCTGGCTTTGGGCAATGGCAAAACCTGCAGGCTGGGCTTTAAAAAGCACACAAGGCGTTGTGAGAAATGTTCTTCAGCTGCAGTTCTTTGAGGCTGTCATTTAGATAGAAACCACTGCCCCGAGCTAGGATGCCCCGGAAATTTCTCAGGAAGATTTGAAGGGACCTGAATAGCCAAGCTTACCTCAGGCCACTGACAGTTGAAGGTCTGGTGGTATCTGCCGTGACAATATTTTCCAGTGTGTGCATTCAGCTGTAATGCTTCATTAGAAGTTTAATTGTGGCCAGTAGTTGAGAATATTTCTTTGTACTCTCTTATCAACGTTCTCCATTTGCAGCAGTACTTGGCTTGTTTGTTAACATGAAGTTCTCCATTTGTTTGGAAAACAAGGTTCGACTTATCGTATTGTTTAGCAGGAGAGAGGAAAGGCGAAATGCAACCCCCCCTAAAGCCCGAGAGCAAGTAAAAGGAACAGTTAACTTTCAGGGAAAGTTGCTCAGTGAGTGGGAACTGGCACAGCTGAAGTAGGCACGTGAGTGTCCAGATCTCATTCGCATCAAAGGCACGTGCAAGATGATGGTGAAGAGACCTAATCTGACCAGTAACTTAGGAAGATGCAAGATAGTTTTACTCCTCAGAAATGTTTTAAATGCCAAAACTAGTTTGCTCGGACATGTAAAAATATCACAGCCTTGCTCAATGGGAAAAATAAGATACACATCATTTTTCTCAAACTAGCAATCATAAAGTTCACAAGCTGCTGTGCAACTTTGATTCAGTTGTACTACCCAGTGTAGTATCAAGTAATACCAAGGAATTATTGAAATTACTGAATTGTTCATGTAAGTCTGGTATTTTTAAAATGCATACAGCGCTTAGAATTTTTCAAAAATGATCTGCCACAATGCAGGGTGGTATTATTCCCATTTTGCTGGTGAAGAAAGGGCAATGATAGTTGGAATCTGCATCGTGTGCAAAGCTGATGCTAGAACCCACATATCCTTAATCATAAACAATTCACTTTTAAACTCTTCTCGTTGACCTTAATAGGGCCAAGGTTTGATTCCAAGTGTTTATTCTTCATTCCAAGCTCAAAATGCGTATTTTTAATCTGAATTTGAATATATGTTTCATGGCTTATTCATGCTCAGAAATACTTCTTGGCAGAGTCACCTAGATTGAGCAAAATGAGAAGCTTCTTTTAATGCAGAAATATTAAACAATGTGTGCTGGAGCACAGAAAGCTATTTGGACACAGGAAAGCATTATAAACATAGATTTGATTGTGATTGAACCAAAAATAGTGGTATTAAATTAAGGTCTGTTTAAGGCTCTAAAAAAAATCTGCATTTTGCAAACTGCGAAGGATAAAATCAATCTGCAAAAGTATTTTAAGTTTGTAATAAAAATATCATTGACAACGTAAAGTGAAAATAATAAAGTATATTTAAAATTACTTGGAGGTCTTCTTGAAAATTTATGACCTCTTTCCAATTGGAGCCCATTTAGCTGAAAAAGCCATTTAAGAGCCTGGAAGGAGACATTTTTGTGCCTTGCAAGAAATGAGCTACAGGGCAAATGTTCACTTGTTTGTTCAGAAACACAGGTACCTTTGATTAGACAGAACCTGTTGGGTTTTATTATTATATGTGAGCTGCAGTAACACGGTATTTGTATTTTCTTAGTACAAAAATTACTGTGATCAAGCTCACTAGCTATACAGTGCAGTGAACAGTCTGAGATCTACAGAGTCTGCCCATATCGATGTGAGATCAGATCTGCGTCCTTCCCCTCCCATTCCCTCTGCTGCCAGCAGTCCTGCTAGAACATCATTTCCAGAACACCTTTGCTCGTGTCCCTCTTCCAAACACCAAGTGAGAGGGCAGCAGCAATGGTTAGAAACGACCGCAGACTGGTTCAAACCTCAGATTTGAGTTTTTTAGCCAACAGGAACTGAAACTGATACCAAGACCTTGGGTCATCAATATTTTCCATTACCATAACTGCTGTTTAGCAATGTCTAGTTGATACAAGGCGAGTGTGTGATTGAGGCCATGTTCATCTCTTTGCAAGAGGAAGAATTATAGCATTCATAGATTGGAAGAGAGTGGGTGATAAATAAAACTGAGGCTATCCAGAAAGCCCCAGGGAGCTTCCTCTCTGCAGAAAGAATAAGAAATTTATAGATGTCTAGAAATTACAGTTGAGCTTTTTGCCTTTTCTTTTTTTTTTTGTTAGCCTCTTTCAGTCATATGACTGGAGTTCAATTATCAGCACAATAAATATTCCTGTGAATCGGAGCCGTGTGATGGCAGCAGATTCGAGCTTCTTAGAAAGGAAGGAACATTTAGAATTTATTAAAAACAGTAGTTTACCATCAAACTTGATTCTAAAGTCAGAAAGTGGCAGAGCCCAAAATGTGTGTGCTAAACGGAAGTGTGTTCTGGAGGACTCAAATACAGGCAGGTTAATGCAAATATATTTTTGAAATACTTTTTTAAAAATATGAACTATTCAGACTAAAACAATACCGTGCATCTGTATTGTTTTCAAAGCAAAACAGTTACTAAGAGGCTCTTTCTGCTGCTTTTAGCAAGAAGCTGCACAGCAGGAATATTACCTGCAAATGAATTTAATAGATCAATCGTTATGCTGGGAAATACCACTGGTAATCGTAACGTCTATCGCCTAAGGTGGGTTGTGCTTGCCAGGTGGGAAATGGGAGAGAGAGTTTAGGGTTTTTTTTCCCCCATCTTGACCCTTCTGGAGCGGTTGCTGGGCTTCTTTAGAGAATTCCCTGGAAGCTCTCGTTGCTCCTCCAGTGGAGCACCAACTGCCTGGGGCTGGGCTTCGGCCCTGCTCCATCCTGGGCAGGAGATGAAGCGTGGTAACGAAATTTGAGGTTCCAAGATAATTTGAAGTCCTGGAACATTTTAATTCATTTCTCAACTGCTTAGCCTTGGCAACTGCTAGAAGTTCATGTCTTCCCCAGTATAGTCCATTGACTGACCCATATTGACTTGTTTTCAGCTGTGTTCCTGTTTGGCATTAAATTTCTAGATCTGTAAGCAGTTTCTCTTAATTTAAGAGAGACATGACTGTTCTGGGCTCAAGAAGGTCTGACAAGAGGGAGCAGAAGTCATCCCGACTGTACACCTTTGGCCAAGGGGACTGTAATTCTTGGATCCAGCTAACACAGGCTATTTTAAGAGAACAACTTGGCCTCTTTACAATAAACTTCTTCGGGGGAGAGTTCATTGCACCTAGCAGGCCTCAGCCAGTCTGGATCAGCGTCTGACATTTGAACTCGACGCTCTTAACGCATTTGTCAGCTATACATGTACGCAGCAAGATACTAAATGCTTCGATAGCTTCAGACAATTCAACAAAACCTGATTCATTATTGGCTTTTAAATTAGGCCCCCATATATATGTGTTTTACTAATATTTCTGCGACTCTGCAAGCGTTGTGTGTTGCAGGAACGCAACTGCAGTAGCACTGCAGTCACAAGAGCAGCTACTGAAGTTACAGGCACCCGCTGCAACAGTCTGGGGAGTATCGGAGTGGAATTTTACAAATGACAGTTTAAAGAGTTATGGTTGCCTAAAGAACAAGGCTGGAAAATTTGCAAAAATCTGTTTTCAATTATTGTATTCTTTTTTGTTCAGCTTTAATTCCTCCGGAGGAATTTCAGTGCAGTACCTTAGTTGTTCCTTTGTAATCCTGCATTCCTGTTGCTTTATTAAATACCTGGAGTTATAATCTTGTTTATGAAATCGTTATTATCTCTCCAGTTGCAAATTGCAGCATTACGTAGAGGGTGATTATGGCATGAGGCATGGAAAAATCGGATATGCAAATGGAGCAAGTTAAGCATGATGATGGTTCAGTCCCATAACGGCTGAAAAAAACATCACTTTGCTTTTCAGTTGAAGTATTCAGATTTATACCAACTTGCAAACTGACCCCATCTTTTCTATATAAATGCTCCAACTGGCTGCAACAAAACAAACAAAAGAAAAGAAAACAAAAACAAACTGTCCCAGAAAATGTATTATAAAAATAGATTTACTCCTATAAATAGAATACTTTTTCTGTGGTTCCAGAGCAGAAGACTGCATCTTTAGAAAGAGTAGATGCAATAGTCTAAGCACTTTTGTTACATATTGTGTAAAGGCAGAATTTTTAAAAACAGAGTCATCAACTTCTGGGTTTGAGTGCACAGCATTAAATAATAAGTGAAACCTAACACACATACCTACTTTTTTGATTGAGATTACTCTGGAGAGGTAAAAACTTAAAAAATTAAAGATCAGCTGTCAAAATCCATACCTAAAATGTTTGATCCTCAGGAGTAACTACTTTGCTGGACTAAAGATTGTTGCCATGTCGCGTTCTCACCCAGCTGCTGTGCAGTCGAGCTGGACTTATCCCGGAGTCTCTCTGCCAGCCCTGCACACATTCCCGTCTAATCCAAGTAGTAGGCAACCTCATTTTGAGACGGTCTTTTTTCCCTCCCCTTGTTTTTAAGTACAGCTTTAATGATGGGTTGCTTTGGACTCTTTTTATGTCTGAAAGGGGAATAGGGGAATATAAACAATAAATGAATCTTATTTTCTTGCTAGCATCTTTCCCGGGCAGTGGTGTTAAAACTGTGGCTTGTGTTCCCCCGCATTAAGAGGATTGTTGACCAGCTTTCAGAGTTGACAAGGTCACTTGAGGTACTGTGACAGGGCATTTAGGTACAGTAGTTGATCCTGTGTAATGTTAACCCAGGAAGCTGGGGAGAAATTGGGATGATCTTTCTCCTGATTTTTCTTGCCTAATTAAGGGTGTAGAAAAAGCAGGCATTGCAACATAACAAAATGTAATTACAGAGATGTTGCCTGGCATGTGTCTACTAAGCAATTGCGCCTCCCCTCCCCTTTTAAAATAAATATATTTTAGATTTTTTTTGAGCAGTTTAAACCTTTGAACAACTCCACTGGTCATGCACGTATCACGGAGGATACAGCTGCATGTGTCAGGGAAGATGTGCAGAGTTTACATGCTGGCTTGCCCGGGATTTCGGCGCTGTGCGGAGTTCCCTCTGTCACTCGCTGGTGCCAGGATCCAGAAATATCGGGCAGGTTGGGCCAAGAGGAAGTCGGAGCTGCCCTGCTGAGGGAAGGAGACGTCTGGAATTCCTATTCCACCATTCACGGCCCTAAAAAGGGATTTTTTTTTTTTTTTTCTCTTTCTTTCTAATGGCGCTCTGTCCCATATTTTTTCTCTGTCGCCTGAGGGAGAGCCAGAGAAGTGTGTTTCGGGGAAGTCGGTGGGGCCAGCAGATCCAGATGATGTTGGATGCTGACATGGAAGCAGCTGTGGCACTTGGTGCACTCACAGAACACCATAGCTGTTAATTCGATAAAATAGCTTTTCCAATTGAGATATCCATCCTGGGACAGCTGATCTTTTGTACTGCACAGCCCAATCATGTCTTTAAAGCAGCAGCAGCACCAGAACTTCCTGGAGGGTGCCTGCACTTCACTGAACAGTTTGGCAGCTACAGCATAGGCCTGAGGGGTACTTTCAAATTTCCCTGTAATTAATGAGCACCTCTGCACTTATGGCAAATTACAGTGTCTGATGTAGAATGTTGACCTACAGCTGCCCCATGCCAAGTAGCCTATTTAGACCTATTTATTTCTAAATAGACCCTGTAAATGATAATGGGAAACTTCACTATTGATTCATTTACTTCTAAATGCTTCCTCTTTCAGGTATTGAAGTTGAAATAATTTTCCATAATCCTATACTTAGGCTGATCCTTAGATTTATTATATATTTATTATGTGAAAATTCTCGAGCTATTTAACATTCCTGTAAAGCCGAAGAAATTAGAGATGGAAAGGACTTGTTTGATCTTGTCTTGTTGGTACATAGCCTTTCCTATAGAGCACTGATTATCTACTTTACTTCTAAATGTCCCAAGTAATGAAAAACCTTCCACTTCTCAAAAAATGTTGGACTGCCAGAAGTTTCAATGACTTTTGCTACTGCCATACAACACTGCAAGCTCTTCTCTTTGCTGTCACTGGTATGCTTATTTTGACATATTATTTCCTCATTTTTTTCTGTCCCTGTAATTATTTGGTTTTCTTACTGTGTTTGTCCATTTTTCTGAAACTAAATTAATTTTGTGCTCAGACTGCTTCCAAACTTCTAGCACCTTTCTTTGTTTCTCTGTTCTTCTGGAAGTACATCAAACATCTGTTTCATGGCTATGCATGATTTTCATTCCCTTCCTATTTTTCTTTTAACAAAGATCTTAAATAAGATGGGGCTCTCTTTCTGACTATCTCCTTTCCCCAGAGTACTTCACTAAATGAGTAGGTTCAGCTCAGGAGGTGATTGTTCATAATTTTCATACGTTACAGTAAGTTTTCAGTCCACACAATAACTTCAGAACCAAGTCAAAATAATGCTGCGCATGCAGAATTTTATGAGAGTTTTTACTAAGTAGTTTGCCAGAATCTAAATATACAACTTCTATTGTTCTAATAATACTGTAATTCTACTTGATCTACACCATAGATATATCTAGTTTGTCAAAAAATATCTGTGCTAAAACAGTAATACTAATTGGTTCAGGCAGCTCAGTTGTCTCGTTTATGTGCTTTGATTTTGTTCTGTTAATTTTTTACTCTGTAAACATTAGTTTGGACTGTTACTGCCAAGATTACTCTTCCTTTCTTTCTGGAAGATTTATATCACATTTATATTTTTCCATTATTCTGATCTCTCGCCATTTCTCCATGAATTTTTAGAAATAATTATTCATGTTTTGGAGGGCTTGTTAGATAATTCAGTAAGAGTTTTTGTACAATTAAGGACGGTAGGTTGTGGATAATAATTTTAAGCTTGATCAAAAGCCCATGGAAGCCAAGTCTTCTAAGGCTTAAACGACTGTATTAATTTTACGGGGATCTGAGTCTCTTTCTTTGCCGCTGATTTTTTGTCTCACCTTTCACATAGGGCAAGATCATAGGTTAAAATAATGTAAATCAGCATAGGTCCGCTGAAGCCTATTGTGCCTTTTGAGGAACCCGCCCCTTAGGGTTAGGTGCCTTCCTTTCCCTATATATGCTGTTGGGATAAGAACTACTTTCCTCACAGGAGTGTTTAAGGCTTAATTTTTTATAGCATATAAAGTGCTCAGAGATGTTCGGATGAAGGGTGTTGTGAAAATGCAAAGTAGTATTATTGTTGATAAATTATTTAAAATATTGTGGTCCATTGAGAAAATACTAGTTTGTAGGCAGTGAAGTGGTTAATACGATTGCATCTCTTACAGGTTTCACCAGATACACTCACTCACTTACAATGGATAATTGTTAGCTCTTGTTGTGCAGATGCTGTTGCAGATGGAGCCCTGTACCTGCATGCATAGCAAATGAATTAGACTGGCAATCCCCTTTATAAAGCATAAATATGTAATTTGTTCAGCTGTTGTAATTAAATATGTATGTGTGAAACAGCCACCATTCAGGTCATTAATGATGCGCCATGCCAAATTAGAGCTTACAGACAGTAATGTACATTGTTGTGCAATGAGGGAATTGCAAATAACATAGCTAAGCCTTTCCTAGTAAAGTGATGGATTCAGTGGCTTTAAAAGGAATATTTATATTTCCAGCATTTTGATTGCTTCAGTCTATATTTACATTGATGCTCAATGAAAAAGATACAATTGGATGAAATTTTTTTCTGTATTTGTTTTATACTCTTTGAACATGATAGAATACCCATTAGGTACGTGTCACACGACATTTATTGGGTGTAACATTTCATACCCGTTGGTAATGTGCTGAATATGTTGCTATGATCATTCTTAAATATATAGTCAATTAAGATCTGGTAAGTACCTTTTCTTCTGCATAATGTAGACAAACACGGTATCAAAGCACTTGGACAATTTTAACGCTTTCCGTGTATCTGCTTTTTAATCTTCGGACTTCAAAGATATGACTGGTAAAGCAATCCTCACTGTGGTAAACAATGTATATATTTCCATAGAAATCCGCCTGATGAAGTAATTGTTGTAATGAATTAAGCTTGCCAGTGTAGTGGGTTTTTTTAAAATGCACGATGACTTAAACATCGGGCTTGCTTTCTTCTGTCCACATTCTTCGTTTCTTTCTCTATATTTACCAGAAAAAGGTAATTGTGCTTCAAAAAACCCGCCTTGAATCTTCTTGAAATAACAAAAAGTTAACAGGCAGCTGTTGTTGCACAGCAGCTAACAAGCAGAATGAAAAATCATAACTCACACCACCTTAAACGCATCTTAAACGATCCTTCCAAAGTGTGTCTTCTTGTCCGTTTAAAATAGATGAAGGTTTAGCATACATTTTGTTTTGACGGTCGGTTCCGAGTATACAAGGGCTAATCGTCTTGACCTTTCGGACAAACAGGGCAGCAGAAGGAAGCATCTCAGAGTTAATTCTGTCTTGTTCGCAGTGGGAACAGAACATTCCTCTGTGATCCTCTTTCACATGATTCGCTTGGGCCTCCTGGAAGCCCGTCCTGATACTATTAGTGCTGGGCTTCTTAGGTCTAAAGGAGATCGACGGCACTGACATCACCCACCGCTTGTGGGCTGCCGCCAGCTTGGACAGGGCGAGCAGAGTTGTTAAGACTCGTATTAAATAAGAAAATTTCATAAGTCATTTTCTGTATTACTCATTAAATTTCAAATTTTCATCAAATTTTCTATGTTAACTCCCTCGTATTTAATAAGAAAAAGGAGTAGAAAAGGGGATTAGTTGATATTTGTGGGGGTTTACAGTGAATTTGCAAATTTTTAAGCCTAGACTAAGAGAGTAATAAGGAGTAAAGATTTGTTTTCCAGTTTAGAGCTACAGCAAACTATGTAACTTAACATCTACCTTAGTAGATAGACTCTGTGACAAAAGTCAAATAATTCAGTGGCTTAAATGCGTATATTAAAGGCAACACCAAAATAATTATTTGTATAACTCTCTTTGCATTTTAGTTAACTTATAATATGAGGACTTGCTTGCTTTTTTTTCATTCCTTCATTTCTTCCTTCCTTAGTAACTCCACGTACTTTCTTTTTTCGAGACGTTTCCCCAAAATACAGTTTTTCCTGTTTGTTCATAGTAAAGTCTGCTTCATTTACAGCGCGAACAAGTCAGATGTGCAGGGTCTTGGCGTGTTCATCTACTGCATTTTAACGCTATGATTATTGGTGTACTGGGAAGCTGTTTCAAGGATGACCACAATGATAACAGCCCCGATCACAGCCAGGCCTCCTGTAGGGTTCCCCCGGTTTATTTTTTTTCCTCCTTTCCTTACCTTTCTGTAGTGATTTTATGAATATTGAAGCTGCTGATTCATGAGTTGAATTACTTGGATTTAGCTACCCTTATTTGGTGAAGACTCTAAGTAATGTTTGGTTTGGAGGGTGGGAGAGGGCTGAGAAAATTTATTTTTGTATCCCTTAAACAGCATTGCATCACCAACTAGTGCCGTATATTTCAAAATCTATTAATTTTTGCTGCTGAAAGACATCCCGTACGCGACCGCTTTTCTGTTGTCTCTTTCCAGCGCGCGCAGGCAGTTGGCTCTGCAGAGGAGTAGCAGCCTGCAAGCTTTTGTGTGCGCGCGCGTTCGAGTCCAAGATAACAGCTCAACTTCAGGAACGGGGCCGGGCAGAAAGCGCCCGCGCTAACCGGTGGCGTTACTTAACGTTACACTTAACGAAGGGTTAACGCTTTGAGACCACATGGAGGACGCGTTCCCCTCATGCCACAGACCCTCACGCCAGGGCTGTCAGTGCAGGCGAGGGCGAACCGGCACGTTAAATAAATTAACCATTTCCCGGGAAGGGTGGCAGGCGCGGGGTGGCGGCCAGCCAGGTACTTTGTGATAAGCGCCCGCGGGCCGGGCTGAGGCGAGCGGCTCGCTCGCTGGCAGTCACTGCTTTGGCCAGGGCTGCAGTAAACACTTTCCCTTGGATGTTGGTTTTCTGTTGTGTCTGGCAGCCACAGAGGGCTGCTTGAACTTTAGCCAGAGGCAAATATTTATACATCAGAGCATGCAGTGTTCAACGGGTCCGGCCTGCGAGCGCGAGGCGCGCGGCGTGCTTCGTCGCCGGAGAGGAGGCATCCTCCTTAATTGCGCCCGTGATGCGGCGAAGCGGGACCGTCTCGGGGGTCGCGGCGGCTTTTGCGGCGGCGCGAGCTTTGGAAACCTGTGAAAACGTTGCCTTCTCCGCGCTTGGTAGAGGGGACATCCTGACGGGAGCCGTGTGTGCCTTCAATTCCTGTTGGAAAGTTTACAGTTAATATTTTCCCTGGAACGCTGTCAAGCTTTTGACAGTGCCTGAGTGTATGCTGAGCTGTGAAATTGAGACGCAGAGCAAGTTGTGAGAAATCTGTTTCTACTCAAATCTGTAAAGGTTTATAAAAACTTCAGCGGAGAGGGAAGGAGGGGGAAAAAAGAAAAAAAACGGGGAGGGGGGGGGAAAAAAGCCCTGCGGCTGGGGCTGGGGCTGGGGCTGGGCTCGCCTCGCCGGGCGCGCGGCAGGTCCGCCATTTTAAGAATGCAGCGAGGGGCGAAGCTCTCCGCTCCTTACATGGCGGCTGCCTCGGCTGCGGGGCCGGCCAATGGGGCGGGCGGTGCCAAGTCACGTGACGTGCCACGACGGCACTGACAGCCATTTCCTCGTTTCTGAAAAACTTTGGTACCTCTGCGGAGCGCTTTACCTTGTTTTTGGTGCCAAATGTTCTCTGCCGCATGTGTCTCGCAGACTGGCATTTGTCCATAAAGTTATTTTAGTAGGTAAAAAGTCTCTGAGCACTTGAGCTCTGTGCGTTCTTTATGTAAAATGGATTTCCCTTGCTGGCCTGGGGCCAGGAGCGCGGAGCACGCGCTGGGCGAGGGGAGCGCTTCTCTGCAGAGGAACTGGTGGACTGACACACTCTAATTTTTTGGCTCCTGACCAGACAAGCTAGATGGATGCCAAAATTCAACAAAATAACACATTATTGTGTAATAGGAACAGTGCTCAAAGTGAGCAAGAGCTCACAGGAACTGAATACGAGCACTTTTTTTCCTTTCTTTTTTTTTTTTTTTTTTTCCCTTTCTTTCCCCTTGTACAGCAGAAGCTCGGAACTGGCACTTTTAATATACGGCTTCAATGGAACAAGGAATAAATATAACCACAATGTAAAGAATGAGGAATAATGTACAACTGGGAAGACGAAGGGGGGAAGAAGACGGGGAGGAGAGAGCGAGGGAGGGAGGGAGGGAGGGAGCGAGACAGAGAGAGTTAAAATTACTTTTGTGAGACTTCCTTCAAACATGCTCCGTAGAGCTCAGGGCTGGTTTAACCCTGTCTTCCCTGCAGCAGATCCCCAACCTGCCACAAGTATCCCGCTTTCTCATTTAATTCCTATCCCCTTGAACAACAAACGAACACATGTTAAAGGCAGCACCCAGAGCTGCATGCCGCTGAACTGGGGCCATCAGAGGGGTTGGAATCAGTGCAAAAAAAGTCTTTCTAGAAAAAAACCTTTTTTTTTTTTTCATGGTGCGTCTCTGAAAGGAGAACCTACGTGAAATACTGGTTTTCCTCCTCAAATAACCAGCATTACCTGGGTTTGTCGTTACTGATCTTAGACTGTAGTAGCACCTCCTAGCACCAAACCAACTTTACAGTAATAAATTAATTAAGCTTCCCTGAGAAGGTAAGCAGCATTCCGTAGCTTCATCTGCAAAACGCAGGTGTCTCTGGGGCTGCACATGGCAACTCTTGGAAAGTGCAAAGCAACACAATAGGAAGTGAAAACTAACACAGCCTATGGAAACTGCAAGGGGTCGTTGGGTCAGCAGCATGTAATTACAAGAGTTGGAAGCCGGCCAGGACAAGTATGCCCATCGCGTCAGAGAAACACCACGTGCCTACACGTATTGAGAACTTTCTGGTTTCAAAGCGGTCCGTTAACATCTCCTGGTCCTCCTGCCGGCGGGGAGCCCAGGCGGGGAGAGCGTTGCTGGAGGGACTGTGCAGAACGGGAGGGCAGAGCATGCTCCCGGGTGGACCGTGCGGGCCAGGGCTGGGCTCCCATTCCCCGCCGAGCGGTGGTGGATGTGCTCGCAAAGAATGGGAAACGACCTTCCTCAGCCCTGAGATTGCATCTTTCCAGAGCACAAAGTAATGGGCATAAACCTTTTCTACCCTCATTTTTTTCCTACTGTCTACATCTCATAGAGTCAGCTTGATTTTGCCCCAAACGGATCAAAATCCATTGGAGCCCAGGCCAATTACTATCCTCTTAGTGCTCCCATTGTATTTATCCCTCTTATCAACCCTGTATATTCCTAAGACAGCTACTGCTGTGGTAGATAAACACCAAGATCTAAACCAGAGACCTTATTGGGATTGCGTCTTGAAATATTGTCTAAAGAGGGCAAATACAATAAGAGCATGCACGGTTCTCTTGCTGTATCTCAGATTTGACCTGCCAAAGAGAAATAAAGGGCCTGTGTCTTGTTACTTTATTAAAAAAGCCTACTGTAATTTTTTTTTTTTTTTTGAGAAATATGGTTGCTAGATTTTTCACGTGAGGGATGCAAGTAGCCACAGAAGGTGCCATTTTGGGTTGAATCCCAGTTGTGCTGTGCACCACTCCTGCCTATTGTCCCTCCTCCAGATTGCTCACAGGCAAGAATAAACCAAGGGTAAACAAACTGGTTTCGTGTGTTTGTGGTCTTGGGGAAAATAAACTGTATTAACGATATGTTATATTATTTAATTTGGATTTTTTTATGCCTTATCAAGTACAGAACAGAAAATGCGAAATAAATAGTAAATAAAAAATAATGATATGGGAGTTAGAATCATCCTGGTGTGCAGTAACATTAAGTGTGGCAGTAATTATGGTTTGGACTTTCTATGTAAAAAGCAGATTTTTTTCCTCATAACTGGTTTTATATCCTTCTGGAACAAAGTAAAAAAATCTTCTGGCAGTTTTTTAATTGAGGTTTTGTAGCTTTAATGGTCTAATGCTATAAAGAAGTCAACCCTTCTGCCAGTTTTTTAAGGCCAGATAAGGGTTTGACATCATGTTAAATGCATGTGTTTCTCTGTGTACGTGTATCCACACATTCCCTTTCTCTTTCCCTTTCTGTCTCTGGTAGAGGGAATAGGAGACCTTCAGAACAAATATTATTATGGGATTCAGAAATGTAAAATAAGTTATTCTTCCCTTGGTGTATTTGGATTGTCTCTCTCCGTGGAGCTGGCTGGGTATACCTGTGCTATTACAAAAGTGAACTGAAGAGCTAAGAGGACATTTCTGAGAATCTGTTTACGCAGATTACAGTTACTGTGTAAATGACGGAACCGCTCCACTTCCATAGACAACTGCAGCACTGCAGAGGGACTGCGGCTGCCCCACGGTTGGCTTTTCAGAGCAAACTCTTTCTCCAGCAAGCAGGGAAATACCCGGGACTCTGCATGCCTGCTCTGGAGCTGTGGCTTTACAGCCAGGAGAGCGTCAGAAGTTAATACAAATTACATGAGCTTTACACCCAGAGACTTAACTTGCCTTGGGTTACCATTTTGGCACATAGGGTTCAGGGAACATCCAGCTTTGCAATGTATCCTCTCTGTCCGGTGTCCAGCTTTGCAGTACATCCTTCTGCGTGGTGTGTTCTTCCTCAGGAAAGACCTGGCTTTCGGTACTTTAGAAAAATAAGCAAGTTATCGGAAAACCCCAAACCCCCAACCCCCCAAAACCAACAAAAAAGCAGTAAATAAGAGGTGGAAAAAAAAAAAAAACTTGTAGGGAAACTCAGGGCTATAGGTGGTGTGCCCTGTCTCTGGGTAGCACCGCGGCAATAATCTGGCACAGTTAAAGCTGTTATACAGTGCGGATATCACAGGGGTATCATTGGACCAGTGTAACTCCATCATCTTCAGAGATGAGTTTGCGTGGATGCCATAGGAGAATCTTGCATTACTTCTTTCTTGGTTTTTTTTACATGTTAATGTGTTCTTTTTTACTTAAAAAACCCCCACTTTAAGAATTGAAAAAAAGCCCAGGTGCAGTAACAATAGCTGATCCTAAACAAACAGTAATTCGCTCTTGCCACTCTACAAAGATAAAGCATGTCATGTACATTAGCAAAAGATAACTGACATTAACACAGTAGGCAAGGTGATTACGTACCACACTATTGACTCTGGGTGATCATTATTGCTATTTGGTGGGTTGCTTAAGTGGGTACCTGAAGGTTAAGTAATAACTGTAGTAAGAATGAGAGGGAAGCAGAGAGAAAGAGAGAAAGGAAAAAGAAGATAGAAAACATTGACACAAGGTTAAAATGGAGGAAAGTGGATAAGTGGGGGTGTGGATGTCTGAGGAGAAAGGTGAGGTGGCTGTGCCTTGGTAAGTGATATTTAAGGGCTGGTGGCTGAGTAAATAATGCATCCAGTCGTGAGGTTTTTGAGATTTTTATGTTTGTAAAATAACAGAAGTAAAACACAGCTTTGGGGTAAACCTGTGATAGTTAAAGTAAAAGCCAAAAGAGAATCATAATCACTTTCTAAATTTTCCAAGAGGTGTTCTCTCTCCCCAGCTCTAAACAAAATCCGGGAGAGTGCCAGGTCGGGATATAGAGGTTTTTTAAAAGAGGAAAGAAGCTTTTTAAAAAAGCCTTCTTGTAACTCATCTAAATTTTTGTGTGAGCCTTTGAAAATGCTTTGTTTGTTTTCATACTCTGAGTGTGCACGGCCAGAGAATTCATGAGTCTTACACGGCTCGGATCCAGCGCTGTGATGGAAATCAATGGCACCGCTCTCACAACCTGCAGTTAAAGGTGCTCGCAGGGCTTAGTTAAGCCGTTGACAGCAACTCTTTGGGGTGGCGAGCATCTTCCTGTTCGTGTGGACTGTGTAACGTTCTGGAGGCATTACTGCTTTATGGTGAAATAGTAACTATATTTTGGAATCGAAGATTAATGCCAGCTTTTCCTCTGGATTGCATTTCTGACATTATAATATCATGCTGCAGAATCAAGTTTAATTTCAAATTGTATTAACCTATTTACGAAACATATCAAGGGGACATTTTTCAAGGGAATAGTTCTCTTCTTTATATAGATTGAGAAATAAAATACTTCTTTTAATATTGCGTTCTCCAGGCACCAGGGCTAACTATTTCACTGAAATTAATATCTAAAAGGGAGTCGTTGCAAGTTTTATATTGACATGCAGAACATAATGTTATGGCTTTTTAGGGTGGATATGCACAAAATATGTATGTGCATTCCAAACTAGCTAATAGTTTTGCAACTGGTGAACATAAATTTTAATATCTATACTTCCCAGCTTGTAGCAGTGTTGTCTGAAGTCTGGGATGACTGATGTTAATCTCCAACTTGTTTGTGGCTTTCCAAAAATGAACTTGAAGTAGAATAAAATGTGATGTAATTCCCATTCAGATTTAAATTTATAATAGAAAGTGCTATGTGGGATCTGTCCTATGTAATACTGCTTAACAAAACTTTAAAATATAGCTGTATTCTTGCATTGCAAAAGGAGGAATATGCACATACGTTAGCTGTTAATTGCATCGCTGTTCTTAGGGCTTGCACTTAAGATGCCTCCCATATCATAAATTCATCCTCTTGTGCGCTGAAGTTTGGAGTTTTCAAACATTAAGCAAACCAAAAGAAAGGTGGAGGTAATGGTGCCATCTCACTTTCTTCTTGGGGAGCAGCATTTGGGGCATGGTGTCTTATTAAGACACACACGAGAACTCTAGAATTTCATTTTTACTGTTTCTCTGGAGTTAGACTGTAATTACACAAGCCTCGTAGTTGAGAATTTTATAGGTAATCCCTTTGAAGACAGAGGATGAAAGCCTGGCTTCGCTGAAGGAAAGAGGAATTTCTGCTGTTGATCTCAGGCTGGCTCGCGAGTCGCTTCCTTGGTCTGTCCGTGGAGTAAGACATTACGCAGTGCAATGCTTCCCGGTGTATCCGAATCCATGGCTTTTGTTAGGCTAAGGCACGTTTCATGGCAACATAATGATTTGGAGCCAAATTTCTGAGATGCTGAGCCCCCCTCCTTTCCCCCCGCAACTTGCATTCAGGTCAGTGAAGCTGAGAGTCGAACCCTTCCAAATGAGCGGCATATCAGATGTGAGTGAGGCGACGGCTTACGACGTGCAGGAGTTTATTGGGTGTCTCTCTTGCGCTGTAGTTTTAGCCATGAGCACTGGATTTGTTTGAGAGCAAACAGAGACACACTAATTGATGAGAGTGTTATGCAAATAAAAAAGAGAAATGGGATGGGTAAAATAAAGGAACTGTAAAACACTTTATTATGCCTGGAAAGCCAAGCTAATCCCGGAGGAATTCTGCTAGGATAAAATGTTAGCTGCTGTGACATTTTAAGCCTTTAAGAGTTGCCTTGGAATTTTCTTTTTCGTTTGCTTTTGTTACTTTGTTAGATTAGTCTACAGAAGCGTGGCTTACATTTTCCTCTCTCTCTCCTTTCCTTCCCCCCCTTGGATGAAGGTAACTCAGCCCATGCTTGGCTTGCAGTGGAAATGAAATGGTTAAGTGAGTTGAACCTCAGGTGCTTTGTTCTTGTGCTGGATGCCTGCTGCTCGGGAGGCAGGCAGAAACTCCTCGCACTGAACTGCAGTGCTCCTGCCGAGAGCCGAAGACATTGCTTACCCTACGAGACCACAAAATGAGTGACTGCAGTTGAGTAACCTGAGTACGCTGCAGAGGCTGAAGCAGGGCAGAAAGTGGGTGCATTAGCTCGACTCCTTTTTTGACCTTTTCTCTCGCTGTTTCTTCCACCTTTCATGGACTTTATCCCTCTTTCACCTCAGATGGGTAGGCAGGCAGGCTGCTTTAATGAAAGCAATACTGTGTCAAGAGGGATTGCTGGCAGAACCCTTCCCAGCCAGTCTGACCTAGCACCTCAGCAATGTTCTTGGCTTTGGCCAGCAACAGCTTGAAAACCCAGGTCTGTTTCTGAATCCAGATGGTGGTGCGTTGCCATATGTCAACAACACATGTCATCCTGATTAAAATTTTAACCACATCCATTCTGCCATCCCCATAAACCGTCCTCGGCCCACTGCGTGGCAAAGGCTCCTTCCACGCTGATCCTGTTCCTCCAGCAGAAACGTGCTGTTGGCACCAGTGCGGGCGAAGCCATTACTTCTGCGGTGATATCTGCCTTCCCATCCAGCTCGTTGCCTGCAAGCTCCACCTGTGAGGGCGTGTTGTCCTTATCAGCACTGCTGGAGCAAGGTCTTTGCTTCAACTGACTCCGGAGTACGGGCTTTAAATGTTGGAACAGAAAAGGAAAAAAAAAAATACCCCCCAAACCTAACTTATTTAATCACTTGTTAGGGCCTGTTAGGTTGTCTGTTAGGAAGTGTCCTGCCCAGCCTTGGAAAGAGAGATAACATATTCCTGTTGAAACACAACCTTGTCAGGTTGCCACTGAAAGACATTTTGAAGTTGCCGATGTGCTGAAGACCAGCCCTTGCTGTTCTGTACCTGGGGTGAATGCAGCTCCCTTTACCTTGATTTCTGAGCTCTAAGGTGTAGCCCTTTCCCTAAGCCACGGATGTGAATCCCCACACCTCCCGGGGCAGGGATTTGCATAGAAAACCTCGTGTGCTCTTCCCTTTGTTAGAAGAGACGGGTACCGGTGGGCTGCAGGGAGAGAGCATGCTGCAGGCTGCTAAAATCAGACCCCGGGACTCACTCCGGGCAATCGTTTGGGGACTGGGATAATTTGTGAAGTAGAAGTGGTTTCCCCAGCTGTGCCTCTCAGTTCTTTCATATTTTACTTTGGTTTCTGCTAACAGCTTCCCCTCTGTCTGTAGGTAATGCTCACGTAACATTTATCCCTTTGGCTAATTTCATTCCAGTGTGACAGGCACATAAAAGCTCTCAAAGACACCAAGTTTCTACTTTTTTTCATTGAAAATGGTGGCTGAGCAGGGAAGAGACACCCCCATCCGTATCCTCCCAGGAGGAACGTCGGCAGGGTGAGCCTCACCTTTGTCTGCCCAGCGCGTCCGTCAGCAGGCGCAGAGCTTGGAAGCAGCCACACGCAAGCTGCCTCTTGCTCCTCCAGATGTGAGGGCCAGAGGTCGGGAAGGGAGGAATTGCAGGGAAGGGGAAGATGAATCATAAAGGAGTTGGGGGAGAAGCGCAGGATGTTGTCCTGGGAGGAATGAAGACATGCGATGCAAATCCTCAGGAAACGAGGCTTTGTTTGCTCTGATGGTTGTGGAACGACTCGTCTTTCTGAGAAGAAGAGGGGTGACAGAGGAGGGGAAAGAAGCTGAAATGGCTTCTGATTATTAAATATTTTCTTTCATATATGTATATTTTTCCTCACCTCTTTGTAGCGTGGTGGATCTTAAGACCACTTTTTGAGCAATCTTCTGGTAAGGCATACAAATGTAGTATTAAGGTGTCTGGTTCAGAGGTGGTAGAAACTGGGAGAAATTGGTGGTAGACATCAGTTGTCTGTATCTGAACTTGTTTACAGACTTCATGGCCTGGGAGAGTTGTTCTGAAAACTGTGTTGCTCCTGTCCCCAGAGGGAATCTGGGGTGTTCACCTTCTAAACATAGGCATGGCTTGTGTGAGCAATCCTCCTAAATCACTGCAAGTTAGTTAAAGGGTGTATTATGAATCTCAGAAGAATGAACCTTCTCATTTCCTTTGGACGGAAAAAGAAAAAGATGTTTTGGAAGCCAAGGATGGTGAAGTGCTGACCTGCTCTAAGGTCTGGGACCACACGAAGCACTCGCTTCCAAGCTTGGGTCTCTACATCACAGAAACAAAAGCGGTGTCCCTGCTCCAAAGAGGAGCCCAAAGGCGGCGCTTGGACTGGAGGTGGGATTTTGGACAAGAACTTGTAGGGAATGAACTCCGTCCCCTACCTGCTATTGCCAGTTTGATTGCATTTCTAGAGCAGATAGCCCCAATGGCATCTTCATTTTCACAATACAAGTCATAGAGCTGTAACATACAGCCCTCAGTCTTTGTTGTGGTGCTGTCACACCCATCTGTCTGCAGAACTGATGAGGTACCCGAAAGAAAAAACCCCAAACAGACAGAACTTCTCTAATACATTGTGCACGACTGTCTGCGCAAGGAAACGGATGTGTTTGGATCTCGTTTTTCTGGGCAGTCACATTTTTTCAAGACAATGCCAAAAGCGTGCTTTCAGTTCTCTTTCAGCGACCGATTGCTGGTGGGTAGTATGCCATTGTAGAGACATGCTATTTATGCAGCAGAGCTCGTTGCCGTTTTTTATTTAGTATATATTTGTACCAGCTATTGAGTTAGATTCCTGGCTAGCGTAGCACAACACAGCTCCGTTGGCTTCTGTGATTTCCATAGTTCAGAGTCTGGCATACGTTTTATTTTCAATATATATTGACTGTCCAGCCTGTTAAAACCCTCACCACTAAACCTACGCTGTTGTGTAATACACTGTTGACTTCTTGCAGGGCTGCTATGAATAGCAATGGAGGAAATTAAGTACCTGTTAGGATGACTTTCCTTACACTTTATAAAGTCTACTCTAATTTGGTACAAATACAAAATGTACATGTATTTCATGAAGTTAGATGTGGAGTCTATGCCTAGCGGAGAAATCAGCTTTTATGAAGTCCGATCCCAGTTTTGCCTTTGACCTGCTTGGGGGTTTGGGGACTCGCCTGTGTTTCAGTTTCCTTTTCCATGAAATGGCAATGATGTGTGAAGATTAATTAGTCAGTGGATGTCAAACCCTGGATTTTGTAAATGCTGGTGTAACTGTTTCAAAAACTTCCTTTTCTGGGTTAAAAGGAAACAAGCCTAAGGATTATTCCAGTCTTAAGCAATATTGTTGGATGTTTTTTCAGTGACGCAAATACAGATCTCATTTTTAAAAAGATCAAAATGGACATCGATGGTAAATAAAATTGCTGGCCAACAACTTGCAGCGGTTAAAACAAATTTGATTAAGCATTAACTGTGGAGAAACCTCCTTGGAGACAAGTGCACTGTAACCCTTGACTTACGGCTTGTCTGCATTTCCAATATATGCATATATTGGCCAGCCACCAAATAGCACACGCTGAGGTGGGTCCCTTCGGGGCACAGAGTTTGGGTGCTGTGCAATAGCAGTGAGCTCAGGAGGGATCTTGTTCCTTGTGTCCCAGCCCAGGACACTTGAGTATATGAAAGTCCCAGTCTAATTAAACGTGTGAGGAATGTTCCCATCCGAAATGCAAGCACCAAGTGGCTCTGAAGATGACAGTATGAGGCGCAGATGACTGTGCCCTGTGCGAATGCCACTCAGCGTGCCCGTGTCCCGCGGTGGGTTATCGCTGGCCGCAGAGAAAGGCTCTCAGGAGCGGTAAATGGAGTGTGGCTGTGGCTTTCAGTCTTGGCTGTAAGCGGTGAGACAGCCTGAAACTGGTTTGAGGGCTCACTTCCTTATGATAAACCTCCAGAAACGATGTATAAATAAAATCCATTGTCCTGCTTAAACTCACAAAATGTTGTAAACCTGAAGGAGAGGCCACCCCACCCTCAAGCTAACCCTCGGGGACTTGTTTCTTGTGCGTGTGCGGCAATAGGTGAAAAATCACATTATTTGTCCCCCCTGCTTGCACTAGACTGTTGCACTTGCAGTCCTCACATCAGGCTTTTGGAGCCCACCTCTGAAATTCCTGCCTTTTTGCAGGCTTTAGGCTCATCTCTTCTTGTTTTCTCAGTGACGATATTTGTGGTTTCATTCTTACCAGATTGTTTTCTTTAATTTAATGAGATTTATCCTCCAGCTTTGAAAGGGAAATCCTCCTTTGGTTTTCTCAGAGTTAGGTGTTTAGTCACAACAAGTCGCGTGCGTGTGTTTTTCATGGGTGGAGAGAGACGGATGCAGCTGGAGAAGACGGCTCCAACCCATGCTCGGAGCCACGTTTGGGATAGGAAGGCTGTTTGCTCTCTGTCCACTGGTGTCCCGGGAAAGCTCGGGGAACTGGCTTTGACCGAGTGCCTGGCTTTCGTGTAGGTAAAGCTAGGTCAGGGACATCAGCATAGGCAATAAAGGAGGCATAGAGAGCTGTTGTACCTATCATATGTGCAGTTTATGATATGAAGGAGTTAAGTTTCCCAATCTGACACAAGGGTAGCACCCTGTTATTTGCTTAACAAAGATTTTTGTGTCTGCGTCTTTCTAATCCAGTGTGTTTTAAATTCACTGCAAATAATTCTTTCAGCTGTTTCCTAGACATCCTGTCACGCAAATGGATAAAACAATATAGCCAGCTCAGTGGAAAAAACAATAAATTATACAATAAAAATGTATACAGTGTACTCTTTGTGTTAGGGCCTGATTCGTCACTGTGTTACTCCAGTTTTACACCATCAAAACTTGGGAGTTTGCACGGTTAAAGAGTGGAGTGAGACAGTGGTGCATCAGGCCAGTAGCAGTGGGAGTATGCTGAAGTTTTAAAAACGATTAAGAACAAAATACCCATGAAATCATGCATATGAAGTTCATTACTTACTGGTAATGGTGACTTTGGTAATATTAACATTTATGAAAATATTTCTTCTTAGAGCATTTTCATATGCATATTTAAAAACTGGAAATCCACTGTTTGCACAGGAATGCCATTAACATCATAAATCAAACTGCACCATTGAAGAACATACTAAAAACTTGAGGAACGAAGAGAAACAGCCTGTTTTTTAATCAATAAACCAGGGTAAAATTACTGTCCAGGCATATATATTACTACTTCTGCAAGCCGTAAACAGCACGTACCTCTGTACAGGCAACGAATTTGGGTGCTCTCATTTTTTCTCTGGAGGTGCTTGCCTCTCCCCCCTGGTTACGCTTGATATTGAGATTCCTGAATGCAGGCATGGGGCCAGGCACCTGATGGAGCTCCAAGTAGAGGATAATTAAGTAAGTAAGATGAAATCCTGACAATTTTTATGGAGAGCGAAACTCAAATGTACAAATTACCTGGGAATGCTGGAAGTTGCTCGTCTCCCCACGGGACAAGACTTTAACTACTGGAGCGGGGAGGTGCATGTGGAGGACTGTATCAGGTTAACATATGGCAGGTCGCGATTTACGGAACCTAAGAATGGGGCACGCAACACGGTGCTTTAAAAGATCTTTGTCCCCGTTCCAGTTTAATTTCCTCCCAACCCTCCGTATACACACACAGCCCCTTTCCCATATGATCTCTATATAAAGAAAGGTGAACGATGTGTGCGGGGAGAGCTGAGGAGAACGCCGTAGGGCCAGCCCAGCAGCCGTAAGTAGGTGTTGCAGCGTGCCCCCCAGGCATTTCTCCAGGTTGTTGCAGGGATGTTCTGGGAGCCGGTGGGAGAGGTGACTTTCCAGGCTGAGCTGGGGCTCGGTCTGTGCAGAGACAGCCCGCGAGGTACCGGGCTGTGCTAATTATGGAGGTGAATATGGGTTGTGCAACCTCTCCAACAGGCTCAGGTCTCCGAATACCAAATTTGTTTCATAGGAACCACGGAGCAGCCACCG
Source organism: Harpia harpyja (assembly GCF_026419915.1). Taxonomy (NCBI): domain Eukaryota; kingdom Metazoa; phylum Chordata; class Aves; order Accipitriformes; family Accipitridae; genus Harpia; species Harpia harpyja. Next base: position 42,424,236 of record NC_068950.1, read on the forward strand.
AGCGTTCGGTGTCAATCTGCTTGTGTTTAAGCACTGATCTGCCGCGAGGAGTGGGGGGATTGGTGGCCCGGCGCCAGACCTGGGCTGCCAGAAGAGCTCAGAAGTTTCCTGATCCCGCTCCCCACCTCCCGTCTCCGAAGGGAGCTGCCGCCTCTTTCCCATGACAGCTTTGTCACCCGTCCAAAAAGCAGGCATTTGTCAGGATGTTCTCTCCTTTCCTGTGATGGAAAAGACTCCGCTTCTGCCTTGTGGCAGGGAAGGAGTTGGGCTTTCGTGGTCTTCCCGTGCACGGACCGGTTATTTTAGGGAATAAGCAGCAGCACGACCGCGCTCGGGACGGGGGCTGCCGTGCGTGCATGCAAAGGTTCCCAGATTGAGTTGGGCCGATCCGCTGACATGCGTGTACAATGCCAGCATTCTGCAGGAGTGCATACGATAGCTGCCTTCATCCCCAGCCAGTTGGCTCCCTGAGAACCGATGCGTTTGCAAATATCCACTTAATCATTTTTTGCCACAACACGGGACGATTTTCAGTGTATTCCCAAAGTCAGCATTTAATCCCCAAACCCCGATTGCGCTTTTACTCCACTCCACACTTGCCATTTTAATGTTAGCCCACCTGGATTCACACGGGATAAAGAGGAACGACTGCTTTTACTACATAAAAATAGATACCTAAATCTGCGTTAGTATAAACACAAAATAGCAAAGAAGAAAAGTGTTTACTTTTCGGACCAAAGATCCTAGAAATTTGTTTAATGATAATCTCAATGCCTGAGCGGGTATCCCTTGCTCACGCCGGGACCAAATAACAGCCCAAGTGCACGGTGCACAGTCGGGCTCTCATTTACTAAATTATATAGTTCTCACTAATGTTACCCAGGTCAGTGGGTGAAGCAGCTGTGGGTTAGGACACTACAAATCTGACAAGAATTAATGCATTAGTAATTCTTTTTAAGCCCGTAATGTATCCACAGCTTCCAGGGGAGGTATTTTCAGATAAGAAATGTAGAAGTCGGTTGTTATATTAAGCTGGCTCTCATTAATGGGAGCCTTTCTTACCGTCGTTTCCGATTGCATTAGTGGCAAATTCTGCTCTTTTAAAGATTAATGGTCTGAGCGTAATCTATAGCGGAAACGTGGCCTTGTGGTAGAGGCAGTGGCTGGGGACACCAGTAAGTTGGCTTTAGATCATGCCTTGGCCGCAGACGTCCTGGGCAAGTTGGTCAGGGAGGATCTCGGTACTTGGACTCGTGTTGTGTGGCACGGACGTGTGCGGGTGGGCTCCAGGTGCTCAGGAAGCCCCTCTCTCAGCGACTGGGGCTGAGAGTCTGATCCCCAACATGCGTGCCTCAGTTTCCCTCCGTGCAAATTGGGAGTAAATTATAACAGCAGCCTCCTGCAGAATGGTCTCGAGGAGTTACATTAATTTCTGAGGTGAGTTGTCCGGGTTCGATTCTGATTATACCGGTAGGAGTGTGTCTGTGCATATGACGTATCCTCCCCTTCGATTTCTGAGATCTGAAAATTCCTTTGGCAAAATCCCTGTGGCAAAATGGTGTTTCAGACAGCCATGTGGGAATGATTCTCCTGCTCTGAGTTAACTGGTGTCCCAGGACTTACAGACCCATACGTTTTGGGGACGAATGGGCACATGGCTGTAGCAGGGAGACTCCTTCAAGATTTTAAATTGTTCGCTGCCTGCAGAGATATTCATGATTCAGAATGATGTGCTTCAGTTGACTGATGAATGTTGTCTCCCAAAAAAGCCATTGAATACCAAGTATACTTTTCAAACAGGATACAGAAAACTATCTGTATGCAGGCAGTCCCACAATTTTGTTGTAAACAAATTTATTCTCCTATAGCACACCTACGCTGTAAGTCAAGGTACTGTCATGTGCAAGGTGTCTAGGCAAAGATGCATTTGCAAGCTCTTGTTCCAGCCTGCAGAAGGGCTCTTTAGGTGTTCCCAGATGGTACTCTTACGAATCCCTCTTCAATTAAGTTAAATTTTTGCAGCACTGATTTGTTAATATGTCTCACTTAGCTGTCCCTTGTATTCAGAGTTCCTGTCTGGTTTTGGAGGTCCCTTCTTTTCTACCTTGACCATCCCAACGGTGTTTTCTTATGTATGTTGAGTAATAAAAAGCCTGTTCACCACCCCCCCCCAAGTCATTAAACTAAGAACTGTCATTAGAAATGTGTATGTAGAAGAGTAGGGGAAGTGGCAATGGGAAAATGTGTCAGTGCCACACATTTCTCATTGTGTTTTAAGTACAGTCATGCCCCATCTTCTTCATATGGACACGGTGTTTTTGTAACATTGAATTTTCATTAAGTTGCTGCCTTTGTTCATGCCCTCGCAGCACAGGCAGATGCAGGGGATGGGATTGCCGCCGACTCTTGGGCTCCTCTGCGGTTGTCTGAAGGAGACTTCAAGTTAGGCAGAGTTAATTTTGCCTGGTTGTCGTCCCCTTTACCCCACAGCGCTGGTGTAAGAGGGCAGTAACCTGGCCGAAATGGGGCTTAGTAACTTCAGTTGCATCACAGATAGGAGGAGCAAGCAGGGTTTGGTGGTAAAAGTGACTTACATGCATTGCTCTGGGGGCAACAGTTGTGTTTTGCTCCTTGTATCAGAGCCTGTGCCAGGCATCCTTGGCTGTGCCCCATTCCTCCTGGTCTCTCCTTTCGCCTTCCCTTTCCTCCTAATAAACTTATTTCAACCTGCAGCTACTGTGTCCTCTGCCCGGCTCTGCGGAGTGAAACCTCCTCCAGATCTGACATGGTCTGGCAGGCACTGCTGTCCTGGGGAACTTCTGACTTGTGAAATAGCCAAGCGTGGGGCCGGCGATGGCCGGGGACGCAGAGGATCTGCGTGGCCAGGCTGGCTCGCCCGTAGAGAAGTTTGTGCAAGATGGGGGTGAGTTTGTAACGCGGTTGCTCTGCGGGCTGCCAGCACTTCCCAAGGGCTGGTTTGGCAGCCTGGCCGTGCCAGGACCCTGGGACCTTCCCGCCGTGCCCACTGTCCCCCAGCCAGCGGAGGAGGCGGTGGCCGTATGCCACGCAGGGATTCCCTTTCCTCGGGGCTGCCAGGTTAAAGCAGCTTAGTTCCACTGAAGCAGAAAGTAGCGGCGCTACGGCGAAGAATTGGGGCCTTTCAGTGCGTAAATAACTAACGCCGCATGTGGATTTGATTTTCGGCACAGAGGTTTCACGTGGGGTTTTTTTCTTCGGTAGTCCAGACCCAGGCCTGATCTGGAGCGGCAGCGAAGCTCGCCTGGGTACAAGGCTGTCCCTCCGCCGCCGAAACGAAATATTTTCACGCTTTTATCTGTGTGCAAATTAAATGAGTTAATATGGTATTAAAAAAAGCGTTTGTTTACATTGTTGTCCTCCTCTAGGGTAACAATCTACAAATTGATCTAAAAAGATTGTATTTGCTTCAGGGAAAAAAAGAAAATTGTGTTAAGCCACAATCGCACTAATTATTGACCAGGGGGAGCTGAGCTCTGGGTATCACTGAGATTATAATAATTATATGGAGCTGGTTTTTAAAAGCAGTATCCTACGTGGCTCTGAGCATTGAATTAAGCTGAGAGTTTTGTAACAGACTTCTTCTCAGTTCCGAGTTGTAAGGTCTGGGTGAAGAACAAATAAACTAAAAAGTAAAAAAAAGATAAAAAAGATAAATCCAAAGGAGAAGTAGAATAAGCGTAATCTTTCAAATTAGCATTTGAACTGAACCGTGGCTACAGCAGAAACTTTAGTTCAAGTAATAACATTATGTATTACTTCTAAATTTGTCATTTTGTGTACAGCATTTGTGTACTGGCAAAAGGCTTAGTGTTAAAGGCATTTCTGTCAAAACAACCCGTTGCTTTGGGGGACCTAGTATGAACTTTATTGGCAAAAGCATTTTTTATTTGTATAAGGTACAGTTACAGTAGAGTAGTTTGCCAGCAGAGCCGTACGCGGAATTTCTTTGCCAGGCTGACCTAGCCCATAGACCTTTTCAAAGTAATCGGTTGTACGGCGGCTTTGCTTTGCTCTTATTAACAGCAGAGCTCCTTGTGTTTGCAGAGAGCGTGGGGTTTGCACTAATTATTATACTTTAACTGTGGAAAGGCGACGATGCCAAAGAGTTCGGTTGTGATCCTTTGCTCGTGCTTTGCCAGAGCCCCGCTGGTTAAGGCAGCCGAAGGCTGCTGCCCTCCGTGCCAGTGCACTATCGGGCTGCTCGGCGCCTGATCGATGGACCGGTGCTTTGCCACTGGAACCGGTCCCATGAAAACACACCAGTCTGCTCTGCAAGGTGCTGCGCCGAGGACTGGCGGTGGGATGAGAATAGCAAGAACAGAGAGTGGCAAAACTGGAAAGAAGCAAGATTTTAAAAAGAAAGGAAGAAAAGAATAGTATAAGGTAGTGGTGGTTGTTTAAGAACATAGGCGGGACGAGGATCATGCATAGAGGCATCGTGTTTCCCTAAACTGACTGGTATAATGGGAAAAATGAGACGATCTTCCAGGGACACAAATTCAGTTAAAACAGATCTTTGTATATCTCACTTCAGCCATTAAAACTTAGCCAACTATTGCACTTTTTAACGCGGAACAGTGTCACACATCCATCACATTCAAACATGCAAGCAATGTTTTCACCGATATGGTTAAGTAACCCAATACTTTCTATAGCTGAAAGATCAGTCGAACAAAGTATCCATCTAATTAAATCTAATCAGTCAGTGCACAAGCTTACATTGTGGTCATCGCCTTGGTATGTACGGGAGGTTTTGAAGCAGTGAAGCAAGGGGCATGAGATTGAATAAGTGTTAGATGATGAAAGGCAAGGGTTAAAAACTTTCAAACTACAGTGTTAACATTTCTTCCCTGTCATCAGCTATCTGATATTTTGGTATTTTGGGGGGGGGGGGTGGAGAAAAGAAAAGAAGAAAAGAAAGAACAAATGAAGTATGCATGGCATCTAGATCCTGGGTACAATGCAGCGAGTGCTCTGTAAGCTGCAGAGCATCTAAGTTAGTCTATAAGCAAAGTTAGTTGCATCCTAGCGTTTATAATAGAGGCTTCCACGCAGTATAATGATAGTACTGTTCTAATGATGCAAAGTAACACTTTTTAAACTTTTTAGACTTCTAAAGACAGCCTCTGGATGTCTCAAGCAGGAACGGGATAGGTCTCTTTCAAGACAGTTTTATGGAAAAAAAGGTTAAAGTTTGGTGTTAGGAGCTACAGCACACGCAGCTGCATCTGATGTGCCTAATAAATACTGTTAATTTCAGCACTTATATCCAAATAAGCCCTCTTCACAGCAGAATAGCAACAGGCCCTTACTAATAACCTTCCTCGGTTTCTTTTGGGTTTTGGGATTTCTTCTAAAAACTCACCCAGAGCTTCAGCAGCATGAGGACAGGCCAAGCCAAGGGCAATTTTTTGCTCTTATGCAAGTGGGCAAAACGGCGCTTTAGGGCAGACTTTGGCCATAAACTTGTTGCTCATATGAACTCTGACCATGTGGCCAAAACAAACCTAAATGATGTTCGAGAGGTTGGGGCAGGTTCTCAGTGCAAATCGATGTGGGTCCGCAGAGATAAAGAGTCTTCTGCTGGTGATTGATGCTATGGGGCGGCTTGGCCCCTCCTCACGTCTCCGCTGAAATCGCAGGGAGGCTCACCCCCATCGCCTCCCTGCAAATCTCTTTCTTTAACTTCTTCCTTCTCGACTCCGCGTTAAATGAGCCGGGGCAGCCTAATCCGGTGGCGTGGCCGAGGGCTGTGCTGGAGATGTTGCAAGGCTTCTTTTTCCTCCACGTCATAAGTGCTGTTTGCTGTTGTACCTCTCCAGGTCATCCTGCTCCAGACAGGTAAATAGAAACATGGGACTAATCCCGTTCCACGGGTCCAAAAGGAATGGTGTATGTTTAGTCCCGTCTTTATCATTCTACCTGTGCTGGAGATATTTTCCTTACTGCTGGGTAAGCCCAGATGTACACCATCTGCTTGTCTTATGATCTTTGACATGATTGAGAGGCCACCAAAAATACCCAGTGATTGCATACTTTTCAACTGACTGGTATAAAAGGAGAAGATGTTAATAATCAAGCGAATAATATTTGCTATTTTGGGGCCTCCTGAAATTCTTGTGAGAGATATTTTGAAAGTAGATGCTAAACATTGTGTGTGCATAAGCTTTTGCATATATCTCTTCCCTTAGCCATATGTTTGAATACACACAGTTTTAGATGAAATGTAGCAGAGTCTATTTTAGGTGTGTTTGATAAACTCAATAGCCTTAGATTGGCTGCCATAGCCTGGTCTTGTCAGCCGTTTCATTTCTGACTTTCTGTGAAGTCGCGGGGTCTCGAGACCAAATATCTGAAATACTCCTTATACCTCTTGGGTAAAAGGAAAAATATCCTTCTCTGTACACTTTTGAGCAAAATACTTCATCCGTTACCGTTTGGAGAGAGCTTGCCTTTGCAAGGCTGGAGCGCCTGTTGCCAGTGCGGAGATCAATGGGAGCCCGAGTCCCTCAGCATCTTGCCAGAGCCCGGCTCCAGATGTCCGATAAAACTCCACGGGGCTCGTGCTTTGAAAGAGCGTGGGCTATGTGAATCGCTGTTGCAGTAATAAAATTGCACCTATTCCAGATCTTGTCTTCTCTGTCCAATTAGAAGAGCATGTTTTCTGCTTATGGTTTTTAAAAGTTGGCTGACCAGCTGGGTTTCATTCCTTTCTGCCTTTTTTTTTTTTCCTTTTTATTTGGTATTTTTTTCCCTTTTTTTAATATATAACATTCGAATCGATGTTCAGTGCCGTTCTCTTTGATAGTTCATATGCTGGTTTATGAGCATGGCAAAAACAAAAAAGGTCAGTTAAAGGTTAAGAAAGACAGTTATCAGGCCTGTATAAGTGAGGTATTTTTAAGGCTCTGCTAATTGGCAGCACAGTTAAAGCATCATTCATAAAATAGTGTGCATTAAAATGACCATATCCATTTTTAAGAGTGTGGAGATTATTGCTTTGCCAAAAGGATTGAGTCCACCTTCTCATCACCGCCTTTATACCGGGGTGTTTTTCCATGGGAGAGAATAATTTTGGGCATTTTGCCTACAGTATCCAGGCTTATACCCCTCGCTATTTAACTGTTACAGCTGGGAAAATCTGGGACTGAAAATGTAGCCGTATAATATGGCAACAGCCAGGACAATAAGACAGGCAAATCTTTTAAATCTGTACTTTATAAAACATCTGTTAAAGAATATTAAGTCAGAAGTTCTGTTCACATATCTGCTGTGTTTCGCTTATTAAACTCAAACATTACAGCTTGCCTTATTTTTCTTAATAGAATTACTTGTCGGGCTTAGTAGAAAGATTTGGGGAAAAAAAAAAATCCTGTTTTTTTAGCCTTCTCTGAAGCCTCTGGAGTAATGACCCATGCATACTGGCCCAAAACCCCAGCAGATTTTACAAGGGCTGCTGGTTATATTCACCTGGTTTGGAGGGAAACGTAACAGATTTTTCTCCTGATCCGTTTGCCCGCGTGCTGAAACGCTGCCATAAACAGTCCTCATTTTGTGTACAGCCCGTGCTTCAGCCTGCACTCCTTTTTCTTTTGTCTTTCAACCGTCCCTCATTCTGGGTCAGCAAACTCTGGTTTTCCCGAGAACTTTAGTGTCCAAATCAACATCTCAAACCCAAACTAAAACATCTGCAGGGTCTCGTGTGCTGGCTCGACTCACAGGAACTATAAAACTGAGAGAGGACAGTCCCAAATTAATCCAAATTTTTCAAAATGTTTACAGTGCATTGGGTCAAACCACGAGAAACACAAAACTCAAAAGTCTTTCCTCCAGGTTAAGTTTCTTACCAACCACAGCCATTATGGGAAATGCTGACGATACTCCCCCTGGTTAGAAACCGAGCGAGCCACTTCAGGTCTCCAACCACGAGTCCCATCGTAAGAGCAGAGTTGGAAAAGCCCCTACGCCTTCATTTGGCATGCGGGAGACGTGCCCTCGTGCCGTGCGCTGGGAAACAGTTCGGCAATTCATGGGACTCAGGGCTCAGTCTCGCTCCGTAACCCAAGTTGTTGGATGCTGTGCTGATGGATACCATACAAATTCTTACGGTAGATAGATATAAAAATTGATTATCCGAAAAAGCCTGTTGTTAACTTTCCTAGCACTAGTGTATAATAATGACTAGAGTGTCAGGGCAAACAAATGCTTAGAATATTTAAGATACACATATATCTTCTGTCTTGCCACCTTTTCATGTAAGCTGACAGCTTACAAATGTCTTATTGAACTGTATTACTTAAAATTGGGCAGACACTCCTGGGGAACAATTTTCTACATTTGATCAGTCTTGCAAAAAAGGCTGTAGGCATTTGTGACTGCTGGTATATTCATATTTTAAATATGTATTTTATGTAAGAATTTTCCCATATCTTATTCTGTTTCAGGAGTATATTTTTTTTTTTTACCTGGGCATACTGAAGGGTCACTAGCTGGTTTATTCTGAAGCATTTAAACTCAATAACAATATATGGAGACTTTACTAGATGCTTTACTAATTTATTGTGGCAATGTGGTATTTAGACCACTGTTTAAGTGAAGTTTGCCAGTACAGTTAAAAGAAATTAGAGACACCATCATTGCTAAATCACTTTACCATTCAAAGAAGAACTGTAAACATATGCATTCATTTAATTATAATAGTACCAATTATAAGAGAAATTGTAATGCCGAGAGTAGTAGCTTTTATGTGATCATAATAATGGCATATATTTATCTTGGTTTGGCAACTTAGGTCTTTCTTTAATAGTTGGCTTTGCTTAAATAGAATGTGGTTTGTTAAAACCCACACTAACCCCCACACCCTTCCATTTGTTATTGCCCAAATAATGAACAATAATCATGTGGTATAAATGATTAATGTATATATGGCTTAGCAAGTATCTTTGAGGTTTAGAAAGTGTTTTTATTTTCATTCTTGCACTGGACCAAGCTATAGCCCAATTACATGTTATTCTTTGGTATTGGATAGAAAATCTTTTTGCTTCGGTAGAAGTGATAGGAACTTGAAGCCCGAGTCCGCTCTCTTTGAAGTCGATCGGAATTTCAGCGCCAGCCTCCGGAGAAGCGAGCCCATTGTTTCTGGGGCAGTTTGCTTTGTGCGTGTTATCTGCTAAATCACAATTTAATGTCACATTTCAAAACAGCCCGCGTAGGAGAGCCAAAGCCCCGCATTCCGTTCCTGAGCAATTAATGCGGTCCATGCAAGGAACACCCCATGGAGGTAGATGTAAGAAGTCTTCCAATTATCCTCTCCAGCTAAAATAATCTCACTCGGCAACGCATACGGCAGCGTCTTTTAATGTGCGTGTGCGACTTCCAGACCGAACTTTACTAAGTTCTGTATCTTGGTTTTATTTACATCTGATTTCTTTGGAGCCTAATCAGTCCCAGTGATAAAAAACCCAAACAAACTCTTCCCTTTCAAGATTAATTTTTAAAGTGTCAGCCGTACGCGACTATTTTCAACAAGATTACCCCACGCAAATGAAGGGTGCTTTATCTTGTGCGCCACAGCGAGCGGCACAATGTTGTCACCGCGCCGCAGACAATGCCATCCATTTATAAGAGGATTCAAAGAGTTAAAAAAACGCATTACTTGAAACTTGATATAAAACCTGTGGCCAAAGCAGGCTATGGGCTGGAGCACTTGATTATTCTTTTATCAATAAATAAGAGTGGCATACAGTTAATTTCAGCACTGTAATTGAGCGGTGCATTCTGGGAAGCTGCAAAGCACTGTAAGATGAGGAAATGTTTTAGAGACTAATCATGAGAAGAAAGGAGCCTTTCATAGCCCTTATGATGCTGTTGTCAGAGCTAAAGGCAGATAATGATTCAGTAATAATGGCACATTGTGAATATTTAAGCTGAAAAGATTGGGACAAAATGAGCAGACATTGTTGGTTTGCTAAACGGAACAGTTGGTCTTTGGGCTCCAAAACTATCTACAACTCAAATTTGGGGCTCAGAAGTTGCAAAATTAAAAAAGAAAGATGTTTCCAGGACGCTCGGCTGGCAGAGGGGTTGTGCGTGGAGCCTGCACAGGGCCTCTTCACTTACTTTTGAAATCTGAAATTGATAGTCGAGGTTTTTTTCACGACTCTCTGAACTGACAAAGTACAATACGCTGCAGACTGTGTAAATCTCCCTCCATTTAGGTGCCAGAAGAAATCACTTCGGAAGAAAATCAGTTTTAGTAATGACCTAAAATATTAAATATAAAATGGAGAGTGTCATATTGCAAATAAGTCAACTCATTTGCATTTTGTCTCCGGGGCATTGGTAGCGCTATAAAGAGACATGCAGCTGAATTTATGTACATTGTCTTTTTTCCTCATTACTACATTCTGGATCTGTTAGTTGTCTTTCTTTAAACATCTGTTAAATGCAGTTTCATGAAGCCGTACGTTCCCATATGTTTGGGAACGGTATCAAAGCATAGAGCTTTTGGCCTCCTTTACAACCTTTTGTCTCGGAGAAAAAGGTGGATGAGCTTCGGGGCCGGATTCTGCTGAAGCTGAGGCCAGAAGCACTGTTGCTTTCCGTAGGAGCCAGATAAGTTTTCTCAAAATGTGAAGACTAGCACTGATAGGGACAAAGACCATTTCAGCCCTGGGCCTTGGTATGTATACTTTAAAAGATTTTGCAAATTTTTTTTTTAGAAAAAGTGCAAAATTGAGGAAAAAAAACCCAAACACCCAGACACCAAACTTCTGACGCTCTTGGGGCAAGTTTTACTTTCCATAATTTTCTACGTGTTAAATCTCAGAGAATTCAGAAAGTTTGCCTGCGTGAGGACAAGCAGGAGAAAGTGTCTCCTGCACTTTTACAGGCACAGTAAGCACTAATTTATTATTATCTTTACAATGACATAAACTATTCCAGCTCTTGTATTTCTTTTATAGAAACACTTTTCATGTGTACTTTCACACAAAGGAGAAGAAGAAATAAACTCCTGCATCTATACATCTGTTTTTCCTTGAGGAAAGCAATTACTTACAATAAACAGCTTCAAAACTTTAATCAAAATACAGTTAGAAAAAGTTTATCTTTTTGCAAAATTCTTTTAAAAAACATGCTTCGTGTTTATAGTAACACTCATTTTTATCCATATGCTTTAAATCTGTGTATTTACTTAGCTAGGCAATATTTTTAACCTTTTTTTTCGAGTCTTTATTTTTAATGAAAAGTTTCTTACGAAGTCATTTATATATTACGAAAATTTAAAATCCCAGGCCCAGGTCCTCCTCTGGGGAAAAGAAGCATTGCTGCAATAGTCCACAGGCGCTGCAGTTGTCTGCAGTAAAAAGAGAAACCCATTTTCTTCATGGTTTCCAGGGCCCCAATCCTGCATACTTACGCACTTACTTCACTTAACTACTGGAAATGAGATCACCCGCAGCTCTCGTGTGTGCCTCTGCCGTGCCGGGAAGGGAGGCTGCGTGGTGGGATCGCTCCCGCTACCAAAGCAAGCTCCGGCAGACCCTACCCGAGTCTCTCGTGCCGTTTGCCAGGTAGACAAACCCTCAGTGGCCTGATTTCGTAGCCCTTTGCCGGACAGCTTGCGGGTTTGGCACGACGCGGTGCGGGCGTATCGGTGCTTCTGGAGCAGGGGGCCGAGGCGCCGGCAGTGCCCGCGCTCAGGTTGGAGCGGCTCGGGCAACTCTCTCATTCAATTTGTACGGTGTTGCCCCCTTCCCATTTCGGTTTGACTTGTCAGTTTTGTTACAATTCTCCAGGTAAAAAGCAAATTCTAGTCTGAAGCACCGATTTGATTCAGCGTACTTGGGTTACGACTAAGGACTGGTAACTCTGCTCTGTCCTTAAAGGCTTTTTCATTTGCCTTGCAAGGCTCAGCAGTCTCCCTCTGTCTCGCGCTACGTACTGGAAGCGTATCCACGGCGCAGTGTTCAAGTGCATCATCGTCAGATTTCAGCCAGCTCAGACTCGGTGGTAGTGGGATTCAGAGGTCTGATTTGCCCCAGTAACGAGGCCTGAATCATTAAATGAAGTAGCACTGCTAAATTGAGTGAAGATCTGGCCCACAGATCCTTTGCCAAATATAGTCAGATCTGGATGTGGAATTTCAGTATCCCTAGTGTTTGGGTTGCTTTTGATCTTTCTTACCCAAGTGATAAAGAGACAAGAAGAACAGATTAGCGTTGGTCCATCATACCGGTTAGGAGCCGTGTTGCAGCTCCAGTACAAATTGCAGCGGCATGTATAATCCATACTAATAGCGTGCTGCAGCAGGGGATTCAAGGCACAAATTTCCCCTTTGCTGCTGTCATTAGAGCCTCCAGTTCACGCCGTCAAGAGAAATTCATAATTGTCAAGTGCTCGGGCGACAAAGTCTGCGCAGGACAAACAACAATCCCCGATTTGTTTGTTCCGCCCTCTCTCTTTCCTCCATCCAGGCCATCCGAGTTGTCTGAGAGCACTTCACATGTTGCCCTTGGCCGAGGACGGCTCTGCCTGGAGCATGTCCAACTTGGCGTGGAGACGTTCTAATAAAGCTCCAAATGATGCTCGTTGCCAGTGAGGAGGGGGATGAGGAAGGTGAAGGAAAAGATGGCGACAAGGTCATCGTGTTTTGGCCTATAGCAACGTGCTTGTGCAGAAAGACACATTTCTCTCCCGATTTTACTCTCGAATGCCGCTCTTAACAATGGTGATGATAATTTCATCAGTGTCGCTGATACTTGATATTTCTCATTTACATTGCATGTTTCATCTTCAAGGCTCTTGAAGTAATGAGCTAATCCTCACAACATCCCTGTAAATATTATTCCCCCCTTAAAGAAACTGAAGCAAGGAAGTTAAGTAAATAATGTACGCTATTTATATTATGATGGCTTATAGGGGTTCTGGTGAAGGTCAGGTCCTCCTTGTACATAGACATTATATAAATAAGAATCTATATAAGTAAATTACTCCTTGACCTGATGATTTCATACTTCAAATATATAAAACAAGCACAGAATAGAGGAAAGGGAGCCCTATCAAAAAACCAAAATGACAAGGAGATTAAAAGATTGAACAGAGGTAGTGTCTGGAGACTTGGGCTGAAGTCAGCACTGAATCCCTATCTGCTGTGTGTATTTGTCCTTTCAGAGATGAGGATTGTAAAGCGGGGATTATTAGAACTTAACTTTTACTAGCAGGTGACATACTTGCCTTTAAAATGTTAGCAAGACCTTGGTTTTAATTAAAACATGTTACTATCAAGGTTTATATTCATTAGGGATGCAGAATTACCTGTCGGTGACACAGGAATGGTAACTCGCTCTTAGCTCTTAAACAGCTTTTGGAAAAGTTTTTGGCTTTCTCTTTTTGGACCTTTGTTAACCGCGGAAGAACTGTAGTTAAGAGTCCATTAAAATGAAATTTAGGTTATTGTCTTAATTTAGCTCACAGCACTTGAAACTTCAGTGTCCCATTTGTGAAGCAGAAAGGGGTTTCAGTAGGATGAGGGTGAGCAAGCACATTTTTTCTGGAACCGAGGAGAATTATTTCTTGTTTCTCATTAACTGAGGCTTCAGTTCAGCAAAACACTTAAGCATTTACGGAGCTTTCAACAGAAGTCCCATTGCTTTTAATTTAGAAGAATTTACCTTTGTCACAACCTCTGCTTAGAGTCAGTGGCATGTAAGCACCGGCTTAGAGTTCGGCATGTGTTAATTGTTTAAATATGTTTAGCCCTTTCCCCAAAGCTGTTGTGAATGTTTAATGCTGTATTTACACTAGCCTTAGCACAAGGACTTGTGCTGTAGGATTGATGCTTAAACATATACTTGCTCTGGAGTACGCGTCAAGCGCTTCGCCTGAATTTTCTGGATTTTTAAATTTCTACTGGGACTTGACTTCAAGTTTTTAAGAGAAAGCACTCTTCAAGAATAAAATGTCATTTAACATTCAATAAAGGCAACTATCTGCCTAAACCGCAGAGTAACTGCGAAACTGGGAGAAGCCCCGAACATCTGCCGTAGCTTCTGCGCGGTGGCAGCAGCGCAGGACGCTGCTAACGCGCCTCTCAAGCGCCCAACTTTTCCCTGCAAATGCAAGTTATGGTGTGCTAAGAGCTGTAATGAGTACTTACCCCTCAAAAGGAGCGCGTGTGGAAAAAACGGCATATTTGGTACTTCAGGAGTTAACAAAAGTAAGGGCAGATCCACTGAGAGAAAGGCCGGGGGGGTGTCGCTTTTATGTAAGAATTCATTAAAAAATATAATTAGTTTATTTTAGTGTAGTTATCTCTTTATTATTTAAAGGAAAAGGTTACATGCAGTATATTTGGGGGAAGATTTTATTTAACACTTGGATGCGTTTCGCTCTAAAATGAATGCTTGCTCAAGAGTCTAAGAAGGCTTCATGGGAAGAGCAAAGCAATCTAAGCCATATGTATTGGGCAGTTTGCCAGTTGTTTGCCAATATGCCCAGGCCACCTGGCTATATATGCAGCCAAGTATGCCATTCTGACTAGCCAGCTTTAACCTTCAGGCTGCTTCTTTTTCAGCTCTTAGGAAACTCTAAAGCCCTCCAAAGCGCATTGCATTTCCCCCATGCCAGTAGTTTGTGTGCATCCAGACGCAGGCTGCGCGGTCGCACTGACCAGACAGCTCGCAGCACCCATTTTCAATGAGTTCGTCTTTTGTCTAGAGAGCGGTTCAGCAGCGTTGAACCCGGGCCATAAGATGAGTCTGGAGATAGCAGACTGAAACCTTTACCCATATGTCATAGTTAGACACTTTGACTGACAAGCCACAGTTTTTGTTCCCGATACTGGAGAGACACTGTTTTATGGGTGTGGTTTCGGAAGGATTTTGTTTAATGTAGTTCACCACTATAATTTCTTTTCCCGAGTATTTGCATGAATTGTAAGAGAAGCGAAGCATTTAGCATAACTTAGGCATTAATGGCATATTGTTTCATTATTGGGGTAATTTATTTAAATGTTTATTCATTAAATTTCACTTGCAGCCAAAAATATCTCAGCATTCTATTAATCTTCAGTTACATTTTGGGTTGTGGGCAAAGCCTAAAACAAGTACAGTATCCATGGCAGCAATTTAACGTTTAGTAGATATCAGATATAATTAAGCTATTCTAAATATTGAAATTAAGGTAGGAAGAAAAAAAAAATTATATTCAATTCAGTAAACACAGCATGGGAAGTTTTGGTGTAGCAGCCAGCAAAATCTTTAACTGCATCCAAAGTAAAGGGCGTGCAGTCTGCTGTAATTGTCTTCTGTTTTAATAGGAAAGCAGTTCGGGGACGGTGTAACGTGGGGACTTTCCCTCGCTTTATAGCTGTTAATAAATACGGCGGTGATAGCTGCATTTGCAGGCTGGGGAAGGCAGGCGTGCTTCTTGGAGACATGTGCTCTATGTCTGCTTCGCTTTACAGAGGTACGCATATTTTTCGGCGAGCACACGCGTGCTACAAAAACTTTCTGTGCTCTGATCTCGAAGCAGAGCCTGTGGTTCAGATCGGAAAGCTCCGGGCAGAACTCGCTCAAAATGGCCACGGTTTCCTCCGTTCGCACACCGAAGCCATAAATCTGACACAGCTTCATTTCAAAAGATCCGTGAACCTGAGGGCCTGATATTTGAAACTCAACTTCTCCATTTGCAGGTGGGATTATTTGTGGAAGTAAGCGAGAGCACGCAGGCATCTCGCTGCCCGGCCAATCCCCCGCTCAGGTGGCAGCAGGACTTTTTTTTGCAGCCTGCAAAGCCGGGTATGGAAAAACTGACAACCACCTCCCCACCCCCCCCCGCCCCCTTATTTTTTAGGCACAAAATTGAAGATTAAACAAAGGAAGGGAGGTTAAGGCTTTTGAAAAAATCGGGCCCCGAGGGAAGCTTTGCCAAGTTTCATGTGAAGCCCGAAACGAGCAACTTTACGAGGGAAGTTTTGCCGCGCTCGGCTCGCCGCACATTGTTCCCATCGCCCTGAAAGCCAGGCTGCTCCCGCACCGCCACCTGCGCCCGCTCCGCTCCCCGACAAAGGCGAACCGAGATCAAATGTGGAGCCCACCGGCACTGCGATTTAATCCAGCAGGGTTTGCTGTTGAGTTGCATTGAGGTATTCTTTGTCCCTACGGGCGTGCTGCCTTTGGGGAGCCAGGCATATTGAATTGCTTTAAATCAGAACCCATACTGGCATGTTCAAGGTATACTTTTGGGGGAGGCCCGTCTTGGGTTTCCTCCGTTAAGAAACACGTTGCGGATCTGCGACTTATTAGCGGTGCGTCGTAGCTGTAGCTGTGCGGCATCAGTGACACGTTCAATAAAGGCCCAGAGAAAGGCGCTGTTGCAAATGCACAAAGACAGACATAAAGGGAGCGGGAAAGTGTCCCGGTGGGTTTTGCAGTCTGGCAGGTGAGATGCAGCTGCAGCCGCCCCATCTGTGCTACCTTGGCCTGCTATGGCTGTCAGCGTAGGTAACTCGGGCTATGATGGGAGAAGCAGAGCAGAAATTGAGACAGAGAATAAAAATTAAGGTTAAAAGGGAGAATAATGTTCTACGGGCATTTTGGGGATACTAACAGGTCACAAATTTTCACTTTAAACGTTCACTGGGTCCCATTTCGTGTATTGCACTAATACATGTCTGGACAAATATACCCACTACAGTTTGTATCGTTTGTTTACTCAGCCTTGTATCAATCTGTGGCGATTTCCATATAATATTTAATCTAAGTGATGGGCTTCGAGCACCGTATTAATAGTATCTTGCCTATCACAGGCTTCACTATTGTAAATCTGTTTATTGTTTTTCTGCGTGGGTGCGCGCTGCGCACACACGCATTCTTTCTACATTGTTAGTCTGTTATTGTCCTTTTATTTATTTGGACCCGGTTTTGCTTTCAGATAAAAAGATGTCATAAATAGCAGCTTTGTCATCCAAGAATTTCCAAGCACTTAAATTTTGAAAGGTTGTTCATGAAAAGTTGTTTAAATGGGAGCATTATACCACCGTATAATATTTATGGTATTAAGTATCTGCAATTTAGTTTGATTGTTCCTCGCCAAAGCTTTTCTGCAAAAAGGACTGAGAAAAATGAGGACAGTGTATACTCCATAGCAATACTAGCCTCTAAGGACCAGGTTTTTTCCTCCACCATTTCTCACCGTCTTCCTCTTCCAACAAACCTTCCTCCCATCCCAACCACATACTGTATTGCAAATATGCAAAAACACTAAAGGCTTAGTTCCCCTCTGCTTGTAAACACAGCACTCCTATTAGCGGTGAGGCTGCCCATGCCTTTCAGGGGGAAAATGGACTCTGAAATGCTTGGGAGAAATAGCAAAGCTCTCATTCATGTGGCTTGGGTTGAAAAATTGAACCTACTCTGCTTATTTGTACGTCCATGCCAAAAAAAAAAGTGCTGGTGTGCTGGTCACAAGTGCAGATGAAGCAAACTAATACGGATTTCCGTGGTCTAATAACAAACAGGGACGTTCAGATGCCGTTGCCAATTCTGCATGATTGACTGTTAAGTCCAGAGAGACAACCCTGTCCCGTTGAAATCAATAGGATTTTTGCCGTTGGCTTTCCTGGGACAAAGATTTCATTTCCAATAATCCACCACCTGATTTTAGGCATGTCATTTACTAACGGATTCACTGCCAATTTACAGGAGAAACTTCCCCTACTGAAGAATGTGCTCTCCTTTTTTTATTTCCTTCCCCCCCCCCCCCCTTTTTTTTTCCACTGGCTTTACATTTAGTAATAGTTCTTTCACAAAAGGTATCCATTTTCCTTTAGGTTTTTTGTCTTGTTTTGTTCTGTTGGGGGGTTTTTTGTTGTTTTTGTATTTTACTACATACCATAACATGGGAAATGGTCCCTCCAGGCATGACTGTTTCAGACGAGGATGTGGTAAGTTGAGGATATATGTTGTTGTGTTGAATTTCATCACGCCTCCGCACATCCTTAAAGCACTGCGACATGCACTGACTTGGAACAGCTAATCCACACCTGGTGACAGGCTACATCACCGTGGCTCAAAATTTCAGCCTCTTCCCTCGTGTACGGGAAGAAGTCACGTTCCCCTTGCCTGCTACAGGATGCTAACAGATATAATAGTCAGGACAGGGAAACAGAAGGATCTGTTAAAGGGAGTTGTCGTGATAAACAGGTGTGATATTCAGGTTGCTACTTCAGGGAATCTCGGGAAAGGAGGCTGGTTAGCTGAACCCCAAGCAGATGGTAGGGTTTGTCTTTGCATAAGGCACAGCCTGAAACAAATTTTGACTTGGTTAGGCTGAGGCAAACCTCACAGACTGGTTTAGGACTATGTAACGGAGAATAGCATGAGCTCTGTAACTTGTTAGAATTTTGTGTTTAAATTTTATGTCATTATAAAGCCGATAACCTTTGAATGAATGCAAATGACTGCAGCATCTTAGACAGTCCTGTCGTGGTTCAGACTCTTTTGGGTGCCGGGGTTCTCCACCTACCGCAGTTCCAGGGCTTGGCTTACTACTTGGTCTCCAGGTTAGCAGTATGTGACTGCTCACACAGATCTGTACACAGGTCTGAGAGTTGATACGTAAAGTTTGGGATTTACATGCAAATAGAAATCTATGGAGGATCTGTCTGTGAAAAACTTTAAAAGTCAGTAACAACTTAAACAATACTTAAGAAAAGAGGAATGAAAAAAATTCTCAAGTAAAGTATAAATTAAGGCAAAACATGAAATTAATAAGAACTGAAGGCAAAAACATGTAGTGTGTTAACATAATAAGTCATTTTGTGCACATACACAATTTATTAATTTACAATTGCATTTCTGGAGGCAGTATTTCTTGTCATAGCTCTCAGTTACTTCAGTATAGGAAAATGTCGATTTCCACTAAAATTCTGTCAGCATCGATATCAGTTTTAACGCAGTTATTTATAACCCGTATACCAACCTGAATATAATTAACTGTATATAATTTGTAGGGCTTGCCAAATAGCGAACAGTTATTTGCTACCCAAAGTATTTGTGTAATTAAAAAAATGTCAGCTAGTGTATTAGAAACATTTCATACAGCTGGCTAAATAGTTCAGAACATATTGGTGAATAATATATTAATTCACTGATGTATTACATATCGAATAAACTATTTTAATAAGTTAAATTGCATTTGACCCATTAGAGTTGACTCCAACTCCGCAAAGTATTGAGTACCACCTTGAGTCGAAGGGACCTGAGGGCACTACAGAGGAGGCTTTATCACGTTGTTAAATATTAGGGCTTGTGAGTACAGCAGTTAGGTGTGTGCTTAGGAGCGCTACTGAATGAAGAATACAGTTCTCCAAGACACTGTTCTCTCGAGGTCTTTCAAATGTGGTAACTAGAACCCTTCTTAGGCATAAAAGTACTTTTGTACTTTTGCATTTGCAAAATCAATATGGTGCCGTTAATGCAAAGTTCACTTTTCCAGTCTGTAATTACTAAGGTCAATATTATACAGTCATTATTAAATAAAAAAAAGTTCCCACCCTGTATCTAATCAAATTTCAGGTCCCGCGTTCTGTAAGTTCATGTTATAACTTTGCCATATTAATGAGGAGTTTGTGCAGCAACCCTGGCTAAGCAGTGCAGCTATATTATGTAAGTGTTTTCCCATATGGTGAGCCTTGTCTGCAGCAGCATATAGCGCTTTTGTCTGGTGTAATGCTCTCCTTTCCCCAGGTTTTATATGCCTAATTCAATATCAAGAGAAGTCTAGTGAAAGGGGAAATCTAGCCCCTGCCTTGTGGCTGCTGTGCTGGCTGTCTCTCTGTCCTTTACCTGTGAAGGTCTTAAGGCAAGATGCCTTGGGAATGAGTTTTTGTCCATGTTTTAGGTCAGTATCAATTCCATGAGATGCGTAAGTGATTTTGTGGCTTTCCATTGTGCTTTTATACTGTATTCAGAGCAGGGAAGCAGTAAATTTAGAGAAATAATAAAATGGGTTTCTGTATTCTCAGTATTTTAAATAAAATTCAGTAATTGGCATGTTATAAAGTCATAAGCCAGTATAAATTTTACTGCAGGAAATGTCCATTTGAAGAGGGCTCCTGGATCGTGGCAGTGATAAGCAGGCAGCGCTGTCTGTTGGGTTACTTATCCATGGCACCAGGATTGTCTGTTATTCAGATGTGTGAGCTCCGGCCTCGGTTTCCGTTCACGGTTGCCGTGTATCATCGCAAGAGTGATGATAACGCCTCTTCAAGGTGGCATTATAGTGACAGTTTAACATGGCAAACTTCTGCTTGGCAAACAGACAGCGACTGTTAGCCAATATTGGCTGAGACTCGCTGATGATACCACGTAGTGTATCCTTAAAGAGGATAGTTCTTTGGACTTGATCCCGCTCTGTTTTCTGTCATGTGCCTCTCAGTCCAAGGAGAAAAAAGAGCACATAAATGTATCCATTCTCCTTTTTATGTATGCATTCACTCTCCTTTTTACACCGGTATGATGAGGAATGGTTTCCTGACATAAGCTTTTTTACTTTCTTTCCTTCTAGGAAATGGTCTGGAGTTTGCAGAGTTAGAAAGCATGCTTCTTACGTGCTAGAAAAGGGGTTTAGCATAACACTTACCATCTTGATCACAGGGAGTTCCTTGCTATTCGTGCGAGACTCAGAGAGTATGTCCCAGCAAACCCTGCAAGGCAGGATGGAAATCTCCTTCTGGCAGGTTTTTTCGGTTAACCGAGTTAGGGTAATCTCTGGCCTGTGCTCAGTAACTCAGCCCTGAAACTCTGCAGCTGGAGACTTCAAACATTTAAGATTCTTCTGTCCAAACACACTGTTATATCTTCCTTTGCCACTAGAGTACAAAATCAAACAATCCACGTGTACTGCTTCTTAATCTCTACTGTTAACTTCTATTAAATACTGCATTTAGTATTATTTAAAATAGCTGCTTTGTTACCAATGTAACTTCCTCACAGTGCTCTCCGAATGCCTGTCAGTAAAATAACTGCCAATGTTAACAAGCGCACTTTAAATATGCTGCTTTTATGTATAAATGTAAGTTAACATCTTAACAGGAATTCCAGTTTAGTATCTATCATAATGTTTTGATGATCCCTTCTGATACCGTCTGTGTACTAAGAATCTCATTCCTCAAGTAACACTGTATTGTTATAAGGTTATTCTTATTTTACAACCTCATTTTGTGAGCTGGGTGATACAGCTGAAAGCATACGGGCCCCGTTTCAGACAGCGGCCGCTACGATGGCACCTGTAGCTTACGTCCTCAAAAAAATGGGGGTGTGCAGATTTGGTTTGCTAGTTCTATTGAGACGTCTTTGAAATTTCTGCACAATTTTTCTTTCTCGATCTAAGCTTTTGGACTCCCTTTTGGCAACTGGAGTACTTGGTGAATGCATTTTCTTGTGCTTTGGTCACAGGTCTCTGGGCATGTGCATAGGTTACTACGTGGGTGGAAGTGGAGTCGCATCTTGCTCAGTTCAGAAAAACATTGCTTCAGAGAAACTTTGTCTTGGTTTGTTTTGGAAGGAGCCCTCATGGATCTTGGCTTGAGGCGAAGCTGTTAGGGTGAGGGTCATGACAAGCTGGCGATAGGCGATGAGACTGCATGAAAGCCTGTGTCATGAGCCAGAAAAAGTGCCGGCCTGAAGCCGAGCAGATTTATTTTATCCCCATTGCAGCTCAAGTCAGATTGCCTTCTCTACTGCTTTGATGGGAATTTACCGTCCCTTCTTAGGTGCTAGCCCCCGACATCTCAGGAAGATGCATCTTACCACGTGCCCTGTGCCAGCAGGAATGAGCAGGGACTATTCTCTTTTCCAGAAATACATTGTAAATTGTTGGGCCAAAATAGAATGTGTAAGTAAAGCTTAGAGGTAATCTCTTCTTAAGCATTGACCCCGGGCCTTAGATTTATAAGCTTATTCCTGCTGTCCCACCGTAAAACTAAAATACCCACTCCAACATGCAGTATTTACATAATAGTTTGGTGTGGCTTTATAAATGCGCGCACTTGTATTTTCTCCTTTCTGTGGAAAAAAAAAAAAAAAGTCCCGAGGACTTGATTCAGCCTGGCTGTTCAAGTGCAGTGCAATTTGATCCCTGTATCTCAGAAGGTGGATTCATCGCCTGGGGAGAGTCACATCACTTTCTTGGGAATGCCATGAAGAAAGCAGCTGTAAAGTGTCTGCAGGGCTGCCCAGCGAGCAGCTGCTTCCCGGGTGTCCTGGCCATGGCCTCGCCGCAGCCCCGTGGCTCTGCCTCCTCTTCCTCTGGGGAGGAAGCTGGGGGTGCCTTGCACTTCGGCAGCACCCCCTTGGGGCAGGATGGCTGCTGCTGGGAGCCAGCACCTCAATTTCTGTCCTTCGGGGACCTAGAGATGAGCAGAACACTCTAAAGTTAGAAGGAAATAAACAGCTGCAAAGTGAGTTTTGCAATAAAAAATGTAAAATATGTAGTATATAAAAAAGAAAGTTATTAAAAACTTAAGATAAGATCAAAACATTCCAGACATTATGGTCTGTGTTCCTGCAGAGCTGTGTAAAAAATGCTGGAGCTTTACAAAGGGGAGCAGCAGAAGAGTTCATATATGTCAAATACTTTGGACCTTGCAGCCCATTAACGTAACAAATTAAAAATAACAGATGATGGTCTTACTCTGATACTGTAGCACAGTTGCATTTTTAAAGGCAGAAAATGTTTCTGATTTTTTACAACAAACTCATCAGGTTTTTACAGAAGATCTTCAGAGGTTTCTTGAGTGCTTTGCTAACATTGTGACTTTCAGTGTAAAATATGCACTAGGATTTACACCCTAACCATACAGTTTATAATTGGAAAAGGGTGTTCCTGTGGCTGAGATTCAGCTGCAAAATCCATGGGATTCAGAACCAAGCTTTCATTTTGAACTGGGGCCATGCAATCTCCAAATTAAACACAAAAATACTAGCTAAGATATGAATATAATGAGTGAAACAGATGATCCGCAGCAAACATGAGATATTTCCTTTTAAATTATGAATGATCAAAATCACACCTATAGTTATTATTTTCCCAGTCTCCACGTAAGGTCAAAAGTGCCTTCAGCTACACGGATGCAAATCTGGAATACTTTCAGCAAACTTACTGAAACACACAGCAGACTGATTTTGTTGACGAAGAAAAAGAGATGAAAAATATATGGCCTTCTTAACACCTTCTTTCCATACTGTGAATTATTTTAAGGTTTATTTAATCCTTACTATATTTCATATTGGCTGCAGAGAGTTTTTGAAAATAAACTCTTTTAAACCTGTTGTTGCAGTATATGATCAAATATTTTAAAGGCCAAGGTTGGGACTTGCCAGTTGCAAAAAGCACCTCTCTTAATTGCCTAAGTATGAAAGTCAGATGTCCTCATATACCATCTGAAAAGATAACCATATTTTTTTTCAGCTGTGCTGTAGCCTCCGTATCTTACTGTCAAGAAGCTTCTTTTGGGACCGAGACAGGTCACGTTGGAAGTCAGTGGCTAATCAGCTCCCACTGCACATTGTCTGCTTTCAGCTTGAATTATCTTAGGCAGACATCCTGGCTAGCTGCAACACAAACCTCTGATGGCTTAAGCCTGAGAAGACCTGAGTTTGGCAGCCACTAAGTTAGCAATGAGGAGAGGAAAAGAAATCCTATCTCTTCTGGTGCTTTTCCTGTCTTGGTTTCCCCACTAGGAATCAATAGGATGGTCGATAGTTGGTTTTGAGTTGTTCGCTACATGCTGGAGTTTTCTGATGTAAACCTTGGGTGTCTGGGTTTCAGACGCTCTAATGTGTCAGAGGAGGTTTGATAGCTGCCACAGCCATCCCAAGTTACACTTTATTTCTAGTGACAGCCTTTGTAACATGAGAAGGAAATGAATTCAACAGATATAAGTACAGATCAATCTTATATGCTTACTGCTTGGTGGGAGGGGACAGGTTAAAATTTTTAGAGAAATTTATGATGGGCTTTTTTTGAACTATACGCTGAAAAAAAATGCTGTGTGAGATAGAGCAGCATTTTGGTAGCATCATTTTTTCCCCACAGATATTTCTGGCTTCATTCAAAACTCCATGAGTATTGGGGTTTTTTGCTCATCTCTGTGTGGAAATTATTCAGCATGAAGGTACAATGGACAGGCTGAAAAAAGTTTTTATTCATTAAAAAGCACCCATTCAGGGTTCTTTTTTAGCACTTCCGTAACCGGAACAGCTAAAATAGTAAGAATATTGCATCTATGGTATTTTACAGCATATGTTTTCTCTGTTCATGTGAAGGACCTGTATCCATGAGGGAAGCTTGAGTTGTGAGAAATGTGCAGGTCTTTTCTGCATTTAATGAGACAGTCTTACCAGCGTTGGTACCAGAGTCGTCTCCTGTGCGTCTCTGTAATACGGATTTGTCTTTTGTGACAGTGGTTTGACATCTCTCTGCCTCACCTGTTCTTATCTTTTGTCACATCTCCTCTGCAGGAATACATTCCCTCTCTTGCTTCTTGAGGTGACTTGGTTATTTATTCCTAAAGCGCTAGGGTTAGGGTGCATTTTCTTCAGCGGCATACTCTAAAAAGTTTAAAAAGAGGATTATTATTTGTATGGATGACTACCCACAAGTACAGTAAGTTATGGTAACAGAATGTTGGAAGGGAGCTTAAACGTGAGCAGGGGAGTGCTGATGCCTCTACATCTCATTGTTGGGGAATCCATGCAGGTTGCTACTGTCTTTCTTCTACTGCTGGCAGATTTGGAGAAGGGATAGATGGCTGTGCACCACGTAGCAGTTCCTCTGCAACAACAAGACATTACAGACTCCTCTTTACTTCATCTTCTACTCATTCTTTGTTCACACCTTTGGCCTTAAGAACAGCTGTTTGCAGGATTGGACACAAGCAGTCAGAAGGAAGTTCTGACCTTGGGTCTACACGTGGACCTCATCAGTTGGCTTCAGTGGGAGTTGACTTCAATGGAGAGCAGCTGAAAACTGAGCCTGCACCATATATATTTGAAAAGCATAATCCAGTCCTCCCGGCCTTTCTCCCAACTTAACTGTTGGTAGCCTTGGCAGGGACTTCAGTGAGGGTGCCTGATCCTGTAAAGTGTCCATAGATTTCAAGGAAGATGTTTGAAGTCGTCCTGCCTTACACGAATATTAATTGCAAATGTGATTTTTAGATCTAAGAAAATCAAAATGCTTAAAGTGGGCCTAGAAAAGTCTTTGAAAATTGTGATGATCCATCTTTCATATTACCAAAATGACACTGTTATTTAAAGCACTGAAACTGCTCTTTGAATTCTATTTCAATATTTAACCAATAACATTTAAAGATGTGCACATGAAGCAAGTATCTTACCCCAGTACACTTTTAGATATCAATCATGCTGTATTAATTGAAAGGATTTGGTCTAATCTCATAAAGAAACAGGCAAACTCTTGGCTTTTCTCTAAAGTAAAAATATATCACTCATGTCATCCATTACTGTGCTATAATTATGGTAAGTGAAGCAGAACAGAATCGATGGAGCAATTTATCAATGCATTCCCAACTATTCCAGCACGGCTGACGTCATGCGGCTGCAGATACTGTCCTTCAATATAAAAGATATCCAGCAGTGTCAAGACTTTATTCTGATCTACTCCAGCATAATATTTTCATATTTAATATTGTCATTTCAATTATGGTTTAATTAATTTATTTCATTCACTATGAAATTACACTTAATTAGTTGGCTTTTAATTTTTTTTCCCCCCAAATTAAAATTTCAAAAGGGAAAAAAAAAAGAGGAAGAATAAAAATCCTAGACATTATTTAATTCAGACTTCAAGGTCAAAAAACCCTTATAGTTTAAACTTTATGCTAATAGAGCATAAACTTGATCTTTTCTGTTCCACTCTAAATTATTTCAAGATAAGAAGCAGAATATAACGTGTGTAGTAAGCATTTCCAATAGACATTTGTCTTCAGATATTAAATACTTCCCCAAAATGTCATTTTAATACTCGGATACTGTTTAGTACCTTCAATATTTGCTTTTTTACACACTCTGTTTTCCAAGTGTTGAATTTTACCCATATATTATCTTTTTAAGTTTTATTCAAATAGGCTGACAGAGTTAGAGCTCGTGTAGACTAAACTTCAGTGGAGCAGTCCTGGAGATAGCACTGTTTGTTCTGTAAAAACACTCACCCCGCATTCCTCCTGAAGTTATTAAATGTGTTTACACTACATTAAATATGAAAAATGAACTTCTTCAGCGCAGGGATTGTTTAAAATACTGGAAGAAATATGGCCGGAATACCTTGCTGTACCCCCTGGCCCTGAGGAGCGGTACCGAGGCGCTTCCCCCAGCTCCTCCGTCCTCCTCACGACCCGAGCGTCTATCTGCAAAACGCTTTTCCTACTCCTGGGCCAAAACGGTTTCTAACAACCGTGCCTTTCTTCAACTGGCACAAAGTCCTCCTTGGGATTTTGGCACTGTCGGAGTGAAAAGCGCTTGGCCCAAAAACACGCTGATCTTGTGGGGTGGGGAGAAGAAGGGAAGTGTTTGTTTACAACTCGCACCGGCGTTGGGCTCTCTTAATAAACCAGGCTTCGTTAAGATGTCTGGCCGCTGGGGCGACGTTCTCTCCTCAAACTTTTCTTTTTGTCTCTGGGAGAGGAGCACACGGAAAAGTTCCATCAGGAAATTAAAGCTGTGAAAGTAGTTTTTCATACACGACAGCTGCGGGTTTACGTGTTGTTGTGTACAGTCTCCCTGTCATCCCCGGACGCAGCATTTCCTTCTCCGGAGGGGCCTTCGCTCCCCGGTGGGGTTTCCGGGGCCTCGTTAAACAGCGATGAAAGGCAACATGTCTTCAGCGTCCTGCCGTCCACAGTCTCCCTGTTTCGCCGCCGGCCCCGAGGGGAGCGTTCCCTCCGTCGGGGCTTCATGGGGGCCTTGGTGCTGGGGGGCCCTGGCAGGGCTTTGCCAGCACTTTGCCCGGGAAAGGGTTAAGGCACCCGCGCGGCCTCCACGGAAAGCACAATGTCCCTCGCTCTTTAAAGATGTACTTGTAAACCGTCGTGCTGGGCGGATTTATGAAGGGTGAGTTTACCTGATATTACACGGTATTGTTTAATTTGGACTATATTTAACCAGCGCTGTGTTGAAACAGTGTCGGCGAGCTCTGAGAGCTTGCCAGGCACATTCTCAAAATGGTTGCCAAGCTGTAAGATGGCTGCCAAGGTCTGACTGCACTGAACAGGTCCAAAATGGTGACCAACTTCTCAGAATTTTCCTGCCGATTTTTTTTTTTTTTTTTTTTTTTTTCCCTTCCCAAAATAAGGAAGATGCCGGACTTGGCACCAGCCTCTTGGCACTACGATTTATAGTGTCATCCAGAGATTCAAGTAGTTACTGTGTTCTTGTTTCACAGCACTTGGCAGAAAGCTGTATAGGGGAGGACGTGAGGTGAAATAGCCGGTGTAAAATAACATTAGCGTTTTCCTTCCTTGGCTAAAAAGTACCAAACACGTTGGGGGGGAAAAAAAAAGTTAAAAAAAAAAAAAAAAGTGGAAGGTAGGATATTTGAAAACAAATCAGAAGAGAGCAGCTTTGACCAAAGCTTCAGACTTTCCTTTTGGGCTGCGTGTCTAAAGTGGTGCAAACTTTATCTACAACAGGTTTAAGAGTTTTGTTTTTTTTTTTTTTCCCCCTGCATTTGTTTACTGGAGTTTATAGCAGTTTCTTTCTGGCAGTTGTGCTACTTAGCAGATTGAAATAAAATCATAAGGGTGAATTAAAACACACTGCTGTTAGTGCTGATTAGAATTTTAGCTTAGTGTAAATACCGGATGCAGTGTCCAACTTTTCAGGGACTTGGCATAGACTCAACAGGGATCTCCGGGCTGCACAGGAGACAGTGTGTGCTTGCAAGCTTTTTAAATACTTGGATAGGTGAAACTTACTGCTTCTGCTGGCGTGCTAGCTAATTTGGTGTCTGTATAATGCATTATGTAGTCCAAGGTGGCCATAAAAAAAAAGGAAAAAAGCAAAGGATAAGAATAAAAGGCAAACAGTTCGATCTAAGAACTTTAAATGTATGGATTTCTATTTATATTCTGACATCCCATGCTAAATGCTTGCCTGTGCATACAAGTGGTAAATATAGTCCTAGCTAATTTTTGGATTGCACTTGAAAATAAACAGATTGCCTAAGGACAAGTAATTTTGAAAATATTAAATGGTTCTTTATGCAGCTGGAAGATATTTGTAGTTAAAATAACAGAATGGTAGAGTCTTTCTTTCAATGCAAATACCTATATTCAGGTGGATTATATTGGTAAAAGCTCAATTTCTCAATAGTTTCATTCTCATCCCACAACTTGTCAATTTTCATCTCTTAGGATTTTTCAGTGTGTCAAACTACCTGTGTATATTTTCACTGTTTAAGGAAACAACGGAAAAGCAAGCATTATCAACCAGGGGTGATGCGACAACTTCCCTCAGTCAGTCATTTGGAAGGTATTAAACCAGCAACACGATCAACACCTAAGTCCAAATGCTTCATCTCTGCTATTGCGTATCCTCTGCTAGTGCTGGGTCAATAGGCCACATCATTTCTTCTGCAGGAATGGCAAGGACCCTGAAATGTACTTTGCCCTTATCCATTTGCTTGAGGAAATTCACAAGGATGCCCATGTCTTTTGCAGCGATATTTGCTGTTTATATCCCCATTTCTCCCATAACCTATGCCTTTATGTCTTTGTAGAGGTTATAAACATCCCTTTAGTTCAGATTCACCCTCCTTCACTGGCAACTTATGTATCCATAGTACTTCCATAGAACAGGGTATTATTTTTAATGATGTAGTTTGAACTCTTGATTCTGTGGTAAAAAGATGAAATTAAGACACACAGCCTCTAAAAAAAGTATTGGATACCGGTCAGGGCACATGGAGCTTAATTGAGACAGATGCAGTTATTGAGTTATATACCAGATTCTCTGAAACTCGTTTTCAGGATATTTTAATATTATGCATTACCAAAATTTAGAGTACTTCAAATTCAAGAAAAAAAAATCAAGAAAAGTCTTGCTTATCAATGTGATAAAAAAAAAATCGTTGTGGAAACTAGAAGTGAACAGTGCTGTCCTTAGTGAAGACTTTTAAAGAAAGATTAGAGTAGGGTACTGGTGTCATATTCTCAGTTTCATCTCTCTTTCTTTCTTTCTGCCACTTCAATCAAAAACTATGATGTTAAAGGACAATATTTCACCTGCTTTAAATAAAAAAAATGCAGCATTTAGGATATTCCAAACCTAGCCACAGTGTACACACCAGCATAAAAATTGTGCATCACCACTTTTTTGATTGAATCTGGGAGTTTATTCTGCTGTATGATTCTTGCCTTTGTGTTTGAGGTCTAGGTAGACAAACCCTCATCATCTGCTGCAAAGCTAATTTTAAACTACTGAAGTTGACTGTTTATTTACATAAGTATTCAAACATGCCTAGTTTATGAAAACTGAACATAGCCTTTGAATGTGAAAAATTTGGGAGCCATTAGGACAGTTCTGTCTTGTAGCTTCTACTAAATTATCTCTGGGCCACTTTATCCCATCATATTAGTGCGACTCCTGCATGTAAAAATTTTCTTTTGATTTACGCACCAGTAAGCAGGATGAGAATTTGGTCTATGGTACTTTGCTTTAAGTAGCCATTATTAGTTCTAGATTCTGGTGTCGTTATACTCTTGCATAATGGAAACAACTCCATTGAAACTAATGAAAATGTGGAGTGAATATTGTGAAATGGGTAGGACTGAGAAGAGGATCAGATCTTTAGTTTACAACTTTTCAGACCTGCAAATTTATCTCCCATGAACAGAAATGAAATCCTTCAGAAGCTTTTGGCACTTTTGCTTGTTTGTGTATTCTTCATGTACACATCATGTGCATCTGTGTGTGTCTGTGTGTACGTATATATGATATGTGTAAAAGTACTTTTTATATAGTAACTTTCTGCATAGGGCAACCCAAACAGCTGTTATTCCTTTTTATAGCTTCTTTAATCTATGTGCCAACAAGTCAGTTTACAAAATCTGTTTTGTTGATGACTGCTGCGATAATAATTGTGGTGTTTTGTGGCTTGGCAAAAGCCTGGGGTCTCCTCCGAGGACTCTTGCCAAAGCCTTTGAAGGGGTTGAGGTGGATTCACTGCCAAAATGAGTCACCACTCTCTATTTTATTTAGTGTCCTTCTGCCAAGGCCTTAGACACTTTCTGTTTTCATTCTTTTGTAGGCTTTCCTTCCCACATTGTGGTTTCCTTCACAGCCAGAGTAATGTGTTTGCCAGCATAGGTGAGAGAGTGTGGCTGACTCTACAAATGCCACTGCTAGACTATGCTTAAGGGTTAGTGGTTTAGCTATTGTGCTTTCTCAAAATGAATGTGCAAGATTTAATTATATGCCTATGAATTATAAATAAAAAAAAAGACTGCTCCATCTGATACAGCACAGTGCAATAACCTAGAGTAAGGTCAAGGGATTTCAGAGGTCTGTCAGTGTTTACTTCTCCAAGGCTCTGTACTACTGCATCCTTTGAATTATTTTACTTGTGATTGGGCCAGTCAAATCAGAGATGAGTTGCTCCTCTAGAATAAATCTTTTTTTTTTTTTTTTGTCTGAGGCTGGCCTTTCTACTAACTTTCTTCTCCATCCGGAAGCAGATAATTGTTCTGTTCACAGCAGAATAACAGATGCATGGTAGTTATCATAACACTTTGCATGTCCCACCCAGATGTCTCAAAAAATTTGAGAAACCAAGATGAATGGATCTGACATTCTGACATCCTTCATACAGATGTGAAAACTGAGGCACAGAGAAGTGAAGTGATTCAGTCGAAGTCACATAGGAAGTCTGCGTGAGGCCTGGAAACAGAACCCACATCATCTGACTCATTGGCCTTTGCTTTAACCACAAAAACTTCCTTTTTCCCGCTGTACTGAAAGTGATATGTTTTGGCCTTATTCTAGATAAAATGTTAGATGTAGAGATGGCCTAGATATCCTTACAGTAAAATGTGTGATTCCTACTCGGGTGATGTTGGATGATATGAGTCATGACTTATTACAGTATCTGTGGTTTTCTTAGTGCTGTGAGGTTTTGGTATGAATGAGGAAAGCAATATGGGGATTTCAGTTAACTGTTAAGCAAAATTACAGTGGAAAAAACACATGGTACTCTAAAGAGTAACAGCAGTATTAGCTTTTCAAACAGATTTTCTGTTCCTCATCAATAAAGTGCTATGCTACAAGGTAGGCAGCTGGATAGTTCAGTACCGACGTATGAACCTCGGTTTTAAAGGGCCTAAAGGAATTAGTCACTGTGTTCCCCCAAATCATGCCCTTAAGTGACTATATGTACACAGAGGTGCATATAGAGGTGATCCTGCAGGATTTTGAGTGTCACACCTGTTTGTCCAGTAGATATCTATGTGGGAGCTTAGATTGCTCCTCATTTTTTGCTATCAAGCAAAATTATTCTAAGTGTGTATTTTTTAACATTAAAAACATATGAATGTTACCAGACAGCGTAGTCCTTTGTATAGTTATGGAACAGAGCCAAATCAGGAGAAATATTTTCATCTGTCCTTTTCAGTGTCTTTTGCTATCTGTTTCGCTCTTTCTTGATTGCCTTTTCCACATCTTTGGAGATCAGCACAAAGGCTGCGCAGCCCTCACTCCTGTTCAAGCCTGTAAATGATGTGAGTCTTTGCCTGGCAGTCTGGTTTGGGGCGAACTTTACCCAGAAAACAATTTAATCCCAGGAATTTTGCATAGATCTCATACCCCCTCCATACAAGGAAACATTTTAGCCTTCATCCTCACACCTCTCCAACTTGCTTGGGTTTTTTCTTTCTTACTGTTTCTTCCCCTCTCCTCTTGTCTCCTTCTGCATTGCTCCTTGATTTGCTTCATATATCCACGTGCCAACTGCCTGTTTTTATTTGTTGTGACTGTCTGTATATGTGCCGTACATTTCAAAGCCTTCTTTCTCCCCTTTTATTTTTGATAGTTTGTTCTCCAGGCACAGGACAGCAAATCATTGTGTCTTGCTCTACCTGAAGTGTCTTCAAAAGAGTGAAACTGGCAAAAATGATGAGTCCTGGTGAAGTTCACTTAGCGGGAGTCTGCGCAGATAAAATTCCTCTGCCTGGAAGCACTTTATTAACCCAAGCCATTTGTCATTCCCAGTTAGTAGTGAATGTTTGGGTTGGGTCACTTGCAATCTACAGTTAGAGCACAAGTGTTAAGATTGTACATCCATTGGAGACTGTGAGCCCAGGTCCCTCCTGGGATAACCTGGCTACACCTGACCAGAGTTTCTTAGGATTGGGTTTGAGTTTGCAGATTTCAAATTGAAGTTGCAATTGGAGAGAAGAGACTGCTCTCTGTTTTACAATCCAAATTAAACTAATGGTAAATGGATTAGGCCGTTCACTTTTCCTTGTTACTCAACATCGGAAGATAGCTACAGGTCTTGTGTGCTGAGTAATCTAGTTGGACTAGATGTTCTCCAGAAGGGAACGATAGGGAAAGGGCAAGGGGAGAAAAGGAAAAGGGAAGGGAAAAGGAAAGGGAAAAAAAGAAAAGGTCTGTGACTTAAGGAGATTTCCAGGGACAGATTGTATCCCTGTCCTTGGGCACAGTATCAGGAACAAGTTTTCTGCCATTCCCTGTATCAGACACCTTCTTGCTTTTAATGAATCTAGTAATCTTAATTTTCTTTGGAGTGTAGTGTCCTTTTTTCTTCAGAGAATATGTGATGTTCTTTATTCAGGTAACGATTCAACTTTGTATGGAGTCTGGGTGATTATGACTGAATTCAATTTTAAGTAAAAGTTAAGAGATTATTTGTATAGTTCAGCAGCAGCTTGCCTAGGCTATCTGTGCGCCATGGGCTATGGAATTTGCTTCACCAGTGACAGCATTAACAATGCAGGCTTTATTTACAAGAGGTTTATAGTGATACCACAACTGATAGAAATCTCTGTAGTTCCACTGGTTTTAATGGAATTATTCCAGATCTAGCTGTGGATCTGATCTGTAACACAGCACTCCACATTTTAAATTACCACTACAGTTTAGGAGAGTTTAAGTAAATTCTGGGACCTAGTGCATAGTTATCACTGGGAGAACCTATTATAATTAAGAGGCAAAAACCCACTATGCCACAGAGCTAAATTAGGATTTTTCACTCGCTGATCTGTATTTGTTAGCAGCAGCTAGACTGAGTGAGTCAGCCAGACCGTGGAAGATGCAGAGACACCATATATATTTATTCCCTTTTCCCCTCATACTGTCTTTAAAGTGTTTGCTGAATACTGTAGCTCTAATTCAAATGTATAGAAGCTAAGAAACAGAAAAATTTTAAGAGCATGTGGTATATTCTCCATCCTGTAAATGCACTAGTTAAAGAAATTATTGCTTTACCTATAGATAAGTAGCATTATGAGTAGAACAGAAAGAAAACTTTCAGTTCAGTAAAAACTTCCAAAACACAATAACAGAGCCTGCACTATATCATATTAGAGAATATATTGCTTACCTCACGGAAGTAGATTGAGGGTATTCATGACCACTGGTGAATTCCCTCGTGTGTAGTAATCTCTGATTATTTGCACCTGAAATTCTTCACCAGCGTAATGTTCTGTAGCCGAGGCTTATATAAAGTTCAGTTTTTATTAATTCAACCTTATAAGCACAGTACTTGGTTCACATTCATGATTACAATTATTTATTTAAGTAGAAAGAGATATCTAAAAAACATTTTGTGGATTATTCTGAATCTCAGAGGGCTCTTTTATATACAATATTTAATGAGCAATCTACTTTGGAAAATAACTAGATTTACTGTGGGTAGCTATCCTTTACCCAAGTGATGTGGTATAAATAAAGTGGAAGCCACTTTTTAAACTATTATAATAATAGGAGCACTGAAAGAAATAAAGAAAAGATTTTTTTTTTTTTTTGGTATAGCAAGCCATAAAATGTACAGTGGTGCAGCAGAATGAATGAGTGCCTGTTCAGAAGGGAAACTTTCTGTGCACCAGAAGGCTAACTGCTGAAATAATGGAGCCATTCACAAATATATTTTTTTGTGTAGCAAATAATAAAATAGTTGGACAATGAAGTCTCCTCAAGTGCATAATAGATAAAGAAATTAACCACAAAAAAAGGGAAATAAAATTCCATCTTCAAGATCATGGTTGGATCAGTTAGAAAATATTTGTAAAGGCTGATCCTTTGTCTGCAAGTCTGTGTGTGCACTAAAGCCTGCTGATGCTCACAGGACAGACTGTTTTCTGTACTCTTCAGAGAAGCTGAGCCCCAAGGACTGGCGCACCCTCCAGTCCGCGTGGCCCATCACGGCTCTGAGGTTGTCCTTCCTCTTCATGCCTGAAGTTCTTTGACCTGGCAGGATACACTCACGTGGCCAGTAAGGGAGGGCAGCTTTGACCAGGAGCATAAAAATGAGATCTCCGGCTGAGGTTGTGATCCAAAGTGTGTGAGCATCAGTTAGGGGGACTCTGTAGAAAAGGAAAGGCTTAACCATGCTGTGAGTTTCGACCCAGTCGGTCCTAAGTACATAAATACTCAGCCACCAATTATTGTTTTTGCTGTTCTTCACACTCAACATTAGTTTTAGGCACTTCTTAGATGTGCTCCATTATCTATGCCTAAAACAGGGGGCCAATACATTACATTTCTTATCATACTGCATTATTGACACTGTAGTTAGAGCTGAGGTGGTATTTTAAGTCTAAATCATATCTTTCTGATAATATGATAATAAATAAATCATATTTATTAAAGGACTTAGATGCATATAATATATTCTTTCCTTCTTGGGTTTGAAATGAAACAAAGTGAACAGAATTACTTGATACATTTTCCCATTTTTATTTATGACCGGTTGGAGCCAGCGCTCTCAAGATTTACACTTGGCAGCCGAGTAAGATGCTGTGCTTGTCCTGCTCTCCTGGTAGGCCTAGTAAATCGTAAGCTCTTTGAGGCAAGGGCTCTCTCTTTGTTCTTTGCTTATACAGCGCTTAGCAAAATGGGGATCTGCAGGGTGGCAGTCCTAGGTGCAGTCCTGATAATAATTAGTGGTATTTGGACTTGGCAGTGAGGTCTCTGTACAGGGTGAAAGGATAAGAGCCCTTTCCTAGATCATGTGAAGCAGGGGCAGTCCGTAGGTGTTTCGACAGCCTCAGATACGGGAAGAGTTTCTGCTTGGATTATGGTACCTGTGTAAGGTTGATAAACCTGCAAAGTCAGATTATTTGGTGTACTCACCCCTCCAGTGGCCTTGCTTCTTGATCTCAACAGCACACAGCAAATTGTCCTGGAATACATACTGGGTATTGCTTTTGAATAAGGAGTGGAGAAAAATCAGAAAAGGATTTTGCCTAGTGGCGGAGCATAAGACAGTCGTAATTTATTGCAGGCTTGCCTGTCGTGACTAATGGATTCAGCCCCTGTTAACTGAGCTGTGACACTTAAACTGACTTTTTTTCTTCAGCTTCTTCCTTCAATTTGGACGAAACCACATACCTAGTAAGAAAGACATTCTTCTTTTCTCCAGGATAGATTTTTGATGTGTGAAATGAAGGGGGACTTCAGGGACAAAGTCCAGCGCCACATGCGTATGCCGTAGTTGGGGTTACATGGCACCATCACTTCTGCCCAGAAGTTTGAATTTCAGGGCATGTATATAAAAACACGACTGTGTAAACTTCTGTAATATCTCTGGCTGCCTTCCCTCTGCCACCCTTCCCCACTCTCCCCCGCTATTCCTGTTTTATTTAGCCTGCCATAATAAAATCAGTAACTAGCAGAGACTAGGCAAACAAGAGCTCTGCAGTCGTGTGCTGACTTAGGACTGCAGGTACCTTGGTTAGTCAATAGGATAAGCACTCCCACCTTACTCACTGGGATGGGCATGGCACATCCATAATGCCTTAGCGATACCAGAACAAAGTGACACAGGGAGAAGTTAGGAGACATTTGGAGGAAGGATCTGTACTTGCATGGATTGATTTTATCACAGAGATTATTTTCGCAGCTTCTCCAGGATGAGAAAACTGTTGTAAGAGGATGGGCCAGATTCTTCTAGTCATTGAGCGTTGTTGGGCACTGCAGTGCAATGAGGAACTGGGTTTAATAACTAACTTTTTTCAGTTTTAGACACTTATTTTTAGACTTGGGTTTGCTAAATGGAGAAATTCCTCTTTTGGAACCAGCATGAAATATCTGATTCTGAGCATGTTCACAAAAGGATTTACTTTTGATAGGAAGTTTAAGGGAACAAAAAAGCAGATTATTTTAAAGTCTTACGTATACTTTTCTAACTAGATCATGGGCTACGTAATAATTTTAGGAAGGGAACGCAGTTCACAATTGAGGAGTAAGTTGAAAAAACCTGAGTTTGAAATTCATAGGAGAGAGACATTCCTGCTTTATTCTTATGGTTTGGCATCAAACCAGTCATATGCAAATTTTAAATTGTGCTGCTAAATAGTTAAATAAGCAGATCTAAAGGGTGTAAGGTTCCCAGATCCTTTGTAATATCCACACACAGCTCATTTTATATCTTCTACCAATACATTTTGAATCACTTTTCTGATTTTATTGAAGAAAATGTCTGGAATTTTGATAGGAAGGACTTGAAAAAGATAGTTGAATCTGGATAAAATATTCATAGATATAAGAACTTCTGGTACCAGGAAAAGGCTGCTGGGTGCCTTCATGACTGTTCTTCTAATTTCCTAATTTCTGTTTTCCCTGTTTTCTGTGCTGTGTGTTTAAATAAACTCTTCTGGTTCTGTCTTTCACACATCATTGCTTTTTGCTTCAAAGGGTCCTTTTAATAACTTATTCTTTGGTTTAATTTTCTTTTGAACATGAATTGGGCTTCACCAAACACTGTGTATACAGCTCACACCCACAAATACTGAGAGCGGAGTTTATTCAGTCTACGTGTAATTTTGTGTATGGAGCTTACTCTTTATTGCATTGGCTGACAGAGTTAAGTTTTCAAAATAGTTTCCATCGTAGCTCCTTCTTTTACCAATCCCGTGGTTGGGGCTGCAACTTTCCCTCCCTCGTCTTTGTGGAAAACAGACCACACTCCAGGTTTGCACAGAATCTCTTCCACCATATGTTTTTAGTAATTGTATAGTAGGGAAAAAATCACTTTTCCCTTGTCAGACATTTCTAGCAACACTTTTTTTGTAAAGGGCTTCATCAGAAGTGGCTGAAATTTGACACTATTCATAGAAATAGTCCTCAGAGAAGGTTAAGTTTGAGAAAGAAAATAGAAAATATGGTTAAGCTGAAAAATCACTTCTGAGCATGTTTGTAGGAGCCTTGCCTTATACTGATAGCATTCTTCGTTTTTGTAGCACTGAGAACCAGTCCGAGGGCTCACCCGGACGGGGTGGATGCTGTGTGCTGGCTGCTGTCAGGACAGCTTTCCAAAGGGTGTCGTTTGTTGGCCATAGTGGTAGAAAGTTTGCTTTGCACTGGGTTATTTTTCTGCTGTTGCACCTGTGCCCTTCAGTGGGCAATGGCTGTGTCTGTTGTCTGCTGCACGTAGATGAATCATATGGCACTTTGTGTGGCTCTCTAAGTATATTTCCCTGCTTTTAATTTGCTCTTTAGCTTTAATTTTTTATACCTTGTATGCAAGTAAACGTATCTATCTTGCTGTTATTCCTCAGTTCTTGCACTGGACAAACTACTGTTAGTGGTGACTTCATGGTAGGGAAGAAAGAAGAAAAATATCCCATTAAAAAAATATGATAAGACACTCAGTGGACAGAGGCAAATAGGGCCATAAAGAGGAGGCAGGGGGAAATCAAATGCTTATTTACCTTTTGGGATGAGTTGCTCAGATTGTAGATAATCCCATTAAGTAGGAACAATCCTCTTGGATGGTAAGGTCTGTGCAGCACATACTGCCTTGCAACCAGGTTACTGAGGTATCTGGGTGGTAATGGGAATTAGTAATAGTCTTAATATCATTAATAATTTCTGTGTTCCAAAGGGTTTATAGGTATGGGAAGAAGTGTTTAAGTAAAAGGTAGTGCTGGGTTCTCTGCAGTCTTCCCATGGTCTATAATGGGACCAGCGCGAGGCCCTATAAATAGCTTTGAACATTTTCATCTGTAACATTTGGTGTAAATTGTAACTTTCAGAAACTTATCTTTTATGTGGTGCAGTTTGCTTTTATGTCCCTACTGTCTAATCTTATCTTCCCATGTGCTGAAATATAAAAATTCATTGCAATTATCTTTCCTGTAGTAAGATATCAAGGAGTTGGTACATTGTAAGGGGACTGGGTTGAAGTACAATCAACACACATTTTTTGGATCTAAAAATATCAGTGCTTCAAAGGTCAGCTAAATGATAAATCCTGTTCTAAGTGTATATATAATACATACAAATGCACACTATAAATTTGTTTTATAGATTTTCATTGAAGTGCTTCACAGTCTGATGATAATTTCAAAACGTTTTGAGTTTATCTGAGGTCGCTGATCCAGTGAGCAAGGAGGGAGAGAGGCGACAGGGAAGGCGGCAGGAGGAGGTTGTGTCCCTTTCGGCCGAGGGGAAAAGAGCGGCTTGCCAGCATTTGCCTATTGAATATGGTGAAAACCCATCGGGTTTTTTCTCTAAGAAGTCAGTTGGACAACGGCAGCCTTCTCCTATGGCCAAAGTCGCTCCTGTTGATTTAAATAGGAATAGGCCCTCGTATCGCGCTATTGACTTCTCCTTTGTTTCTCTGAGAGCGTGTAGGGTGAATGCGTGTGGAGCGCAGCTGCTGGAGGTTGTGCTGCCACCGGGAAGCTGGAATACTTTCCTGTGTGGACAGTGTGATCCATAACCGCCGGCCCACAAGTTAACAACGTTTCTAACAGAGAGGACATAGAAAATCTTCTAGAAGTACTCCCGGAGCACGCGTCCACTCTCATGCCCTTTTTCTTTCCATGGGAAAAGATGGATTCAACCAAGGCATTGTAAATAATATAATTGACTGGAGGCATTTTTAGATGCATGAATGCTAAAATGGATTTTCTCTAACATATAAGGAGAGGAGTTTTTTATTCCTCTCTGGATGGTATAATTTATTTAAGTTTGGTGGTCTTGATATAGCTTTATTAGGAGTAAGAGTAACAGTTAAAAAAGAGGTAGCAGTCAAGGAAACTGAAGGACTCTCATCTCTTTCTCAAAATAATAAGTATTTTTAAGTAGACCCAATGTTTCTTGTACCGGACTAAATAAAGCATTCCCGAATAAAACAAACACATCTTCCCGTTTAGGCTTTCATTGCCCAAGTCCTGTTGAAATTCATACTGAGAGGGCTTGAGAATTTCCCTCCCATAGACGATCCCAGTGTCCAGCATTGTGTCCAGCCCACTTCACACTCGGGGACAAACACAGCTGGGTGCTCAGGTTTGCAGTCGCAGGAGCTTCGGAAAGAGCTGCCGATGGTAGGAGCTCATCAAATGAAAACGTCTCACATGCGTCGTCTGCGTGACTGTGAGAAGCAAGTCTAGTTTTAACTACACTTTCTGAAGTGTTACAGGCAATACAGTTGCTCTTTTCACTGGATAGTGCTTACTTTTCTTTGGGATCACAAATATTTGAATACAATTATTCAGTCAGCTGGACATCTTTTTCCTCCCATTTCTGCTCGAACAGTAGTAGAATTTAGTGTTGATTTAAAAGACTGTCTGCCTTAAAGCAGATTGCAGAGTTTGCACACTGTGAATTGTAATTAAAGTGTAAGGGGTGCTTATTATGTCAACAACTGGCATGAGAACCCCCGAGCAGCAGGTGACCCCAAGCATGTGACGTTTGTGACAGCTAGGATCCTTCTTTCACTGGTTTAGCAATCTGAAAGACCAAATTGAAAGAAGCCCAGAGGCTGTATATTTCATTAAGTCCCAAGGGAAGTGTGGGATACAGCTTCCTTCTGCTTTGCTGGGACGTAGCCAAAAACTTTCTAGAGGCTCTGTTTTTGACAGAGGCTTGCTGAAGGGGGGGGGGGGGGAAATCCTTCCACCAATCACCCATAGGACCATAAATTTGACATTTCCCACAGTTTCTTTGAGGCACTGATGTTGCTGTGTCAGCAGTATGTCCCAAATCTTGTGTTGTATTGTTTGAAAAGGAACAGTCAAACTTTCAGGGGAGCTGAAATGTTTTTCTTCATTGTCCAACAGTTCCTCTGCTGCAAAACCACAAAGGATTATAAAACACACCTCTCAAAACGGGGGCTGCTTTTATCAGAAGTAGGTACCGCGCACATTCACAGAGCATACGTAGTTTTCTGATACAGCAGAACACAGTCGATAACATTTCATCCATGTTACAAAGCAGACATGAGAATATCATTTCTAGACACATACAACCTGATTGCAGGAATGATAAGAAAAGGAGACTTATGAAAATACTGTGCTAAATTTATAACTAGTGTAATTCCAGTTGGGTTATGTCAAGAATAAGCTTGGCCCAAAGACTGAATTATATTGTTTGTAACACAGCCTGTAATTTATTTTTAAATAATTTTAAGTTTAGTGTTAAAAAAAATTCTTCAGCCTCAGACCCTGCCCCATACCCCACCACTCTTTTTGTGGGTGACCCATGCTGCAGCTGGTAAACCCTTGCTCTTTCCAAGCTCGGGGCGTCAGCCCTCCGCAGTGACAGCCTCCAGGGGAGAGCAGGCAGCACTTCTGTCTGCCGGCGTTTCCCTTTCTCACTGGGCTGTGCATGTTTCAGTGAGGAGACTTTTCGTATTTGTTAGGAAAGTTTGACTTCATTTTTTCCAAAAGGTTTTGAAAATAGCAAATGCATGCTCGTTCTCTTCATACATAATTTGTTACCCTCACGTACCTATCGATCTGTCCATCTACCCTACACTACAACACCATTTCCTACCAGCTGTTTTATGTGCCTGCCGTTTCCAGATACTTCACTTATTTTGGTGGCATCTCAATCCCATGACGGTAGAGGGGGTTTTTTTGTCCTCCTTGACTCAGTTTGCGTATATATGTTTTTAATCAGCCTAGGAAGGAGGAAGGGTTTAGGATTCTTGACTTCAGAAAATGATCATTGTCGGTTCTGTGACTGATGTAATAAGTATTTCTGGTCAAGTTACTTAACATATAGAGCCATGCTCCGCCTAGAGAGATACTACAGTAACTAGCATTTTATAAAGAAAATAGATCGTTAGACAGAGATATAATAGGTTTAATAGTACTCCTATTTCAAAGGAGTATTTTTGAGAATTAATGTTGATGAAGTTCTTTGATCTTGGATGAAAGATGCTTTAGAAATGTAAAATATCTTTGTTATTTGTCATCTCTGTGGCTGTGAAATTTTTCTCAGAAATTAAATTTTTGAAAACACATGCAGAATGTTTCAGTGTAGCCCTGATTGTTTAATTTTTTTAGTAGACTTTCAGAAAAAGTGACTGGGTTGTTTGTGATTACACATAGCACAATATGTCAGTGTAGGTGCAAGTAATCTGGAGTTGTTAATGCAACTTCCTATGTCATTCCTCATTTTGACTTCATATTTTAATGCTATTAAAAAAGTAATAAAATTACTAAAATGCTGAGATTTTGAAAGTAGTTTCTGAGCCCTTCCTGCATACTTTGCCTGATGCAAAATTGTGTGTTGCAATCATTCTGGCAGAATTGCATTTATATTTCTAACCCTACA
The DNA here is from genome assembly GCF_026419915.1 of Harpia harpyja. NCBI lineage: Eukaryota > Metazoa > Chordata > Aves > Accipitriformes > Accipitridae > Harpia > Harpia harpyja. Next base: position 42,466,103 of record NC_068950.1, read on the forward strand.
TGCAGAGTGCAGTCGGACTCTGCAACTGAGACACAATTAGGACCTAAGAAGTTCTTGAACAGAATCTTTGCCATGTCTCAGTTCTGGCCCAGGGCAGTGGTAGACTTAATGTCTTTGCATTTTATTTTAGTACAGTATGATAAAGACCTGCAAACAGCCTCTGCCCTGCCAGCAAATAAATGGGTGAAAATACTGTTAAAAATGGCAGAGAAAATAGTCAGAAGTCAATGAGGTGGATACGTTTGGTCTATTTTTAATTTTTGGACAACTCGTTTCTTTTGAAAAGTCAGCTTCTAAGTGAACCATTTTCCAAATGTAATGCTGTACCCTTAACTTTTTGGAGGTCTGTTTCTGGAAAAAAACATTAGTAGTATTTTTATCTGGGAAATTTTAGCTTTTTTTGTCCAACTGAAGTTTTCAGGCTCTGTAACGTACTGCTTGCTAAAAGGCACACTCTACAATGCATTAAGTACAACAGAATATTCCTTTGCAGGATTCCCTTTGTTGCAGACATTATTTATGACATTTTAGTCAATATTTGCATGGCAGACTGTCCAAAATTATTTTGTTTTAGGCACATCACTGATAACTGGACCCATACTCTTTATCATTCTTTTACATTCATTAGTCACTCTGTAGTGTTTTTAACATTTTAAAACACTCATGCAATTCAAAGGAAAATAGATTTCAGCCAAAACGCCTTCAAAATTATCTTTTTTCCTTTGAGTTATTCAGCGATTTTTAACACTTCGTATGTTTGATGTTTTTTTCTTTAGTCTCAGCAAGGCAAAGTTTTTGCAGGCTTTGACTATGCTAAAGATAGGATTTTGGTAGAAAAATGTGAGGTAAACTGAACTTAATGTGAAATGTTATCAGACATGGTGTAAGGTGTAGCCAGCCAAAAAAACTGGCTATTTGCCTTCTGTGTAAAAGGTAATTTAAAAAAAAAAAATACAACAAAACTAATTAGCAGATATTCTAATGCAAGAAAATGTTGCTGTTAGTAAAGTTTCTTCAATATGCCAGAAAGCAGATGGTGGCGATGGAATAGCATTTTCTTTTGCCAGCTTTTCTATATGCTTTCTAAACCTGCAAGAGCTTTTGCTATTCAGTATTCAAATTTCTGACACTCTATGATCTTTTTCATCTTAAAACAGAAATAGAAACTGAAACTTAAAAATGTAATCAAGTCAAGCTGTCTGTTCATCAGATCATAACCATGGCTTTAAAAGTTTGATTAAAATTTTGTCTACACGGTGTAGTTATGGGTTTTGAGAGCTCTGGACTTTTCTATTTTTAATTTTTATCTCAAAATTTAGTTTTGCAGCACTGGACCAAGTGAAAATGGATTTTTGGTTGTATTTTCAGAGTCAGCATATTAAGCTTAATCTTTTTCAATATGTGTGTGTGGGGAAGGGAATCCTATCATATATATGTGGGCATATATATACATATATATATATATATGCCCAACTCTTTCATATACTTGTAATGATCCACTGTCCTTTGAGATGTAGCTACAGTTCCATTTCTCCATGATTTATGGCGATCGTACCTTAGATTTTGCTGTAACTCGGTGTGGTGGCTCTGTACCGAGCCTGCAGGATGTTACTTCTCTCCGAGTTTTAACTTTATCTTCCACTTGCGTGGCTTACAAACACAGCAGAAACACAGAACAAGTAGGCTGCCTACCAAAAGGCTGCTTTTTTTTCTGCTCGAGTCTATGTTGTTGATGCCAACATGATACTGATGCAACAAAACATGTCCTGATTTTTATGGTAATTCTGTTCTTCTTTGCAGTCTACAATATTGTGAGAGTAGAAACATATCCACGGAGCGGCAATCAGTGGCAATTCTTTGTGGGCAAAATCCTCTGACTTTTCAGTTCGGGAAAGGCTTTGGGCTGATGGCAATATTTCTGCAATTATTTTCAGAAAAAAAGGCAAGAGAGAGGAAGGTAGGGAGGGAGGAAAGGGAACTATCAAGCAGCTTTTTTGGCTGTAGAATTTTATATATGTATGTATTTTTGCCAGCAGTTTAATTTTACATAAAGCTTAAGAAAACCTGAAATGGAAATTTTTCACATGCCACGTTGAACTCCTCAGAGTGCACAGAACAAGGAAAAGACATCTGCCAGAAAAAAAAAAAAAATTAAAAAAATTTGGCCACTACAACCAAGTATGTACTTAACAGGGGCTGAAATGGGAGCCAAGAGGAAAAGTGTCAGGTACATCAAAATGAAAGAGAGTTGTGAAAATGGGGCTGCTAGTGTAGATCCATAATAAAAAAATAGTACCTAAACTTTGTTCAGATTGCCCCATCTGTGACTTGATATTAATCTGTTACTGACAAAAACTCCACAGAATACTAGTTCACCTTTTGTTTATTCCTTAAATAATCACACATATTTTTATTATCAACATTGTTTTTCCCTGTGTGAAATAGAATAATCCTTAATAGGGAAAACAGGCCCATTCTTTGAGATAGTAATTCTTTTTAAGTATTCTTTATTCTGTTTGGTGTATAGATTCCTACCTGACCTTTTGGTTAATCATAGGAAATTTTTACACCTGTCCTTTAGGAGAAAGAAGCAGGAGATGTTGAAAAAGGAGGAGGTGAGGGCTTTTGCCCAGTTTGTTGATTTGGTGAAGGTTTTGCTTTGTTTTTGCTGGCTGACAAAGTCCTGAATGGCTCCGGCTGCAGACACACCTTAGCAAGAGGCACAGACTGAAGTATATATGAACACTCTGATGGTCTCCAGAAACAGTAGGTTATTCGTGTGATGTTAGAAAGGCAAGCTTCGGAAAGCAGTTTAACAAGGCTGTGCTCATTGTCAGGGAATGGGTTTTATTTGGCTTTTTGACGGAGGGCAGGTTCAAAAGATTCTTTATTCCTGTCTGCTACGGAAAATCTAGAGAGCCTCCTTGGTTGTGACCTTGTAGCACCGTGCATCTTGGCCAGAGGAGAGGTACCCGACCGCCAGCTACTGCTTGGGCAGTGCAGATAAAGAATGAGGATGGGCACTGACGAGAATAGCCTGGGAATATGCAGCTCCCTGCCTTGGGTCCCATAAGGATGAGTTTGTCACAATAAATAAATAACAAGGGGATGGTGGGGGATAGAGATTAATTGGGTGACTGTACTACCGCCAATGGAGTCTCACCATATGGTGGACATAATCCTGCTTTGCTGATGTTGGTTTGCTCACCAGTGTAAAATTGAACAGAAGCAGACCTGGAGACTTTGACCGAAGCTTCCAGATCTGCTCATCACACAGTTTCATCTTCACTTGCCTTTATACATGAAGTCAAGCATTGCAAAACCAGGTATTTAGTCACCCTAAATACTGTGGTTGTTAGTGTAAAAGTGAGTTAGAAAATCCTCTGGAGAGAAATGCAGAAATGATTTCTTGTTTTTCAAAATACCTAATAAGAAAAAAAAGGCAAGCAAAACAGAAGCTGAGAGTGACTGGACATATTCCTTCTAGGTGACTTTGGATCCACTCTAGCAAGTAATTTTCTACATAATGTAGTTGAAGTCTTCCTAAGCGGATACTGCCGTTGCCATTGTAATGGCTGTATTGGTGGGAATGATACTTTATTATCTAGAGCAGCGGCTTGAGAGCTCAGCCCCGTGCTTTTTACTCCTTTTAGTAACTGTGCCTCTGAAGGTAAATCACTTAACCTCTATGTGCCTCCTTCATCCCCGCGTAAAGTGGGCATAGTTATGCTCACCTTTTCCACAGAGGTATTGTAAAGCTTAGTTTAATGTTAATAAGATGTTTTAATTTCCAGGATAAAAGGATGTTCTATAAATATACATTAGAAGTAATAATGGTTTTAATGTATGCCATTATTTTATAACAGTGCTTTTCTAGTTTTAGAAATTTTTTAGTGGTTTGAAATTATTACAGAATCCGTTTTTGTTAATTAAAGATTGACATTCGGGCAAAATTTGTTGAATTGTTCTATAAATTCAGATCCGTGTGCACAGAGCATGCCCAAAGCCGTGCTCACCTGCACTTTGGGATCATCAGTACGGCCCTTCGGCTTTTAAAACAACTCTTTGATGCATGTGCTCAGAAGTTTGATGGCTTCTAAATAGAATGGTTCAAATATTTCAAAGCACTTGAGATTCGTATAGTGTGAAGCAATTTAAAATTATTGTACTGCAATTAATTTTAAATAACTGAGCACCGCATATGTCTAGAAACCCATACAGATCCAAATGGAAGCTCTCTAAAAATTGAAATGATTCAATAAATTTAAATCACTCTGAAGAAATGGATATAAGTACTGTAAATCATTTTGTGAGGGGGATAAGCAAATTTTCTAGAAGTGAATCTGAGGGTAGAGACTCTAATTAGATTTTTTATTTTGGGGTTTATGATGATGAAATGTAGGTTAATTTATATTTCCCAGGGATATGAGGGCAGCTCTTGTTGATCCATATGGTTTCTTGTAGCTCTTACATAGGCTGCTTTTTTTTATTTCCCAAGATTACAGAAACTTAGCAATCCAACTTTGCACATATTTTTTTCCATTACAAATATCTTTCCCTCCAAATCTGTATAAAAAGACATGAGAAAAATATTGGTCCACAGCTAGAAATGCCAAGTATATTTTTAAATGCAGCTAAAAAAATACTGCAGAATTAAAACATTGTGCAGCATGGAAGCTAACATTTTGTGGAGCTAGGCTGCTCAATGAATATGAATTTTTATATGCCTAAATCACTGATTCAGGTACAACCTGTATCTGTAGGTACCAAAGTGGATTACTGTCTGATAGCTGTTCGTTAGCTTAGAGCATGTTCTCTGTACTTTCCTTACAGATGTATTAGAAAGATGCTATCTAATGTAGGAAGGCTGGTAAAAATATTGATGCGAGACCTATCGGAAAGTAATGTCATTTCCATTGGCTTCAGCTCAGCTCCAGGAAAATCTGTGTGCCGGTTCCTCTTTCTGCCGCAGCAAAGCGCGGTTGTGTGCGGCTCTCCGCACCGTGCACTTAGCTCTAGGATTACAATTCCTCCCAAGTATCAGAGCCAGAAATTAGAAATTAGTGCTACCACCGACACTTGCCTGACCCTTCCATTTCACTGTTTCCCTAACAGCCACAGAAAAAATAGGACAGCGCAGTCCCTCTTCGTGCAAATGCTCGGCTCTTGGTGTTGACATGCGTGCTTCCTCCAGAGACGTTGCCATCTCTTGGCAAACAGCTCGTGAGGGTCCGGCCGCCGTCCCGTGCCGGCAGCGAGGTGTCCCAGCTCCTCAGGGTGGGATAGAGCCCTTCGTGGCCAAGGGTGCCGCTCCGCCAAGCTAGTCGTTGCAGTCTGGGGAGAAAATTTATTTCTGAATTTGCTCCATGTCTGGTGGGCTCTTCCCGGGTGGAGGAGCGGCGGAAAGCAAGGGGGGCCCCTCTGCAGGGTCTTCCTTCAGGCCTTACCTTACTTTTAGACAGTTGTCATTATCTTTGTCTAAAGGTCATGGCTAAATTGAATAAAAGGAAAGCTGTGTGTTCCTGTCGATGCACAATGGCAGTATTGACTTTCCTAATCCAGTTTGCTGAGGGGTGAGAGAATTAAATTAGATATCTAAGCACAGAAATTGAGAGCCTTTGAAAACAAAGATAAGGAGACAGCCTGTATTTTCCTTTTCCTGGGAGCTCTGGGCTCAAGATTTTGCAGGTGTGTCATCTGATCCATGGCTTGCATCGATCAAAACTGTGCCAATGCATATTTAATTAGCAAGGGGACCCTGGATGCATTATGGCCATCATCCCTATATTGAATGGACTGTCAGACTTTCTGAATGCTTCCCCACCCCCCCGCTTCGTTGTTTGGGGAGCTTCTGCATTTTGTCTGAGCAGCTAAAAGTTTCTTTGTTTTTAGCTGGTGATGCATACAGCACCACTGAGGAGAATACAAACAAGTAAAGTCCTAAAGTGTTTATTTTGTCTAGGAAAAAGGGCTGAACCAATTTGAATCCTTTGGGTAACGGATTTTTGTATCTCTTGGAATTAAAAAAACACAGTCGCATGATGTTTACTTTAAGAATATTTTATTATAACAAATAAAATCTGTGCTGTGGGATTTCTTAAGGAAGCCTTTGATGACAATTTGAATTAAGTCAAAATTAACGTTTGCTACTGCAAAGAAATAAATAGAAAATGTTCCAGAAATGAATCAGTAAGCAGGAATCAAAGGCTGTAAACTGTTTTAAAAACAAACATTTAGAAGTGAATCAAATACTTGTTTGTAATATCAAGGAACAAATATGGGAATACACAGATTCCCCACATTCTAGGCTATCACACGATAGCAGTAAATCATTTATGGGCTTGTGAGAACAAAGAAAGTTGATTTAAAATGAAACCATTTTGATACAGCTTTCGGGTCTCACAGCCTCACGGTGAAGTTTCACGTTCTTGTTTCCTACAACGAGGAAAGTAATCGGGAATTTCAGCGTCCAAAAAAAGTTAGCCGGGGAGTTGTGGAGATCTTTGTTTGCATCTACCTTGGTACAAAGCCGCCCCAGCAGACAGAGTGTTGCCTGATAAACAGATGTAATACACAAAGTCTGCTTACAATACCGAGCAACAGACTGTGGGCACATGTTTTGGTCTCATTCAAACTCATCAGCATAGTCTAGCTAGCTGTTTTGTTGCTAGTCTACTTACGGGGTAGCTTAGTAGCGTCTTACTGGTGAAGTAACAAGGAGGGTTTTTGCCACAAAAGTTTTGTGGCAAGGGCTCATGGGAAAATCATTTGCATACATCTTGTTACAAAGGCTGACTACTTCCTGGCTTAGACAAAGTGTTGCCTGATAAACAGACTTAACACACAAATGTCTGTCTGGAATAAACAACAGCAAGCTTTGATTTACATTTCCATTATCAAAGATAATCTCTTTCCCAGTGTACAGGAATTAAGAGTCCTCGCCTTATAAAAAAAACCAGGCTGGCACTGCAGGGATTTTACCACTGCAGAACCTTATTCGAGAGCTGCAGGGATGGGGCGTACTGTACAGGGGGGTATAAAATAAAACTGGAAATCTGGTATGGATATGTACATGTGTGACGGTGAGGTGTATGATAATGAAGCACTTTGAACTCCCTATAAAAGTTGACTTGAAAGTGATGGCTGGAGTTAAACGGAGAGCCAGGCCTTCCTTAAAAGAAATAGTAGTAGCCACCAAAATAGCCGTAAATAATAATTGTAGCATATATGGAGCAATCCCTATGTGTTTATATTATAATGTATAATGAAGGGAAAGTGGGTGTAAAAAAGCCTCAGTCCTGGTGCTGGTTTCTGTTTGTAAATCCCTTAAGCTCACCACGTAAGACTGTATATAAAGGAGCATGATTTAGATTTTTTTTTTTTTAACGTATATAAATCTTTGGTAGAATCCATGCCCAAAATTATAGATGAAAAATTTATTGCATGAACACAACCCAGCCATATAAATTTTTTATTACAAATAGGACTCTGAAACTTGAATAAAATATGTCAGTTTATTATACAATATTTCCCCCCCCTAAAACATGATATGAATGGAAAATTTAACTTGTGCACTTCTGCGGTGCTTCTGTGAGGTGCTGGGCTGGCAGTGGAGGAGAGGGAGCGCGCTTTATTTAGCTGCAGAGCGGGCTCAGCATGGGCAGTGGCAGCACAGCCTTGCTCATCTGGCATCACCGGTAATTTTTTTTCTCTGCTATGTGGGGATCACCTTTACTGTTTAGAGGATAGATGCATCTGCACCTGAGTTAGCACGCTGGCTGCTAGCGAGTGCTCAGTTTCTGGTGGGGGCTGGCTCTACATAGGTAAAAAATAATCTTGACACCCATTAATTCAGTTTGTGCAGACCAGGAGACAGTAAGGCCGGTCCCTGTTGGTCACTGCCACCCCAGGCTGGATTCAGCACGCTCTGGAAAACACGGCATGTCGAGAAAGCGCGAGTGCCCAAGAAAGCATCCCATTTCTCCGGTCAGGTAGCCATGAAGTGGTTTAGCACTGGCAAGTGCCATGACACTCGAAGCGGGCTTTTTTGGTGGAGGAGTCTAACAACTCTTCACCGTCTCTGTCACGGTCTACAAAAAAGAACAACATTGTCAGTCTGTTGACATTGGTCCTGTCCACGGGCCAGACTTTCCTGGGAAGGTTTTATTCTTTCCAAACAATGGAGCGCTCCCTTCCAGCGCCGCGAGCCCTGCTTCCACGCAGCCATAGTGCAGCCCGGCTGGAGCTGTGCTCCTGCTGCAGCTGAAAAGGAAAATTGCATATTGAAAAGTCCAGAGCTTCTGTCCTGGAGCTGAAGGTCCCTGCCCGCTTATGCTTTGAGATCAGGCGGACCTGGGTCTCAGGCGTAACCACCTCGGTCGCACAGGGGTAGCATATGCTTAAGAAACAGATCCAAAGAGGAACAGAGAATAGAGACATAGTAGGAAATGGTACTTTGGAAAAACTAGCCTGTTTTGTTGGGTTTTTTTCTTTATCCCTTAATCATAGTTGATTCTTGGAAGTAGCGAGTAAAATAGCTTCGACATGCTTTTTATCCTGTTTCCCCGTGATTATTGTTGATAACAGATCCCCTTGAACTTCTCTTGTCCAGTAACCTTGACTCCAGTGTACATACGCTAACTCCAGCTAGTTCAGGGTTAAAAATTCCAACCACTAACTTTTCTTTAGCTAAAAAAGCCCCCAAATAAAACCCATTGTGCTGTTCAAGGTTAAGCTTCCTTAAATATAAAACTAGATTCCTTGGTGATTTTTTTTTTTTTTTTTAAATCAGCAAGCTTAATAGTGGTTCCTCACTATAATATTTCCAACTCCATCTGAAATCATTTAAATCCTCCCCTTAATAACACGCACTTTATTGTAATATACAGATTCTTTGGCTTCCTACCAGCCTTAGCTTAAGGCACCAATGAAACTCGTTGCCGCAGGGGGCCGTGGATTCAAGAGGGGCTCACATCTACTGTATATTTTGTTTTGTATGTTTTCCAATGGCTCTAATTATTGCAGGTGGTAGAATTTAACTGGCAGTGTTGTTGCTAAAGAAAATAGGCATAAAGTGTATACTGTTTTGCAGAGTGGCTATCAAATATATAGAAAAGAGAAAATCAAATGAATTGTTAAACTGCTCTATAGTAAGTGATTTTATTGATTTAATGCAAATGCTTATGAAAACGATCTTCCATTTATATCAATTATGTATGGGCAAAAATTAATTTATTCCTCCGGTCACCTGTTTGGCTAACTGACTCAGCAGGACAGACATTCCCCCTCCCGTTGTAGCCGAGCCCGCAAAACACTAAACATTCAGAAAACTGGAATTTTAAAGTTTCCATGTGCAAAACAACAAAAAAAGCCCCGACAGGAGTTACTGCCAACTGCTGAAAAAGCAGAGAGCGAGTGGTGGAGGCTGAGCAAGACTCTCTTGTCCTAGGCAAGACTGTAAAATACAACGGCTCTGATTTTGCCAATCCCTTAACCATGTGGCGGCACATTTATATGTACCGGATCATCTGCGGCATCTGAATAAAATCAGGGAAGCAAAATTCTGCATATAAACATTTTGGCTAAGTGCCTTAACTCAGTCTTCTTATCTGGGGTTTCCACAAGATGCCACCTTGCATAACAATGCTGAGCATACGCTTGCCCAGTACGTGTTTTCAGTAGCCTCCCGTGATCTCTACCGCCGTATAGATTGGTTTTAATTCTACCTCGTCCTGCATTTTATTGCCCCATGCCTCTCCATGAAGAATAGTGCTTCAAGTCTTTGTTGTCTATTTTAGAAATTAATATTTAATTTCAGCAGAAGGGGTGGGTTACAGGAAAAGAGAGTTAGGAAAAATGTTATCGCAGTAGCCAGAGTAATAAAAGAAGAAAGTTAAGATTCCGTATGCAAACAAATGTCCTACGGCCAGTAGAGTCTCTCTTGTGCCACTAGCTTTGGCATTGGAAAAACAGCACTCGACACAAACAAAAGTACTTTGTTTCTCAAAATCCAGGAGCAGCTCCCGCTCTGTGTGCTGCCCACCGGCTGCAGGGCTGTGCTGGGGAGCGAAGGTGCCAGGCTGGGGGCTGAGAGCGCCAGCACCGAGCCCAGCTCCTGCGGCTGCCACTGAGCCCTCGTCCCTCTCGCTGCTTCGCTGGATCGTTTAAAATTTTGCGAGGAAAACATGCTTTGAGTCCCATATTTCTGCAGTAACTTTTTCAAATATATAAATTTTTGTGGAATTCTGACCCTACTTTAAACATAAAGCCCAAATGCTGATTGAACTATGGCTTGCTGGAGGAAAAGAAAAACCTAAAAAATAAGCAAAAGCCTAATGCCTGCCCTGTAAAATGAAATCCGTTGAATGTTGACTTTGAATGTTAACTAAATATTTTACATTCCTAATATTTTACCTTTGTTGCTACCTTTGCAGTATTGGAAACGTGAAACCTCTTGCCAAAATCTAGTGTCCAGAATATAACAGCACTGTGCATATTACCCGGTAGTCTGTCTGCTGTCACTGATTTGAGCTTCAGTTAAAGATAACTCAGAAGATCAATATTTAAAACAAAATTGCAGAAGTGAGAATAATTTTTTTCACTGAGCTTCACTGGAGAAATTATTAAAAATACTAAATACAAAAGAGAGAAAATGGATTCTGGACACACTGGGAAACATATCACTTTTTAGGAGAATTTCACTGATTTTAAATAGAAGTATCAGGACTGAAGCTTTCTTTGCTAAATATTCTGAATGTTTATATTCTGAAATTTATCCAAATTTGTTTCGTGAGCACTTTTTTTTACTTGTAGTTTTTAATTTATACAAGATTGTCCTCTAAGCTTCTGAATGATACCTAATGCATACAGTCAGCAGGTAAAAAAAAATTTGAATATTTAAAATAGGCATTTTCTTTATAGTGCTCTGTGGTAATTAAAATCTTCATTTGCTTAAAAGCAAGGAACCTTTTTAAAGCAATAAATTAGCATTGCTTGACCCAAGGTCACTAGTAGTACTGCTTCTTCCAGCGCTATTAATACCTCAAAGAAAAAGAAGGGGTGGTGTTATCACTCTGTTGCAATAGAAGTAAGATTTTCAATTTAATCACAGTTAAGTGTCATGACCTTTTGATCTTGCATTGACTTCTCACTGAAATGTGGTCAAATTTCAGACAGCTAATTCTAAACTCTGCAAAGTCAAGGTGAAGTCAGAAAATAGGTTTGCCACGATTGGGGGTGGTTTCGATGCAGTGGCAAGTGGTTTCATTTCCTAAGTTTTGTTTCACAGCAAAAACTTTTTTTAATGGGATCAATAAGTTACAGAACAATTTCTGAGGGAAAAAAAAAAAGAAATCTTTTTCTATTTGTATTTATTGCAAAAAAAGTAATTTGAGGGATTTTTTTTAAAAATATTTTTCCACACAGGTAAAGGGACCTTTTTTCCCAATTCATAGTGATAGAAATAATTAAGAAGGAAAATGCTATTTGACTAAAGCTTCTACTAAGAATAATTTTTGAACGAAAGAGTGATCATCTTCACATAAACTAGAGTTAATAATGTGTAAAAAATGCAAACCACTCATATTTACACATATCCTTTTATAGGTCATTTTATTATTTTAGGCAAATAAATTGTGTTCGTTGGAGAGTGTTAGCTGGGAGTTTGTAGGACCCGTTATTTGCACAAGTTCTAAAGCAGTTCATCCAGTATCTGGTCTCATTTATACCACTGCAAATCAGGGACAACACCGTACATTTCAGTGATCTCATAGTACTGTAACCACTGTGAAAGTTATGATGAAAATCAGCTCTTCTATCAGTTTTGCAGATTTCGTTCCAGAAATGTGTAGACAACAATCTCCACGACTTTGTAGTGTTGCTTAGTTACCTTTATATGCCTGCTTGAAAATATGTTTTGAGACTTTACTATGTGTTGGATTAAGGCTCTGGTTTGTATACAACATAGAGGCTGCATTATAAAAAACATGTAGGAGAGTAGTTTAAATATGCCTTCTCTAAAAAGAAGGATTCTCAAAGCTTAATTTATGCTAACACACACACACCAAGCACTCTGTGTAGTGCCGTAAACAAGATTCCCTTTTTTTTTCTAGCAAAAATATTACCTAGGCACAGGACTTTCGCATTATCATGTCCTAGTGCAACACTCCTGTCCTTAGTTTGTACTCTCAGCCTTTTGAGGAAGTCTGGCGCCTCTGATCTATTTTCCACAGCAGACCCTGTAATTTTTGGCTGTATTTTATGTTTTTCAGATTCAAGTCAATCTGAAAGTCCCAGCCAGCCAAGTGAAGCTGATATTAAGGACCAGCCAGAAAATGGTAAGTTCTTACCTGCTGCTCCTGCTTTGGGATATTAAAACAGCCCATATTTATAAAGATTTTTTTCCTATGTCTAATATAAAAAGATTATTCAGAATAATTGACATGGGATAGCTACAAATAGGTTGTGTACTCTCCTCATAGTTAAAATGCTACTGTTTCACTAATCTAGGGTAGCATTTGTTTCTCCAGTCCTGCAGAGAGACATTTTTTTCCTTTAAAAATTATTTTAATTAGGGAGATGCCATTAAAGAGCCTGCTGTATGCAACCCTTATCCTTATTCCACCGTAGCAAAGGCTTTCAGTCCCTGGGCCGTGAGTCATGACCCCCTAGGGGTGTGTGCTTCATCGCTTTCATTTTTATCTATGTGCTTTTAACTTCATTTTGTTTATTGATGCTCTCACATGACACACTGAAGTACCTAACTTTCGGTATGTAGCCAGCCATCATTTTAGAGTGCAGGATCTCAGATAGTCCCGCGAAACAAAATGGTTGCTTTGAAATATGTTTCTGCCGACCCGTTCTCTACTGCAAAAATCTGCTAAGCAAAACTGAGCAGCAACACTCCTAAACATTGCCGTTTCAGGGCAGGACTGCACACCTATAAACGTACCGGCTACTCCGGGAGGTACCCACTGCGGGACTGATACAGGTGTTACCGGCGTTGTCTGTATTTTTTCACTGGCATGCTTTAAAGGTTGTAGATACTATGGGTAAGCAGGTCAGGGAGGCTCAGCTAGAGCTTGTTGCTCCTTCTCTGTATGTTCGCAATATCATTGTTTCAGGTGGCAGCGGCTTGAGCTTATTTGGAAGTAGCAGCAGGACTGTGACTTTTGGGAACGCTAATAGTCTTTGAACTGGGATAGTTTTAAAGTAGAAGCAATAGCTTCTACTGAACCAACGGCTTGCTTTGTAAAGCAGCCTGAAAAAAATTTGTTCAATAATAGTGAATTTCTGTAGGGACTGTATGCGAAAGCCTAAGTATGTGTGTGAGGGAACAGCTTCTCTTCCTTTTTATGTTTAAGTAAGGTAGACCTCAACAATTTTTGTTGGCCCATCAGCAACTGAGTTTTGTTTTACTGCTTATATTTAGGATTTAGAAATACTGTCTCCAAAAGTGAAAGTGATTATTATTAATAGTTTTTCTTGACTTTTTTATCCATAACCAGATTTTTTTTTATAAGACCTAAATGTAGATGGGGGATTCACTGTACTGGGGTCTACTGTGCATACACAGAAAAGAATTTGTGTGAAGGACTTATGTCTCTAAAACCTGTCACCATTTTTGGGATATGCAAATCTATCTCATGTAGAAATATTGTATCTAAAATAATACAACTGTGATTGCCCTTTCACAGAGCAACTGCCTGCTTTTGCCTCAAATCCCTGGAGCTGTATATATGTTCAGTGTATGTTTCGGGGACTTTATTAGCAACCAAACAAGCTGCAAGTGGGAGTGAGGTTGAAGGGCTGCATGCACATCCAGACTGCATTTGGATCAGGGTTTAAACAGCAGATAGAATTAAGGGAAGAAGAAGAGGTTTAGGTACATAAAAAAACTTTAAAATACTAGCATATATCATAGGACGTAGAACATGGGGCTCATTGGGCTGGGAAGATTTTGGCTTTTGGGGTTCCTGTATTTCCTTCCCATTGAAGTATGAAAGGTTTCATATTTTGATAGATTTTTTGCTGCTCATCTCTAAACATACCATCCTAAAACATTTCTGTTGTTTCTGAAAGACAGTGCCTAATTTCCCTTATCAAACCTGTTCACAGAAATTCTATTTTGTAGCCAAAGGATGGCAAGGTTAAGAGAAGAAATGACTAAACTGTGATTTTTGTTCTGCCAATTCTGCTATTTTTTTTTTTGTGGGGAATATGTTGCCTATGTTTATTAAATCATATTTTAATTTAGAATGTATTAGACACCAAGCATGTTATTATTTCGTGTTTGGATAATATTCTTTCACAGCTACTAAACCACAGTTCTTCTTACCCTGCAGTTTCTTAGTCTTAAGGAAGCCTGTTACTCAACAACCGCCCCGAAAAGCAGCAATGTTGGTGTTTAATAATGTAAAATCTGTAAGAGCCTAGTGAAATGAAATATCTCTGATTTGGGGCCTAAGTCTTCCTTGTAAAACAAGCTTTTAGTGAATTCTTGGAACTTTACTGGTGACCTGCAAAAGGTACTTTTTTTTTAATAAACAGGAAAAGGATTTTTCTTTTTCTCGGTTTTACTAAAGGGTATTTTTCCCCACCACAGCAGAAGCCTCCTAACTGATTACACACCTTTTGCTGTGCCTGTGTGGGAGATTTTCTTTACAAATGCATCTAATGCAGTCTGTTGGCCCTAAAGGGGTTGCTCCCCCTGGGCAGACGCTGAGCTCATTCTCAGCACACACAACCCCCAGCTTGCAGTGTACCCAGTGTGTAGATCAACACAGATCTGCAGCTCTTATCTACTGAACGTGAGGATGAAAGCAAAACTGCAGGCTTTAGAAAATGAAAAACTGCACGCACAGAAACGGACACAATAAATCATATTAACTGCGTTGTTCTACACTTGCTGTAGACCCACTTCCACAGGGCCTGATCCAAATCCCTCCAGAGTCAATGGGAGTCTCGTAATTGATTTTACTGAGAGTGGGAATGAGCCCACACAGAGAGGAATTTTTTTCTGAAATCAAAGAAAAATAGTATTGTGAATAATCTTATTCCCACTGATGCTAACAGCAGAATGACCAGATTGAGGGCAGATTTGGGATAATTTTGCGTGTTTTTGAAAGGCACAAAGGAGTGTATCGATTAAGTACTACCTTTTACATGCATGCATTCCTTCATTTAAAAAAAATAAATCTTTAAAGGCCTTGTGAGAGTTATACAGCCTCTCTACTTGCCTGTTAATATCCTTTCTGTTCCACTCCATAAATTCTAGAGCTATTTATTATACACATATATTTTGCATACCTTGAGTAATGTAGGTTCAGAAGGGTCAACTATACAGCCCTGAAAAAGAAGGCCTCCTACTACAGATTTTAATTTATCATTCTAAATTGTATGTGTTATTTTGGAAAGCCTCTATGTCTAACCTTCATTAAAGTGAAGTTCATGGGAAAAAAAGCTTTTCTTTTTTAGAGCCACTCCTTTTTTCTAGTGGGCTTTACAGTTGCATTTTCTGGAGCAGAATCATCACAGAGAGAGAAGATGGTGACATCTTCTGCTCTCAGTGGTGGCTTTAACACCAACTCTAGCCTTTTCTTCAGCCTTCATTAAACCGCAGTAGTTTTCAGGCAGTCACTTACCTGATCACTACTGCAAAAATTTACAGAAATTTTATTTTTTCTAGAGAGAGAGAGATATCCAGCATAATGGTCATGAAAAGCAAACATGCAGGTGAGACAGGGCTCGTTTGTGCATCCGTGGTCCAAGGTCCAGATGTCTTGTCCTGGAACGAGGGGTAAAGCTAACATGTAACCGAATGGTGTGCACAGTGCTGCTGTCTCTCAGGTCCATTAGCATGGGAAAGAGCTTCTCGAGGAGAGGAAGCAAACCCAGAATTTGTCTGTTTGTTATGTGGGTGAGGAAATTTGCAGGAGGGATGATGAAAGAGACCAGCAACTTCTTTTGAAAGGCAGGAACATGTTCCGATGTCCTGATATTTTGCCTAAATGAGATTTTTTTCTGACCAGCTGGGTGGAACACCCGTGTGGAAAATTCCCCACTTTTGTAGTTGCCTAATGGTATGTAAAAGCTTCATTTCAGTTGGCACTGCAAAGAGATTTTGCAATTCACCCAATCAAAAAAAAAGGTTATTGATTTTAAAAGCTTGTTAAATGCACTGGTTTGGTGTTGTATTTTATAAACAAACTAGTTTTCAGTGAACTGAGGATGACAAAATGGCTAGTCTGATGTAGTGAAGTGACTGCATGCCTGGGGATCAGGAACAACTGAATTCCCAGCTCAGCACTGCTGTGGACTCTCTCTAGGGCTTTTATTCTCTCTTTCAGTCGTGGAAACGGCTATCGGAGAGATTTTCTTTTTGTAAGTAGGATTATTTAAAACTTTTGTAGGAAAACTTTTCAGTCATTTTGTCTGCAAAGTGGGGATATTTGTGATTCTAGCTTTCAGAGATTCATTGAATATTAAAAGTCAAATCCTGCTCTGCTCCAGCAGTTTAACTCTGGAGAAAGGCAAGGAGGGTATAGCACAAACTGGTTAATAATTGTGGTACAGTGCTGTGTTACTGCTGTCAGTAAATGGATGTCAGACATCCACCAGGCAATGTTTGTGTTTGATGTGGTAGTCCTGGAGAACTAATAACTGCAGCGTAAAGGTACACATGAAGTGTGCTGTGTAAAGCAGAAGAATGCTGTGTCATTTTCTACAGACAACTGATGTCTCTCGAGCATGTGGTATTGTGATTTGATAATTCAAAGTTGGTAGCACACCACTTTAATTGTAGATTAGCAAATTCTTTTTAAAGAAGTTGGTAAATTCTCCCATTTCAAGTAAGTAAGACAACATTCATTATTACAGCTGATTACAAATGTGTGCCAAATTCATTGCTCAAACAATTTCTGTAGAGGGAGAGGCATTTATCTAAAAAATAAAAATGTTTAATGCCCAAACGAAATGCTTTTTAGTTTTAATGTATTCTTGCTGCTTTGAGCTGCAAGTACCTTAACAGCACTGCAGGAAATGAAAGGCACATTGTTCTTTGTAACATTAAAAAAAAAAGAAAAAAGAAAAACAATGATGTACCGTAACTCACAGAACTCGTTTTTCAACCCTGCAGTAATTACACTGGACTTGTAAATATCATCTGTGAATTCTTTGCTTAAGTAGGGCTGGACTTGAGTATTAAACCTTAAAAAAATGTTTAAGTATATGCTTACTTTTCCATGCCTAAAAACATAAAGGAAGAAATTCTGGTCCTCAAGCTGTGCGGGAAAGAGAAGGCAATAGTGGGAACATATGCAAAGAAAAGTTTCCTTTTCTTCTTCTCTAGGCAAGGCTGGTCATGGCAGGCTTAATGCAGCTTTGGCTGCAAGGAAGGAGGGGATTATGTGCAACCTGGTAAAATGCAAAAGCAGCTTGTGGAAAGACCTCTCTGCCTTAACTAACAGGCTGCAGAGTCCAGCTCCCTTTTGTATGCTTTCTCTCTGGTCCCCAAACCTGGCATTCTTGTTTCATGCAGTGGGGTAGCTTCAGCCAGTGGAAGTGGTGCCCGCCTGGCCCGAGGGTTAGGCACTCTTCTCGAATGCAGAGTTCACTGTGCAAACCCCTCCTCTCAAGCTGAGAGGGGCAGAAAATGTAGTTGTTCTTTGTGGTTATCCCCACCACTCAACTACGTTGTAAGTTAAATGGTAGCTGAGAGACCTCCGATCCCTTCAACAGCCAAATTTTTAACTAGTAGGCATGTACTGCCTTCCGAGGCCATCCCTTCTTCTCAGGCCACAGCTAACCTCCCATCTCCACTACTTCAGGTGGAGTCCAGCTGCCTTGCGGGCTCTCTGTTGTGGCTGAACTTGATGCCAACCAGCTTTACGCTTACTCACCAAGGAGGTGCTGCAAGTGCAGCAGGACTTGAGGTGTCTGGAGGATCAGCTGTCCTTGGATAGGCCCCTTAATTCCCTCCTGAGGAGTGCACAGGCATGAGCAGTTCTCTGAACACACAATGCTGAAACTGGTACTGTTAGAAAGGACACCGTCTCAAATGACTGACATTCCTGAAACACCTCATTTGCAGCAGATAACCAAGCCTTGCAGAGAAAGTTTTCTATCAGTTACAGTTGCAAACAGGGTAATGCAGTAACAGCCGCTTTTATTAGTGTTCTTGTTCATGGGATCATTTGCATCAGAATCTTATAAATGCAAGAAGACTCTCCTCTCTTGTTTACAGAGCAACACTGAGGAGTTATCACAGCCTGAGGGACTAATCTAAAATTAACTTTGCTTCAGAAAAAGCTTTAAAAAAAAAGCCCTTAGCATTTTCAATAAGGAATCTCATAGCTGGCGCTGAAGTCAAAGCTCCTGGTGATGTCAGCTTGTTTGCACCTTTGTAACTCGCCAGGACCAAATTCTGAATGGATTTGCACCCTTGTGGATCACATTGTCTGCCGGGAACAGCAATGGGCAACTTTGTCCAGGCTTGAAAGCTCTGGCCGAGCAGGGGAACCCTTGTGGGGCTGGTCTCTTCTGCCTTCCTGCAGGCTGGACAGAATCGGCTGTTGACCCTAACAGGACCCATCAGCTGACGAAGGTCTGATGAGGTCCAACCTGTGTTTCATCACCCCCTGAGGGAGAGTGCGTGTAGGCAGTTCTGAGAGCCAGCGTTTCCCAAGGAAACAAAAGCAGATATGTCTGGTTATAAATTTAACTTGTGTGTGATTTAGCCTTGCATTTTTTTCATCTTATTTCATTACAGATAGATTCCAACAAGAACGAGAAATACAGTATTTTACTCATAATAGTCTAGAACTGAAACTTTGCAGCATCCAGCTGTATTTCCCAGCCAGTTTCATGATCGTCATGAAGAAGGATCTGAATAATTAGGAAAGAAAACACCATTTTTTCCTATATTACCATATTTTCATTGAGATTCACGCTAAAAGTCAAAAGATTTTGTGGTCCAGATTGTGAGGCACAGTTACAACATTTCTGGGATTTAGCGGGTCCTCTGCTAGGCTCAGGATTTAGCCTGCTTATCAGTAGCTGGCACTCTCTTGAGGGGACCCTGTGATGGCAACAGCGAAGGGTGTTGACTGTCAATTGGGCGAGATACGCGGTCGTCAATCAGGGTCAGTTCTGCAGCCTCTGCTCTGGCCGAGTGGAGAGCCTTTCTCATCAGTGACCTGCAGCGTTTGAGACTTGAGGATTGACAGAGGACTTCAGTTTTCACTGCTGCTAACCATTAACCTTCACAAGCAAAGCATTCCCACAAAAAATTCATCCAAGGCGAGTATGACAGGAAATATTCAAAGCATGAAATGAATGCTTATAGCATGACAAAGCAGTGCTTGAAAGACATGAAACGTTCATTACGCTTGGAGTGGCTGAATGCTGCAAAGGAAAGGAGAAATAAAAATGTGGCTAGAGTATATATTTTTATTTCTCCATATGTGTGTACAGGAAAAAGGCAATGATCCTTCCCAGTGGATAAGGTGCATAAATACAGCTGCGATTATTCTAAGTCATTTCAAAATATATTTTTATTCTGTTGCTCCGTTCCATTCCTTTCCGTATACATTTATCTGCAAGATAACAGCAAGGGCCATCTAGAGGGCAGCTTGGAAATGGGCTGGCCAGGAGCCCCCTCCTAGGAAGCTCCCGTGCCTCGGCGAGGCGAGTTTCCCTCCCTCGATCTGCAGGGCCAAGGCTTTTTTTTTGCCCCGCAGCAGTGCCAGGTTGCTGTCCCCTCCTCTGCTGCAGCGCGGGGCTGGGGGCAGGCAGCCATGGCAGGGTGCTGGCCCCATGCCGGCCCCTTCTACCCGTGTCCCACCTTTGCATGTTGAGAGGTGCCTCGGTGCTAACTTTAGCCAGTCCTCCTGGGGTCCTGGGAAGGACTGCTGGAGCTGTGAGCAATCTCCAATTTTCGCTACAACCGTTTTTTCTTCGTATGTCTTCTTGAGAGACTTGCTGTTTAATTAACAGCTGAGAGTTGAGTTGCATCAGAGTAATTGCTACTGCCTGAGCAGACCACAGGCTGAAGGATGCTTTTGAATACCCTGCTTGCCCACCAAGAAGCTGGGCACTTAGGGAAAGATGTTTATTTGTGGTATGGGCATCGTTTTAATTTTCTGTCCAGTAGAGAGGGGAGTTTATTAGTGGGAAGAGAATGCGATGCCAAGGCCTAACTTGCAAAACAAAACCCCAAACCTATCTATTTGTCTTTCGATGTAAGAATTTCCTAATGCCTGTAATGTAAGACAAAGGGAAAATTTTACTTGCAGGAAAATTGCCTTCCACAATAACCAAGAAAAAAAATACAAAACGCCCACACCAGAGCTGCATGATCCAAAATGTGAACTTTTTACGCCTCCCCAACCTTCTAGGTTAGGCTTCCAACCAAGTGATCTTTTATTATCAACATGATATACCCTTGACATAATTTGGCGCAGTAAAGCTTCTTCTGCTGAACTCGTGATTTCATTTACTAGATCTGATGAAAGTTCTGTGAACCACGGTAAAATGTGATAATTAGTAGTTTAATTCTTTTAGGGTGTGCGTATTAATTGAAAAGGCTTGAACTATAAATACAGGGCCTGTGGATAAAAGCACACTCTGAAATCAGTCGCTTATCCGAAGTATTCATTACTTCACATCTATTTAGGTAGTGTCTCTTTGCAGCAGTGCCAGTCGGCTGTCGAAGTGAGTGGGAGCCTTCCACTCAGAGATCGCAACAGCAAAATCCAGCCTGACTCGCCGCTGCTCTCGTGATCGGAAGCACTCCCCGGCCAAAATTTTGCCCTCTGTGGTCAAACCACTGGAAGTTAAAAATGTGTGCCGGGAGCTGTGCTCTGCAGATGAGCTGGTGAAGCGCTGGCTCTCTCCCTGCGCAAGCTGCAGGAGACAGAAGGGGCTGAAGGCAGCGTTTGCCGGCTGGCCGCAGCGTCCTTCTCTCCCGCTTGAGGTGGAGGCGGCGGCGTGTTGGCGGGTGGCAGACTGCCTGTCTCCGGCAGCCGAGGGGGAACGTCTTTCTGATGCTCAACAAGTCCACCCAGAGCATCAGAGGTCCCCCACGACTCGAGTCGCAGCCAGCCCGGACCTTCGTAACAAACCGTATTTTTCCTCCTACGTACTCGCTTACCCTTCACCGTATTTGGGACCGTCGGCACCTAAACCTCTGCTGCTTCGGCCAGAGCTTGGTTCATTCGGCCGTGAATGTCAGTGTAGCACGGGGCCACCGCTGAGAGCTGCGATAAGGGATCGTGCTTTCTCACTCGCGCTCATGTGTTCTTTTGTTCTGATTTCCTGACCAACGCAGGAGGTATTCTGTTGACTCTAGGCCTTTCCAAATATATATATATATACCCTACGAAAATGTATGTTGTTAGTTCACACCTTCCTCTGGTTTCTGTGTGTGGTATTGTGCCTGGATGAATCATACCTGGTTTTACAGGTACAAGGTGATTTTCATTCAAATGTATTCCAACCTTCATACTCATATTCGGTTTGCACTTTCAGAAAATAGATCTGTGTATACTGCAGATTCGTGGGTTAATCAGGTGCTTTCCAAGTAGCCTTAATTTTGTAAATCTGAAGTTGTGTACATAAGCAAAGAGAGGCACATGAAGAGCAAAGCACAGCTCCTGAAAGCTGTACGCTGGACCATTGCTGTTGTCAAGGGAGGGCACTCTGGGGAGACCAGGCTCCCAGAAAAAGCCTCATCACTTCTGTAGCTAATCAGATACTATTTTTTAATTGCAGATGCTACTTTTTAATTGCAAAAGTTGCTAGATAGGAAATGGAAAGAAAGTTTAGGGTGACTCTCACAGAGCTGCGAGAATAAAATCCCCTCTGAAGCCTGGCCCTAGTGTGACTGAAATGGAAAAATACCAGATCC
Organism: Harpia harpyja; assembly: GCF_026419915.1. NCBI lineage: Eukaryota > Metazoa > Chordata > Aves > Accipitriformes > Accipitridae > Harpia > Harpia harpyja. The sequence goes on from NC_068950.1 coordinate 42,488,007, forward strand.
GTTTCTTGGAAAGTGAGAAGGAGACTATTTGCAATGGTTCACAAATATTTTCCCAGGAGCAACTTAGTGAGCATGGCAAAAGGGGGCAGGAGGAAGGTGAGACGAGCGAGCCACACTTGTAAACATACTCCTTTAACTCTGCTATTGTTATTTTGCACACAAAAGGCGCTGCAAGTTGTTTACAGCAGTTCATGCTATTCGTTTCTGCTCCTTTTTCTCCCGTCAGTGCCGTATCTTCAGCTATACAACTTTTTTTCTGGGTTGTGATAGTGTCCAGATAGATTTTGGTGGTGGGGTGGTAGAAAGGTGCCAGTTGATTAAATGTGCTGCTTACTATGTGCATTTCATGTCTGCTGTCTTAACATTTTTTTGTTAACCACTGTTGCAACTGAAGAAAATGCTGAAGTTTGACAGTTGGGAGTTACTGCCGAGTTATGTGCTGTAAACTATATCATCCCTCTGCCTTCTCCCTTTCTCCCCCTCCTGCTGAAACCAAATGATTTATAAAATGCCTTCACATTCTTGAGTGAGTTCACACTATCACCTCCAGGCACTGCACTGAGGAGTCTTAGGAGTGGATGGGAAACACTGATCTGATAGCTGGTATTTTTCTCTGAAAGGGGGGGGAGGGGGGGCAAAAAAGAGCTGATTAAATTTAAAGGAGAAAAGTTTCCTGCTGTGCCCCAGAGTAAATCTGTAGTCAGTGAAGCACTTACTAGTAAACAAGAGATGTATGTGGTTATAGTGGGTTTTTATTATTACACGCTGCCATTGTTTTCCATTTTCATAAGATTCAATTAATGTAATCATTTTAGAGTGTCTCTAATCATTACCTCCCACCCTCCCTCACTCGTACTTGAAGCAAGGGGATCCGCTGCAAGCCACACTCTGGGATGAGGAGCCGGCACCTTGCTCCTGTCACTGGCAAAAGGAGGCACAAGAAAACGATAGGGCTGCTACCGGGGATTCGGATAGGTTTCTTCTCTCTCTCTGGCCTTTGCAGAACGCAATGCCGGCACCCCAACCCCTGGCTGCGGTGTGCTCTCCCGTGGGCTCACTGCCACGTCACCCCCCAGCAGTGCCCCCCCTGCCCCGGTCCACTGGAGCACTGGGTGGCAGAGGGAGAAGCGGTGCTTTGGTGGTGCAGTGAGCCAGGGTACGGGCCAGCAGTTTCCTACTAGTCAGGCACAGGGATGTCAAGACCATCTTTCAGACCGCGGTGGGCTAAACCCTTTGCTGGCATTTCTTCTCCCACGATCATAAGGGAGGAATACTTATGTAGCTTGTAACACTCACTCGCAGAGAATCTAGTCCTCTGTCCCTGTTATTTTTCTACTTCAGTTCCTTACTCTTAAAATCTTATCTGTAACAGAAGGCTCTTTGACAGCTGCATCCCCATCTGAAAACCTGCTGGTGTTTGGGAGGGTGTCCCCACCTGACCAGCTTTGCAGTGCAGACCACCTGCAATTTTCCCACATGTTATATCTCAAAGTCCTTAAAAATCAGGGAATTCGCTTTCAGGAAGTTTCCAATAGCAGAATGCAGCGAGCTAGCCGTGTCCCCCACGCCATACAGAGGGGAGCCAATTTTATCGTACAGCAGAGCATGCCATAGCTTGAGCTGCAGGAGGAAGGGAAGAGGTGGGAAGCAGGAGAGGATGGACAGCAGCTTGATGGACTGAGGTGGCTGTGGTTTTGAGGCAGGAGGGGAACCCCACAGATTTTTGTGAGGGAAGGCTCAAAGCAGTGGTATGGTAGTGGCCCACAGCTCAATTTAAAGCAATAATAAAAGGGGCTGGAAAGCATGTGACGACCGGAGCAAACAGCCGACGAATGAGGCAGCCCAGTATTAGTGAATCCAGATTTCTGTCTGTCATGGCCATGAAGGATGCATTTGCAGTAGTACTGGGAGCCGTCCACTGTTAGAAGGAGAAAGAAGTAAAGATCATCCCGTGTACAATATAAATGTAAGTTGTTATTACTACTATTGCTATGTCAGCCGTAAACTGTTCCCACGAGAACAGAGATGCAACATCATTGAAAAAGAATGTCTTACTGTGAAATGGGCAGCAGAAACACTGTGGCATTATCTGCCGGGTAATGAATTTACCTTGGAGACAGATCATTATTCCCTCCTGCAAATGAACCAGATGAAGGACAGGAACACAAGGATAACTCAGCAATACTTGTATTTTACAGTCTTCCGAATTTAAAAAACAAACAAACAAGCAAAAAAAGTAGCCGGATATAAATGTAAGGATAGAGAAGCATGGCATGTCAAGAGAGATTGCCTGTGGCAAGATATGGAGAGGAAAGCAAATTTTCGTTCAGCTCTATGCTAACATGGTAAATGGACTAAGGCTTGGATTTCATCCCATCTAACACTAGGCATTAAAATGAGGCACCAGCTATGAACCTAAAATCCTCACTCTCCCTCTGTAATCAGTGGAGATACTGGGTCTTCTGGGAATTCATCTCTCTCTGTTGAACCTCAAAGAGGTTTAAAACCAGTATGTTTCAGGTTAATGCTGCAGTTGTTCTGGACCTGAGATTCTGCTGCTAGAGGAAGTCACCTACCCTCCTCCTGCTCATCCTGAAAAGCCAGAGTAGGAAAAGAAAGAGTTTGTTGCAAGAGCAAAGGTGGATCTAGTGGGGCATGTTGACTTGGTTGAATGATTTCTTCAGGGTAGAAGAGTGGACAGTGTATCTACTGCCCACGTGTACTTTCTTCCCTTTCTATTTTTCTCCCGACTTCTCGAAAATGGGAGTTTCTTAGATAAATTATCATTTTACAGAAGTGTTTATGTTCTCTGTGGAAGAATGTGTCTAGGGATGGGCATACTGGCAACAAGAACTTCCTCCTCAACTCTTCCAGTGAAGTTTTGTTCTAAACTGCCCAAATGAAGCCGTTATTCAAAAGTAAAAATGTTCTGTTCCATTTCTTGTTTTCATTCTTTTATGCGTCTGGGGACTAAACTGCTGTGAAAAAGAGCCCATTCTCACAGGATGTCTTGCCTAATTTTGCAGACAAGAGAGGTTCAGCTATTCCTATTATGATGAGATAAGAATCTGAAATGTTGGGATCACATCCATCCTGAGTTGAACTCTGAGTCTTCCAAAATCCATCCATCATTATTTTCTCCTTTCTTTCTGTATTTCAGTAATGCAAGCAAAGAAGGAACAGAGAAGAAATGGATGTTTATGCATTATAAACCATAATGGATAGGTTTCCTTTTTACCTGAGTTGCTTTAGTTTAATGTAAAGGGCCCTGTGAGTGGAATTCCTTTTCCATTTTCATTCTTTCTGCCTGCTTGACTGCTGCTCATCAGCGAAAGATCTGCCTTTCATGTAAAGTCAGTCACGGTACGAAGTCTCATAGTTTACATGCAGAGTACTGTTAGAACAAGCCTGATGGCTGTCACGGGTCAGGTGAGCCAGGCTGCTAAGCATGGTCCAACTTTGAAGTTCTAGCCCCTGTGGTATCTTCAGATTGTCCCAAATATATGCAGATAGGGCATTTGACATAGGGACTCCACCCCACGGCCACATTTCTGCATCTCTGTGTATCGCACTATGCCACACAAGAGTGACTGCTGGGGAGGAGTAAGAGGGTCTAGAGAGGCAAGCCTTCTACCACGGGAAGAGGACTGCACAGGCTCAGCTGACCAACCCAACCTCTAGAAACAGATTCATCTCAGGTCCTCACCACTATACCAAGACTATGTCCAAGTTGCTGGAGGCAGCCTCCTGGGGTGAGACATCCCACCATTGTCATCTCAGTTCCTTGAGGCACGTCCCCTGGAACCACCATATCTGCCACGCATGGGATAAGCACATGAAATTAGATAAGGACTAAGAAAGTCCCTGTCTGGCCCTTCTGTTTACTTTGTTAATCTTGAATCCCTCACAATACACTCACAATTAGTGAACTCGGAGGCCCTCTTTGGGCTACAGTCTGAGCAGATTACACAGAGAAAATAAATTCGGTCCGTGCTCTGGCCTGACCTTGGCCTGAACCTGAGAAAGTGAATGCCCCTATCACACCAACATGTGTCTGTAGAAGTACAGTAAACACAAATAGGGGTCACTGGCCCTCTCTATCGTACAGTCCCAGGCCAGGAGTCTAGAGTTTTGGGCTGTCCGCCCAAGTACTTGTTAATAAATGTCCATTCTTAGTCTTGTAAAGGAATGTAGACAGGGCATCCTGCCCTACAAAACACAAACTTAGAATAAAACAGAAAGAGAGTCTCAGTCATCATGCAGAGGTCTGCTGCTGGTCTCCACATCCAGCAGTCTCTTCCCACTGGACTTACGTTGCTAGTTTGGGACTTGGGTCAGGGAATTATCCACTAATACACTGTGGGTACTCCACCGCTGCCTGTAAGCGTAGTTGCCTGCCTAACCCCAAGTGCATCAGTCCTTGGGAAGTCAGCCGATAAGACTGTGGGGCTTCCTCCTCAATACCTGGAGGAGGCAGAGACCTGGCAGAGCCTTGGCTATGAGACAGGAGAGCCTGGATCACCCAGTGGGAGGGTTGTGTTTCTTATAGGGGTGTGCAGGACTTTGCCCGTGCATCTTCACACTCCCAGTGGAGTCAGTCAGAGGCAGATGAGGGGGTGACATGTTCCTTGTGGAGACTCACCGGTGCCTTTGCTAGTCACTCCACCCTTTTGTTCTTCTCTGGACATGTCCTACATAACTCAGGGGAAGCTGGTGCAGACCTTGGTGGCCACCCAGAGATTCTGTGCTCAGTGGAGGCACTTTGTTCACTGCTAGCAGGCAATGAGGACAATCCCTTCAGTTCCCAGCCCTCAGTATGCAGTGCGTCTATGGAGAGGGTGATGCTGCACTGGGTGTCACTTTGCCATCTGGACAGGAGTTGTAAGTTGGACACGTGGTGTTTGCCTACAGTGGCCTAACCTGCATCCATAAGCGTCAAGTTTTGTGCTCTAGGTCTTGTGCAAGCTTGGCATGTCCCTAGAAAAGCATTACTGTGCTTCCAGACCCGTCCCTTTCTGGTTTCTCTGCAACCAGTATATCAAAGCTTTATTCCAGAGACTTGCCTTGGTATTCTGCTGCCCAAGGGGAGACAGCCCAGGCACTGCTGGAGAAAAGCTCATGAGGTACTCCCCCATCTTCCATGCAGGGATCTCCAAGGGTGGCCCCGACTGAACTTCATGAGCCCGGTAATGTGGACAGTTAAGGACAGACTGTACGTGTGTTGTCGTGCCATGACTAGTGGAAAGTCTCCTCCCTCCCCAGCCACAAGGATAACTAACATGTAAACCTAGTGGAAATCAGCCTACTTGGGGCTAAAATTTGTCAATGTTAGGAGATTATTGTTCTATACAAAGAATAGAGGAGTAACAGTCTTCTGGAGAGAAAACTCCAAGCAATACAATGGAAAGGACAATAGGTAAATAGAATAACATGATTTGCACGGGGTTTATTGTGAATTAAAGTTTGCTCACCAGTGGTGTCAGCAGAGGAGGTGTAAGAAGCAACTCTGAAGGGAGAGGAAAACCCGTGGGGAAAGGTGGAGCTGGCTGATCCTTGTGACTTAGCTTCCATGCCCAGCATCCTTATTTTCACGTCACATTTATGCTATCTAATCTTCAGCAGATATTTCTACAGCTTGCATTATTGTGGTGTCCAGCCACAGACTTTTAAAAGTGTCTCGGTGTGAAAAGAGAGCACCGCTAGGAAGGGAGGATGAGAAGAAATCATGGATGAAGTCACCAGGGTTTGTGTCGGTATCGCCCAGCAAAGCAGAGCAGGAGAGCTGCCCACCCTCACCTGACCCTGGCCCCTCTGGCTCCTCCTGGACGCTGGGCTTTTCTAGAGAATCCTGCCATATGCTCTGAATGCGTGGATTATTCCTATAACTATAAACTAATGTGCAAATAAAATTAAAAAAAACAACACCTCTTTTTATAGCCCCCTAATTCTGTGTCCACAGGGCTTCAGACTCCCTTGGTTCAGCTCTGAGCATGTCTGCAGAGTAACCTTGGAGGGTACACTTAGCTACGACCAGCTGAGGGAGGGTTTTATTGATCCTAAAATAATTACAGCATTGCTGAGTCTAGTTGTATAATTTCTTGGCAATATACTAATTAAAACTAGATATTTACACACAACGCTTATTTAAACTTAAGACTTATTTAAAAGAACCTGCGTACTTATAATAACTATATATCATGGCTTTATTGAGGACTGTGTTTTTCATGCAGATTGAATTCTCAAGCACTGTTATTAACATAAATGAGCCCACGGCTTTATGTTCAGGACTGAATACTTCCAGGGCATCTGAATCATCCTGGTGTTTCATTTCACCATCTAAAATTATTTTTAAAATACTACATTTTTTTAACTTGCTGTATTATGGCAATTAGAAATCCCTCTGTGTTTACTAGGAGCAGAGAGTCCAGCAGAGCTGAATGTTTAACGTGATGAATAGTGTTAGGAGCTCAAAGAAAAGTCAGATGCGTGTCGACACTTATCAAAGCTGTTCTGCTGCTCAGAATGACTGTTCGTGATACTTGTTTCATGATAAACTTCCTCAGAACATGATGTTACTGGAAAAAAAATGATCCACTCTGAGAAATACGCAGGTGACACAGTTGAGTCAGCAGCTTGCAACAGTGACACAGGCTTACGTTTATAAAAATCCCCACTGAACTTTTGTCTTCTGCGTGCGTATATCATAGCCTTAAAATCTGTCGCCACAAAAGTGTCCCGTTTCTTGTGTTCACTTGGTAGCTGTTTAAACTAACAAAAATCTTCCCACCACCCTGATGAAGAGGTAGATTCCTGGGCTTAAAAGTCTTAATAGTCACAAAACTTTCCTCTTTCATAAGTAATTTACCGTATAAATATTAGTATCTCCAGTGACCACTGATACTTCTGGGGAAATGATAAACATGGAAAAATAACAGACCACTGTGGAAACCAAAAAATCCTACCTCCTGTATGAGAGGGTTTAATTATTGAAGTTGCAAGCATTTCCCCATGCACAAGCATCTCGGCATTCATAGGTGGAAAGTACCTCATGCTGTGTTTGAAATATCAACTGGATTTAAAAGAAGGCTTTGTGCTTCACCATGGACCTTTCTTAGCCTCCTGCAGATGGTTCCTTTTGCTGAAAAGAGACATGACTTGTGAGACGGGGAGACCTCCATGCCGTTTTTTCGTGCTGCTCTAATCCTGCTTTACACCCATAAAGGACTTCAGTCCTTAAGCCCTTACCCTCTTTCTCCTAAATATTAAAATTATTTTCCTGAGTGTCATACCGTATTAAAGCAGAATGAAAATGGGTTTAACAATTGCTGGCATGGGGCTTCTGTACAGCATGTGTGTCACAAATCATGTCACTTTTCAGCAATAGGGCTGCTGCCAGCGGGAGGCTCAGAAATGCTCATGTTAATCAAAAATTTTAATTTCAAATCAAATTGACAGTTTACACATGGTGAGAAATGCTTCTCACCATGTGATATTTCAGTATGCTACACTGGGCAAAATGGGTGCACTTTCCTGTTACGAATTTTGACTGCAGTATCTGCAAATTTATGGGTTTCAGTGTATTGGGTATGGTGAGTAGTTGATCTAAGGGAGCCCCTTGGAGAATAGGAGACAGAAGGGTTTTCATGCAGCCTGGCACTGGTGAGCCGCTGTTGGCACATGCTGCTGGAGAAATGACAGGTATTCAATAAACATCACTATGGTTAAGAGGAAGATTTAAAGGAGGGAGGGGCTGCAGTGCTATAAACAGGATTTGAAACAAATGTGCTTATTTCAGTCCATGATTAGTCTGAATACCTAAGTATTCCACACCAGTTTTTAAATATCCTTACATTTATTTTCACACTGATGTTCTTCACACAGTATCAACAATAATATTTACGGCATTAATACCGTAGCTAAATTCTGAATTGAAGTAGTGTAAACCCAAGTAAACTCCGTGTGTACCGAGGCATGCTCCATCGGCGTGAAGACCAGAACGTGGCTACATGTCACGCTTAGGGCATGCAGCCCCGGCATCGGCTCCTACAAGCCCTTACGTCTGCCAGCAGCTTCCTAGAAGTCAGTGGACAAAATTCAGGAAGCAAAATTTCGGTTGATACTTGATGAGGAGGAGTAAGAGGAGCAAGGACAGTTGATGGAGCGTGTGCGATCTGCTCCAGACAAACGAGTTGTAGAAAGCGATGTTTTCAGGCTGTACCAGAAATATGATGCTGGCATCAAAAAATGGCCAGCTAAAAAGAAATTATCCTTACATTATTCTCTCTAGGAGGTTTTTCAGCTCTCTTGGGGGGTCCTGAGGTTAATGCGATGCCTAGCTCGTGACGTTGGGGCTTTCATTTTAAAAAGCCCTTGCAGGGGGAAAGGAACAGGGACGGCAGTACCCACCGTCTCGTATCTCCCCCTCCAGTGCCTGTATTTATCATTCGCCTGCAAGCGTGAGAGGGTGGGTGGGTGCCCGTTGCTGGCAGCCCGGGGAGCGCCCTGCAGCAGCACATGCCATCAGCATCCCTGGGAGGCTCAGGGAAACCGGGTGGTTTCTCTGGGCTCATTTGGACACTGAGTCATGCTTTGAACTGTGAAGCCGAACTGGCAGTATCACCGCAGACCTTGGAGATCACAGCTGTCATTGCTCTTCTAACCAGGGTTGATATGAAAATATGAAGATAAATAACTCCTTCATATTATTATTTTCAGGGAGGCAGGCTTTTCTTTTTATTACTCTTTTTATTGTTGGATGCCATAAATATTCCAGAATTATTATCCCAAGGTAGATTTCATCTCATTTACTTCGAAAGGCTTTTGAGGAGGCACATTATTTTATAAGCTGCCAAATGAGTATGACCATTTATAATGATTTTTCTTCTTTTCTTTAATATTTGCTTTTTGGATCGAGGACCTGAAACAGAAATATGCTAATTTAAGACATCTGTTGTTTTTCAAGCTATAGGCCCCTGTCGGTATTAATGTAATTTATTTATCAAATTGGGTATATGGTAGAAAGGGAGATTCTGAATTTTTATCATGATATCAAAAAACTGTATTTAACTGATTTCTCACCCACGTGAGTACCAAAAAGTGCCCTAAAATGTTAGGAGTCATCAGAAACGAAAAACCACACCACACATCTTAGATCTTGGAATGGTTTCCATTGCACAAGGTCCTTAACATGAACTTGAAGGGCTTTCAGTGTTTCACGAAGACCTTTGTCTTCAAGAGAAAGGAACTATCCTTGTGCCCTCCACTTGGACAAAACCTGACATGATTGATTCCAATCTATGATCGGTTCATTAGCGGTAATAAGTTGCCATTAATTCCACTATCTCTGCACTTAAATACAAAATGAGCTGAATCTCCTAAGAGCTGAAGCTGCTGTGGATCCATGCAGGATCAGACTGCTGGTGGCACAGCCAGCCTGATACCACCTTTGCTCTTCTCCACGTTTGTTAATTTGCAACCCAGACTCTGGAGCTCAATATGATACATATTGAAATAATAATTAGACATTGTTATTATTAGATTCTAAAATGCCGTGAGCATGAAAGGCAATGCGCAGTGAGACATTACATGTGTATTTCTGTTCTGATTCACCTCTGGAGAAAGCCCATCGTGGCGGGTCGGGTGGATTCCCTAGTGACGGCGTGAGAGTCCTTTCTCCCAGCACCTTCAGATGTTGATTCCCGATGGCCACCGAGAGTATACAAACTGTATGGAAACGGAGCTGAACTTGAGCACTGCTATCAGAAGCGCACCCACGAAAACTAGCAGCGCTTCACAATTTTACCGTCTGCTAGATACAGGCTTTTTAGCTAAAAACCAAAATGGCAAATCATTTACCAATGGTTTTGCATATTGTGAAGGGTTAACAAAACTTTCATTATCACACTCTATTAAGCCAGGACCAGGAAACAATTTCTAATCAACACTCAGATCTGGGCAGGGATTGTGCAGTCTTTTGTAGGAGGCCTCAGATCTGTGTTCTCTATTCTCACATGCTCACTTCCAGCTGTTGTCATTGAAATCCCACATAATCTCCCCGGGTCAAAGGGCAGTCATCCATGACTGCCGCTGTTAGGAGGTTATGCTGATTTCTGTTGTCAAATATTGGCCCTTTTCTCTTTCAATCACTCCCATTCTACTTTTTTTAACAAGAAAGATCCAGCCTAGAATTGTATTACATGACTTTAAAGTCTTAAAAGTGTTTCTCTATTGTACTAACACGACATGCCCTGGACGGTCTAATCCATCCTGCTATGGGCCACAAAGAAAGTTCTGGTGCTTCTTAAAACCTCAGCCAAAGGCAGGTAGGTGAGCCGGAGAGAATAACGGCGTATGTGACGTGCGGCCCAGCAGTTATTTCATAAGAAAATGTGTAATTTGTCCAAGGTGAGCTATTGCTGTGGCATTAAAATTAAATTGGAAATAGCAAGCCGAAATAGAAGTGGGAGCATTTGTCAGGAAACAAGAGAGGTTTCTGTATCACCTTTAATGTATAATATCTTGCTTAACTCTTCCATAAGAAGTCCACGAATTAAAAATGCGGTCTAATTTACCACTGAAGGTTTATCATTTACAAATTTGAGGAAAGCACTTTGTACAAAGCAATTAAAATGAGGCCATTGTGCCAGCTCTGGAGATCGGTATTTGGGGTCTGTTGGTAAATGCAGATTTCATTACAGCTACGTGCAATATTCAGGCCCGTGTACGGCTCCCTTGTGCTGTCTTCCATCGGAATAGGAGAGACATTCACTTGGACAGAGTATTGTGGCTGGGATAGATGGTCTCTTCAATCTCCACATTATTTTTAGACACAAAGTTAGCGTATGCGGTTTGGCCCCATGGATCTAGCTTTCCATTTCCAGCGTGGGATAGTGACCAAGCATCTCTTGGCAGGAGAGAGCTACTGCTGTTGCCCTGGGCAGGGTGAGCAGGTACGAGTGCTTGGGCAGTGGCTGGTCTCAGCCCGGGGAGCTCCCCCCTGGTCACCCACACTTTCCCTGGAGGTGGACGCTTCCCAGAAGTGAGGTGCACCTTCCTCCCCGTCCGTGCACGTGGCACACGGCCGCTGTGCCAGACTTGCCTGCAGGACCCTGTGTCTCTGCAGAGGGATGTGCTTCTGGAAGGGAATGCAGTCGTGGGCTGCCTCAGCTGGGTCAGCCCAGGCTTAATAAACTCACCTTCCAATTAAGCAGAGTGTAAGTGTTACGAAGGTCTTGACTGAAGCGTGCATACTCTGTCCTTTCCGTTTTGCTGGATAACGCAGATTAGGACCAACTCTGTCACTCCCGTCCTCCTCTGCCAGCGCAGACGTGGAATAGCTAGTCTTTTGGGAGTCCTCGGGGTGATCCGGGTTCCCTCTGATAGCATCCCCTCTCTCAAGGCCTCCATGTGCTGTGTGATATAGACATTAATTTTCTAATCAATATTATTGCTCCACATTGTTTGTGAAACATGGGATTATCTAGATAGAGGATAAAACCAGAAGGAATCAAGCTGCACTTTGAGCAGAGAGGGCTTTTCTTTTAATCAGGCATTTGGTTAAGATAATAGGCTTGAGACCCTAATTGATTATTACTATTTTAAGGTTTTAAGATGACTATGTATAGTGAGATGCTGAACATGAAAAAGGCTTTAGAAATGGCTTCAGTGCCAGCTTCAGGGGACTTGTGTAATTTCAAAACACTGAAAAGGAATCAGTGTCTCCCAAAAAGCTGTTTTCCAAAGCTTAATACATTGTCACTCAGACTGCAGTGGAAGAGAAATAACTGGGTTTGGAATTTTTCATCTTCAAAGGAGTAACTCTTTCCCGGTTTTATTTAAGCTTGGATTTCAGGAAACCAGCTGTATCTCTGTTTAGAAAATACCTTGTATATTTATGGTGCAATCTAACTATTTTATAATAAAAATAATACTGTTGGATTACACAAGGAAGCCTGCTAATTAAATAACAATAATACCTTGAGCACCTTGAAAACATCTTCTGATATTCAATTAAGGAACAACAACCCAATGAACTTTAACCTATAGACCATATTCAGACTTTCTACATAAAAGTAATTGCATCAGTCATGATTTTCTCAAGCTACAACACAAGCTCTTGATTGGTAGCTCAACGTCTGAGACTCCTTTTTACAGCATTAATTGGGAAAGCAGACAATACTCTCCCTGTAAACTAGATTTTAGGACGAAGGTTAGTTGCCTTTGTACACGTTTACTCATTGAAATAGGAATGTTTGCTTAATAATTCAAAACAAATAGCATTAGACAACAAGTCCTAATCCTGATTTCTCCTCTGCCAGTGTAAATTAGGAGAAAATTAGGTGAAACTCTGTTTGATCAGTGTAGAAAGACTTGTTTAAAACTTCTTTGAGATCAGAATTAGGCTCCAGCATTCAAGCCTTTTCTTCTGGCTTCTTTACTGGGATCTAAAAGAAGAATATGTAAATGGCATTATGAATTTTCTCCCCAATTAAAGCAGTCATCAAGTTATGGAAAGATGTTTTTCATGTGGTACTTGGTTACGATAGTGTTGCATCGCATTTGTATGCTATACCAAATGTGTGATTGGGTAATGGCATATTATTTATTAGTTAGTATCCTGATCTGCTTTATTCAATTTGGTCTGATTAGCTTGGGTTTTTTTCCCCCTTGGGGGAAAAACCATCATCCTCATGAGCCAAAGTGAGGTCTTGTGTAATGAGCTAACTCCTAGCTGAACCTAGACTTGGGTTGAAGGAATGATTCAACAATATATTTAAATGCCTGCTTAACTTTGTCAGCCCATCTTTATTTGGCAGGGCAAATAAGCATGTGCTTTAGTCAGGCATGTGATTAAAATTAAGCACGTGCTCCAACTGCTTTGCTGAGTCAGGGCCTGCCTTGGCTAGCCAGGTGTCTTAATTTATACCCAGAATTTCAGTGAATGAGCTCTGTTAGTTTTATATAAAGTGAGTAAAAATTCTCTCATCCTCATTTTGAACACCTGCTTTACTACCAAAATGTGACTGTCGCACAAAGCTGTGGAGATAACCCAATCATATACAGCAATTTTAGTGTCCTATCTTTGGGATATTTAGCAAAAGGATCACAGTGCACGTATTTCAGTAAAGTGCCGTATGAAAAGTAAATCTTGCAAGCTTTCAAGATGTTTAATCATCTTTTCAGTAAAGGAGCTCGTTAATGCTAACATCTGCATATGTAATTGCTTGACTTTACCTATTTTTTTCTCATTCAGAATTAAGTGGAACAGCCAAATTGATATATTTTTGCATTTTGACCCCTGTTAATAGGCACAAAATGTTTACTTCACATATTTTGTCAATCCTGGTATTTCCCAGTCACTCTTCTTTTACATATCTAGCTTCTTTGTCCTATTTCTCTCATTTTCTTGTTGCACGGTTATCACAGCTCAGCAAAAGCTACAGTCTTAGGCCTGGATTTTACAATCTGAACCATCCAGGCAAACCTTTAAACTTTCACAGAGTTCTACTGAACTGCAAATTCACAGACCAACCATGCATCGAAATGAGTTCAAGATACAACTCTAAGCCAAGGGCATTGCTTTTATGGGTATCAAGATATTATTAATGATTGGCGAGACGAGCCCCTGATTTCCTAATGTTTATAAGTAAATAACAAATTGGAGAATTGTGAAATTCACCTTTCATTTGTGAAATGTTTATTTTCAGTCTTGAAGGATGAAAATCTAATCACTCTCATTGACGTGCTGTTGTTTAATGATTACTATTACATGTACACGCATAAGAAATGTTCCTACAGAAGTAAGTGGACATTTCAAGTATACCCAGCAAAATAAGAATAAAGAAATTAGCAGGCCCCAGCTAACTTATTCAACTATTCTCATGCCCTGCGGGACCCTGAGAGCTAGAGTGTATTTAAAACCATTCTACGGCATTTTCTTTTCTGGTTTTACCTGTGTTTGCTAGGCTAAGGTAACACGGTTAGCCATGCGACAATCATGTTTTTATTGGATGATTACAAAGGGCTGTAGACTTTCCCTTAAAAAATCAACCCGATGTCCTACCATAGCTGTGATTTGTTTTTTACTTCCATATTTAAATTTCACCTTCACTCTTAGTGCGATAGGAACCTGCCTGAGAAATGCAGGTGGAAGTGGACACCAGAGCAGAGCCAGTATGGTGCACTGTGAAAAAACAACACGTGACAGATGTTCGTAGCATTGCTGAATGCACTTCTGGAAGTTGCTCAGATACTGCCATGATGAGCACAGTGTGAGAAGTTATATAGCATAGACTGGCTTCCCTACGAAGGGCTCTGCGGAGTAGTAAGCGTCCTGGCCCTGATCCAGCAAGGCACTTAAGCATATGCTTAATTTTAGGCACATGAGTGGTTTCAGTGAAGACCTAAGAGAATTATTTTTAATTCACAGATCATTTAATTCAATAGGCAGGTCTGCTGCAGCATATGAAAAGTAGATCTTCATATTAAAAATACTTGGGAAATTGTCAATGAACAAACGTTGTGTATGGCCAGCAACCATTTCTAAAAAGCAGAATGATGTAGTCATCACCTTTATTATGGTAAAATACAAAGCAGATCAGGCAAAAGCATTTACAATTATCTGAGAGCTATTTCTAAGTTGAAAATAAGGAAAAATAAAAGCTTGTAAGAACATTTTTTCATTTGAAGTAGAGAAAAATTTATTCTCTTGATGTAAATAAAAACCTTGTTTGCAGATTGAGGAATTTGTTTGTGTTGAATTTCAGCATCAATTTCAATATTTTATAGTACATTTATCTACAGCTGGAGCATGACAGATTTGTGTATATTTATATGTTTGTGTACATAATACATATGTATACACACATACACAAGGATGCCCAAAGATATACATATACACAGTTTGAAAACTCATCATTATTGCTGAAGTATAAAAACATGCCTGATGTAGAAACTTGTCTCGAGTCTGTTAGCTTAGCGACTGTGTTCATCTGGCATTGTAGGAGCCTCACAGAAACAGGGAAGTTCTTCTGTGCAGGAGCAGAATTCGCTGAGATCTTGGCTGGAGATGAATGGCTGACCTCCCTCCAGATCTCTCCCAAACCTTTCCCTGACACGTTCCCTGACGTGTCACCCTCTGTAGTCCTGCACACAAGATGTATTTCTTTTACTTCCCATTCTGCAGGTAGAAATGGCCATGGGATATGTTGGGTTTTTTATAACAACCCCAAAAGAAAGCAAGGGGAACAAATATGCAGCTTGCATTAGTCCTATTGCTCTGGTCATTAGAGGAAGGTGCACAGGTACTGCCGGGATGAGTGTGGGGTACAGTACCATATACCGAACATAGGGAAATAGTACTGAATCTGACAATCAATTAACAACGGAGCAGATGGTGCCCCTGCAAAACATTCAATAATATACGTGTGCGTGCGTTGGAATCGGTGACTCTAAGTAGGACAACCTAAAAAGGTATGCCACTTATCCTGTGGACAAGTAGGACTTTACAGTTCTTTTAATAATCTCTTTATCCTGAGATTTCTCCTTTGACCCTGATTTCAAAAGCAGGATGTCAGTCTGGCCGACTAACTGCAGACCTCTAATTGAAGTCCAGCTATGTCCCGCGTGAACTGCTGTATCCCACTCCACACACTTACACTGGGTTGCAGCCCGAAAGCTGCTCCTTTTGTAATTGATCATACCCGTGAAAATTAAATGAACATTTGGTGGTAGGCATGTTTTCAGAGAAGAAGGAAAATACTGTTATGTAAAGTGTAATAACATTTTGATACCAAGTGTAGAGGCATTCCTTGCACAAGGGAGGCCAGCGTGGAAGCGTATGCCTTGGTTCCTAAAGACAGTCCAAAGCTCAAAGTTAATACTTTTCTTATGCAGAGATTTATTTTTCTTTTCAAAAGCTAGTTTTAAATGTTAGAATTCTTTTTTTTTTTTTTGTGGGAAAAACATTCATTTAATTTTTTTTAACCAGCTGCTATTTTAAGATTTCCCTAATGTAACCTTAGAAAAATGAAGAGTACATCTTTAAATCTTGTTTTGTTTGAATGAATGGGTAGATAATCCTGATCAGATGTTTCTTTAGAGAATAATGTTTAAAACGATTATGGAACTTAGCTGTCCTGTCTGTTTCCTAGGTACAGTATTTTCATTTCAATTGTGAAGTCATTAGGGGTCATCCAAGGTAACCGTTTATTAAAATAGTCCTCTTTTGTTTCAGATTTCCTGTTGAGATGCTTTAACATGTAAAAATCTCCCTGCTGATGTGTCATGTTAGCTTTCCTAACCTCTAGATAGAAACCACAAAGCAGCCTACATAGCTGTATGACTAGTTACCCACCTACATAAACAATAATTACTGCTAAGTGGGAAATTAGATGTCACATTTTAAGTCTAAATGAAAGTAAAGTACTTGAGAATACTGTCATTAAATGCTTAAAGCTAATCGCAGTTCTCTCACTCTGTTTGTTTTGTAGGACATTTGGGCTTCCAGGACAGTTTTGTCACATCAGGTGTTTTCAGTGTGACTGAGCTAGTAAGAGTCTCACAAAGTAAGTATCATTTTGTGGCCGGTTTATGTGGTTTCTGCAATCCCAGTTTTTTTCTTTGATTCTTATCGTGCCCCTTCCCCAATTCAGAAACAGTGTCTTGAAAATTGAGAGTCTCTTCTCCCCACTTCTCACCAGTGGGCAGTGTTTGTGTGCCACATCTTTTAACATGGGAAAATAAAATAGCATAATTTTTTAAAGTAAATGAAAAAATCTTAATTCTGCAAACTTGCATGTGCAAGTTGATAAGCTTGTCTGGTACCCAGCTGAAAGTGGGCAGACTCTGTATCAGAGTGCAGATAAAAGCCTACAGAGGTCAGCTTATCCAGTGGATCCCTTGCAGGATCCAAGGACTGTATTTTAACCATACCTCTGGAAATTACATGATCTGTGCACATAAACCTGGAAATTTTCTTATGCCACTTTTACGTAAGAATTGCAATGTTCATCCATGCCTTGCGTACAGGTGTTTCTACACCTGCAAATTGATGAACTCATTAATAATGCCAACAACTGTACCAACTTCGGCTCTGATAACCTCAGTTCATAGAATCATAGAATCATAAAATGGTTTGGTTTGGAAGGGACCTTAAAGATCATCTAGTTCCAACCCCCCTGCCATGGGCAGGGACACTTTCTGCTAGACCAGGTTGCTCAAAGCCCCATCCAACCTGGCCTTGGACACCTTCAGGGATGGGGCATCCACAACCTCTCTGGGCAACCTGTTCCAGTGCCTCACCACCCTCACAGTGAAGAACTTCTTCCTTACATCTGATCTAAATCTACCCTCTTTCAGTTTAAAGCCATTACCTCTTGTCCTATCACTATATGCCCTTGTAAAAAGTCCCTCTCTAGCTTTCTTGTAGGCCCCCTTTAGGTAGTGGAAGGCTGCCCTAAGGTCTTCCCAGAACCTTCTCTTCTCCAGGCTGAACAATCCCAACTCTCCTCTCAGCCCGTCTTCATAGGAGAGGTGCTCCAGCCCCCTGATCATCTTTGTGGCCCTCCTCTGGACTCGGTCCAAGACTTGTGCAGAGGCATAGATCTTGACTTCGCAAGGCCTGCATTTTCCATTAACTGTATGGAATTCTGTCTTCTAGAGGGATTTGTTTTTTGACCTTTAAAGAATGCTAATGCCCCCAGCATGAATGACACACTGCAGCATGATCATTACAGGCTTGTCAATACTCACTAACAACTCTGAATTAAGAGTACCTGTCACCACCCTGTTCCATTGATCAAAGGTGCATTGATTGTATTTTGCTATGACATAATCCAGATAGTCCAAGGAGAGAGTATGGACAGTTTCTTGCAGAGAGACTGCTGGTAAGCCAGGGCCATAGGTACCAGTCCTTTGGGGATCTTTTCTGCAGCTGGTGTAGAGTTGTGCAGTAACATCACATTGTCACCAATTGCCGCTGCTCCAGGTGAACCACTCAACTACGCAACTACATTCCTCTTTAAAACCTTAGGGTTTGTAACCAATCTCTCTAGCACAGACAGTGATAAAAATGGTTCTCCTCCTAGACAGCAGGAATATTTGTTTGGGTACTGGCTCTGAGCATGTAGTTTAAGTCCTTCCGGGGCTGGAATCTAACTGGCACAAACCTAGCAGAGAATCTGTGGTTTCGAGTCAGAACACAGAGTTTCTGTAAGGATTCTCCTGTTTTATTTCCTCTTTTGGAAAGACTTGCACTAGCTAGTAAATTGGCTTTATATTCAAAAATAGGATGCTACAAGGAAAGCATGACAAGTGGGAGATACATGACTGCCAGAGTTATATGTGCTGGAGGGAGAGACAGAGAGAGAAAAAGTTTGAGGCAGACATTTCTCCTGAGTTTTCTTCCCTGACAACTGGTGGGAATTTTGTGAAAAGGACAAAGTTAAGAGGACTTAGAAGTCAAGAGTAGCTGCTGAGTGCTCAGAACATTTGCAAATCAGTTCACTTACTTACTGAAGTGCTTAAATAGGGACTTTGACATCTAACTCACTGTACTGTGTACACTAACTTGCTGGTACCTGCAGCCATGGTGGACAAAACCAAGTTATCACCAGTCTTTGAATGTCTCCGTGTTATGTCACTTTATTTCAGTGTGACAGCATAAGGCTTTTGAAGCCCAAAGGATTCACCCTCCCCCTCTGCAAGGCATCCCACTTCACCACAATCTTATCTTCACTGTAGGAGCCCTACACAGCAGAACTGCCTCTGGACTCTGTCAGCCGTGCTTCATGTGCGCACAGGACAGGGCTGCGAGAAAACTGCCCCCGTTCAGGGCTTGAGCCTTCACAGCCAGCCCCAGTCCCAGCCTCCCTGAGAGTTTGGCATTGACCTCACGAGCACCATGTTTCATGCTTATTAATTTTCCATGATATTTTATTGTAACTAAACTAAAACATTGTGTATCAGAAAGCCTAGCATTCAGCATGTTTTGCAAACTATGAAGTGTGTCTGAGATGTTCCCTCTGCTTGCCATTGAAGTGCACCTCCTCCAAGGAAGGGGCACCTGCACGCAGGAAGAGCAGGACGGGCATGAACTTTATCGGAAATAAGAAAGAACGTGTTGGTGGGCGAAATAAAAAGATTCAGCTTTTATCTGTTCCAGAC
Source organism: Harpia harpyja (assembly GCF_026419915.1). NCBI lineage: Eukaryota > Metazoa > Chordata > Aves > Accipitriformes > Accipitridae > Harpia > Harpia harpyja. The sequence continues at coordinate 42,507,171 of NC_068950.1, forward strand.
ACAGGAGTATGCACTCTTTTTCATGGGCTCTTTAATAATCCTGGGAGGTCAAGACCTCAGTTTTATATCCTGTCTACAAGCCAGCACCTCTACCAAAAATAGTGTCCCCAAAGCCTATCGGGATATCACTTCAGAACTGACTCAGAGGGAAGAGTGCCAGCAACTGATTTAGCTACGCTGCTTTTGATAGCACCCTGGATTTTCCTTGGAGATGCCCCAGACATGTACTGACCAGCCGTAACCTTGTTTACTTTATGAGGTCTGAGAAGCCCACAGCCTGACATGCCGTGCCTACCCAGTAGGATATGTTTAGTGTAGAGTCTAGCATCAAATTCCCGGTGAAGTCAGTATGAATTCGCATGCTCATATTCAAAGAATTATTTAACATAATAGAGCAACAAAGTAATTGCTGCATATTTGCCTAAATTGGCAGGCAAGGTCTTTTAAAGAGTGTGCTTTTCAATATAACCCTTGCTGGGTTGTCTACAGGTTCCTGTGTCTTGATTTGAGACCAGTCCGTGAGTTATTTTCATGCTGGGGAGCTCAGCTTATGAACAGCCATCATCCAGACTCAGTGGCAGCTATTAACAGTCTGTAGCTTGAATAATCAAAATGTCCTCACTCCATTCTCCTGTTTTTACTTTCTAAAAAGTCATTGCTCCTTCAGAAGCCACCATGGCTAGGGAAGGAACAAGTCTGCCTATCCATAGTGGGCCCTCATGGTTAGTCTCTGCTCTCTTCCTGAGTGTGGTCTGTGTTTGCTTTACAAAGAGGTTATCTTTGTGTATGCCCATTGTCATTTTTCTTTCCATGCTTGCTTTTGATAAAATGATGATAGAAATAAGTGATTTCCCACAATTTTAACTGGCCTGTGGCTGCTGTTATCTAAAATTAATCTTACGAAATATTGTTGGTAGCAATTATGTGCCAGGTTTATTTAGTAAAGTTCCCAGAGGTCCACATGACAAGGAATCTCAAATAATAGGCAGTTGTCTCCGTCATGCAAATTTGGGGAATGAATTAATCAAACGAAAGGTCAGCTGTTACCATTATCTATCTTACCTATCAGTGCTGATCATCACAGTTTCTGTGAGCTATTGAACAAGTCTAGACTGTTTTGGTAACAGAAACTTGCTTTCTTCAGTCCTATAGATGCAAATCTTCTTTTGAAATGCTACCGAGCTACTGAATCTCGCAGAGCCTAGTAAAACAGAGAAAGCAGATCATAAATGTTCATCTGAAAAACAGATAGACCCCTCTCCACCCCATCTGATGTGAATGTTGCAGACCATGCTGTCAGTTTTCCTACATTATTAGCAGGCAAAGGGTGTGAGCTCCTTTCTACGTGTTGTCTGTCACCCCAGATACTGGGGAGACCCCTTCAGATAACAGAGACTTCATTCTTCCATCCCTAGAGAGGTTTGGGCTGACAGCAAAAGGCTCAAAAGCAGAAGCGTTGGGGATGTACGCGTTTTGTGAACTGACAGCCAGCCGTTGGCCAAGCAAAACCTTCTCCCTCTCTACCCTTGTTAGGAAAATATTCCACTCACTGTGTGCAGCTATCTGCAGGGCACTGGAGAATACCCTCCACAAAAGGTGCTGGCAGAGGGGTGGCTGTGGTGCCAAGCCACAGCCAAGTGTACAGTCCCGTTCACTTGGCAGAGGCTGGGAGGCCGTGGCAGGCTAGAGCAGGGAGAGAGGCATGGGGAACGCTGTTCCCCTCTTGGCTTTGAGTCTGCACCATGTGCTCTTGTGCAGAGAGCTGCTGGGAAGATCTCCTCCCTTGGAGGTCCTTCAAGCAGCCAGATAAACTGCACTGCCCAGGATGTGAAGAAAGATTTAGGATTTATGAACATTCGCTAGAGCCAAATCAAACAATTTGTTTTGTGCTGTGTTATTTGTCAAAATGACATCATTCTTCATGCTGATAAACAAGGGAATTCTGACTGTGCCCTGGACTGAAAATGCCACGCTTTGAGTTTTAAGATGTTAGCTGTGTGCAGTAAGGAGCTGCATGGAGCAAGTGGGGTGACTTTTAATCCTTCTAATGAGCCAGTGAAACCACAAGCACACAAGCATACATACAGTTGCTTACTGCTCCTGTATAAACACAGAAACGGTCCAGCTAATTATCCCTGAAACAGTTACACTAATTCCACAGGTAAGAGGTGCTTTTGTGGCCAAGGCATTTTGGAAAGCTCGGGATCCTGCAACACCGAGGCTGCTGGATGCAGCGGGTGCTAGACTTGGTTAGCGGCACCTTTAGCAATGGAGGCAGGAGCTGAAACCGTCCTTGCCATGAGGCAGGCGGACAAGTGCTAGAAATGAAAGTAATTGCCGCTGCTCCAGGCATGGAGCGTGGATGTGACGGAGGAAACGCAGCTTCCTCGTGCCTTTCATCCGCTGGCCAGGTACAGCTGAAACAAACTGCAGGGAAAGTCCTGCGAAGCCCAGCGTGTACTGGATGCCTATGGCAAGGTGTGGGGTGGCCTGGCTCCTTGTCGTGGGTCTGGGCCAGGCAAGCGGCTGCAAGGGGCAGGGAGGATGCTGCTGCCTTCTTGTAGCCCAGGAGGGGAGAAGAGGCTCTCCTCCACGCAGAGCACGTGTGTGAAAGCCGCGGTATAATAAAACAGCTCTCTCTAAACAGCAGCCTGTATGTTTTCTGCTATACTAAGCATTACAGTAGTGAAGGTAGTTAAAGTCAGCAGCATGAAAATTAACATTTAAAAAGATACTCTATATTCCTTAGCAAAGCACTGCTATCCAAAACACACTGTGTGGGCTTGGGTATGAGAGGAAGAAAAAAAGATTATGATAAAAAATAGACTGCAGGCATAGAGTGAACAGTTGCCGTGACCTTGCCTTTTGTATGCCATTACACAATTCAATGGCAGTCCACTCAAACCTTGCTCTCGATCAATATCCTATTAAAGCAGCACAAAAAGTCTCTATAAACTTAGTGGTTAGCTATGTTTATAAATGGAACTCAACATAATTAGATGGTCAATAGCAGGCTGTACTTGTAATTTTAAAATGAACATCACACATTTCATATCTGTTGTATTCGGCAAAACCTCTTTGAATCTAACGATACAGTGTGTAGAAAACAAAGGCCTTGCAAAAAAAAAACCACCCAGCTCCCCTTTCCTCTCGGCAGCAGCAGCGCAGTGTGTTTCCCTTTGTTTATGGAGTCACAACTCAGGAAAAAGTTTGTTAGTCAAATGTCATGTTTCTCCCATTTAACCTTAAACACATTATCACTTTGCTGCAGTGTTACACATGTAATGATCTTAGTCACATCCCAGCCCCTTTGTAAAAATAAATACATAAAAATGGAAAAAAGAGAAACTAAATATTAACATGACTAAAAGAGAGTGCCGTATTCCAAGGAAGACAAATGCCAGCCTGGCTGGTTTTATTTAGTGGGTTTCCTGTTCTGTAATTCAATAAATTTTTCAAAATAAATATTCCAATTGGGTTAAGTCAGAGGGCTTTTCGTTAATTTCTCTGTTATTTTTCTTGACATTTCGGGTGAAGATCTGAGCTAACAAGCTGGCAGCGGAGCGAGCAGGCTGGCAGCAGGGGCGATGCTGCCTCGTGTCCCCGGGAGTAGCACAAGGGCTGGTGCTCAGGCAGAGGCACCCACCTTCCTCCTCCTCCTCCTCCTCCTCTTGGGCAAACTAGCTCCTCCTGCCCCTCAGAGCAAGCAAGACGTGTCTCATCTGCACAGGGATTTTTTTGTGATGCCAGCAGCTGGAATGGGAGCTGAGGCCGGCATCTGTTTGCTTAGAAAGCCTGCGCACATTAGCAGGCTGGGTGTTAGGGGAAGAGGGGTCCTTCCTCCTCACCCCCTGCCAGGTCGGAGCCCTGGGCCAGATGACATCTTGATGCTGGCACGTAGGTGGAGACTATTGTTTTGACTCACAACTGCAATTTCTGACATCCTTTCCTGTCTGGGAGACGTTCCTGAGCTATCAGAAGGTCACTTTTTGCTGCAGAGTATTTCTTAGGGGGGAAATGGCATGTTTTTAATGTCGTTGCCTGGAGTTTCTGCAGGCTGCAGCGTGTAACAGCCGGCTGTGCTGGAGTGGAACTTCCCAACCATGCTGCTGCTTCATGTGGGGACAGAGCGTGTTCCCAGGGCATAGGAACAGGGGTTTAGGGAGGTTGCATGGTGGATTGTCAGATGCCACAATGAAGAGGTTTAATTTAGATAGAGCTTGGGCACAGTTTGCACCACTTTGATCCCTTTGCTTACTTTTCAGAGCTGCAGCCTTTGCGGGGAATCCTGCAAATAAATGCAAGTGTTCCCTTCCCATCAGCTTTCTGGGCCCATGCGAGGTGGACAGTCCACAAAGGCAGCGTGAAAAGCCATTCGGAGTGGTCTTGGATGCCTCCTGGCTGGGCTAGCTGCGCTGTGCCCGCTCTCGTGGCACGTTGCACTGCAAAACACAAGGGTGACTAGAGGAGGCGGATGCGGGGCAGCGAGCTCCCCGCAGACGAAGCCCATCGCAGGAGGTGTAAGCTGTGGCTCAGCTCCGCTGAGGCTGAAGCAGAGACAGAAAGCACACAGGGCTTCAACCAAATTCCAGCCGGAAAGAGGAAGCGACGTTCTGCCATGCGGATGAAAAACATTAACCTCTTCCTGACAGTCTCAGGGTGGGCTCTGCACGTCGGCACATTGCTGTGGTTTATGATAGTAAATGGGGTAACTGCAAGCAAAGGTACAAATACCCTTTGCTGAAAGACAGGCACCAAATGCGTGCCTGCCAGGCAGGCAGGAGAAGGGATTTCAGAACACCGTAGCCCTGTGCAACGTTTGCCACAGCACTTCTAGGGCCAGAGACCTTGAGCTGGTTGGGGCAGGATCGTGGCTCCTGTGTCAGGTACTCACCACCATAGGCCAGCCAGGCACTTTAACATCTGCTGCTTAGATCTGTTAGTGTCTATTAGTGGTGAGTTTTGTTCTTTAACCCTCGGGTTACAAACAGGCTCTTGAGTGTGGCAAGGTGGTTTGGCCTGTGACAAACAAAGCATCCTTCACGTTTGCTACCCAGGTGGAAATTACTGTGTGATTAGCCCTTTCTACTTTGTGCTGAGTTTACACAGTGTTAGCAATACGTTGTTCCTACCTCATCCCTGCTCTGGAGATACATTTCATTTTCCTGTAGGGCCAATCCAAGGGTTGGAACAGAAATGTCCAGGATTTGGGGAGGGAGCGATAAACAGAGGGGGGGGTAAGAGAAAGAAGAGAAGTGTTATCCACATACCAGCTTTTCTTCCATATCTGTTTGGAATAAAACTGTTTCATAAATCTTGCAATGCCTAGCAAATTCACAGTGCCTCAGAAAGAAACTGTGCTTTAATTTAGTGCTTGCCTTTTTATGTTCCTGTTTGGAAAATAGTATGCTTAAACTGTAAGTTAGGTTTTGGGAGGTAGAGGGTGCAGAGGAATTGATCAGCACAGGGTTTACAGAGCACAAATCTGTTTGGCAAGGAAGTTGCTGAAAACTGTGGAGTAGATGCTGCAGAGAGTACCTTTATGATTGATTTCCATTCAAGTCAGACTGACTGCAGTGTGGTCATTTTTCTAACCCATAACTGCTCACACTGCAGCAGTCTGCTATCTGCAGGGTGTCTGAATTATAGCAGTCCATGTCCATGTTACCTTTTACACAAATTACTTACACCGGTTTCTTTTTCCATGCAAATTCATCAGTTTTACAGCCTCTTGTAGCTGCTGTCAGGAAACTGTTGCAGAAAGCACGCATTGATAAAACAAGTTAATTTTACTATGCTTAATTTTTCTTTCTCTCTGTTAACACACCCTCTTATATACCAGTGTGCAGGAAGCGTATGATAGTTAAGAAAAGATAACAAAGGATTTGAGTGTTCTTGTCATAAATTACTTCCCAACTTCATTCCTTTTAATGATCATTCCAGATTTTCTCAAGTTTTAATGGTGTTGTGTATTTTCCGTCCCATGCTTTTAAAAGTCCGTCGCTATCCAGGCTGTTCCCTTTCTGTCTCAATGACGTTCTTAAAAGATCCTTGCCAAGCAACAACTAATTGTCTTGTGGGGATGATGAGGCAGCTGCAAAGTTACATTATTCCTCTGTCAAATCTGACACTGTGAGCTCCTTAAGACTTGGGGTGAAATACTGGCCCCATTACAGTCAATGGCAGCACTCCCAGAAGCCTGTGTTTCAGCCCAGACATGTTAGCTGGGTGATAGGAACTATCCTGTCTTCATTTCCTCACTCCTGCCCCGTCGGAGTGAAAGATTTTTTCATGTTTGAAAATGGGCCAGATTCTCAGACCAAAGATTAAACTTGGCTCAGCATCCTTGTGTGGCATTGAGACTGCTTCGTCTTTGTTGCTCTGAATCAGGGCTCTCAGACAATACGTTCCAGGCCAAGCTTGTGCATTTTATTGTGCAGTACGGCCTTTTTCAGATGTCTCTGAAATGTGAGAGAAAATCATGATCTGTAATTGTCAGCTCCCAAAGTTGTATTGTCCTGTAAATAGCACTGGAACAGCAACAGTGGATATGGTACCATTTGCCATGTAGTGGGTTTTTTTGTGAAATGCATTATCTGTTGACTTTAACATTAAACTGCTCTGTTCCTTTTCTGTTCTGAGAAGAATACGGCACATGGAGTTCATAGGCTTGTGCCTGCAAACTTCAGGGTGTGTAGGAATTCATAATGTTTTAATGTAAAATGAAGGCTCTAGGACAGGAAAATTAAAGGTATTTATCTCCCTTACAATAAAACTTAGGTGCTGGATAAGGTAATGAGAGGTGAACAGTGGAAGCTAACTGCTGGATAGAAGTTTTGGAGAGTCATATGTCTCTAGCTCTGAGTTAGCTGGAGGAGAGGCCAGAGGAAAACTCAGATGTTCGCAGGCAGAAAAGAACTCAGGTTTCTCATCTGCTTCTGTGCTTTCTCCAAGGAGCATTTGTAACCTCTGTGCTTGTGGATGTACATCACGTATATACCAAAGGTCCTGAGGTGTGTATTTCCCTGCCTATACTGCTTATAGATTATGCCAAGCACACTACCGGGATGATGCAGCCTATTTGTAACTATGCCAATAGATGCAATGTTGTCCTAAAAGCAAAAGCAACAAGTTTCATTAAATGTTACAATTATATTAATAGAAAAGCAGGGCTTAAAGGAAGTCTTGCTATAATTTTTTTTTTTTTTTTAAAAGAATACCTTTGGAGGAATGTAAGAAAAAGTCTATGTCATGGAACATTGTATTCTTGATAAAATTTATATCTTCTTGATTGCAATGCCAGTTACCGTTAGCATTTCCTAATTTCCATGTCCCACCTGTTCTCATCATGAAACTAAACACACTCATGAGGAAGAAGAAAGTGATTTTGAAGTGCAATTCATGCTTTATTCACATGACTTACTGACTGCAATCTCTTTTGTTTCCCTAGCACCGATAGCTGCAGGAACAGGCCCTAATTTCTCCCTCTCAGATTTGGAAAGTTCTTCATACTACAGCATGAGCCCAGGAGCAATGAGGAGGTCTTTACCTAGCACATCCTCTACCAGGTAATTTAATCTCTGCCTAGTACCAGGTTACATGGAAACCCAGGCCAGCATCATTACTCATCTGGGAAAGTAACCATTAAATTCTTTGACAAGCTGTTTGGGGGCCTCAAGGTGTGGAGCTGTTTCAGATTCACAGAGCTGAATGTTCAACTGGATTGCTGTTAAAGTTCTCTTTATATGTACAAGCTTCGAAGAAAAACTGCTGCATTGACTTGTGTAACTTCTGGCTTGTATCTCAGTGTATCAGGAGAAGTTCCACTGGAATTGTTGGAGTTTCACTTGTGGCAGAGGAGAATTTGGAGCATATTGAGATATGCCACTTTGTCCTAGCAGGAAAGTCTTAAGATAGACTTGTATGCATTCTGTATCATAAAAATTGTTATCTGTGAGACTAACATCGGTTTAGGACCTTGTCCTAGAATGCATTCTAGTTTTCATATAGCATTTAGATATTTGTGACTCATCCTTTGGAAAACTGAATTGTTAATGCAGATGACTACCCAGTCTGATTTTGATTTTGGCTTAGATGCCAACTATCAAACACAGATATTTTTTATTTTTTACCTTTCACTTTAACCATCCATGAGATTAGATTTATAAACAAGCCCAGTCACTCTAGTAGCCTTGAACACTATTAAGGAACCAGATTGATTTTTTTTTTCCCCTGCAGCCAAAATAGATCACTTATTTCAAAGACATGACAAGAAAGTCTAACTTCAGTCCAGGTTTCTTTTACGTTTTTATCTCAGTCTGCCGTGCCACCAGCTTTGCAGTAAGCAAGTACACATGTAAAAAGTCTCTATAGTTTGAATATAGCTGGTTTTTTTATTTAAAAAATAAATCTTTAGAGAGGCTCTTAGCAATAACTTCTTACAGTTTGCAGTGATTGGAAGAACATTCTACATCTTGCACTTAGTGTGCACATTATGAAGCTCAGTGACTACAATTCCCATTACACATCAATTAAAAACTTTGTGCTCTTCCTTTTTTGCGTGTAAACTGCATACCCTACAGTGCTCATCATTAGCACCATTCTCAGGTAGAATTTACTCGTGACTCCAGAAGCAAAAAAGTGAGGTTATTAATGTTACTTGAGAGCTCAGTTGTTGCTCTCCCATTCTTCTGCAAATAGCTACCACTGATAAGGAGCTAATTATAAACAGCATGGGTAGTTAATAACTTAGTAATATGTTTGTTTTCCTCTCATTAGGCTGTTCCCAGTCAGAAAAAAAAATATTCCTTAAATACACAGACTCAGCAGAATTATCAGGCGGTAATTATATTGTATGCACACAATTTCCCCTATTGACACATAACAATTCTCTAAATTAAGGAATGGCCAAACCTGCATTCCACGCATACCGCAAGACTTATTCTTCCTGTTTCTCACAAACTGATTTTGCATACCCGCCAGCTCCTACCTGTGCAGAGCTTCGGGTGGGGAGCTGCGGAGAGGCTGCAAGTTTTAAACCAATAGAAATTGCAGTGGAATATTTTATGTCTGTTAAATATGTTCCCCCTACACAACGGAGCCTGTTCTTGAATGCCTTAAGTCTTAATAGAATACAGATTTGGTGAAAAAAGTGAGCTGACCCAGCCTTGGAAAAGTACTTAGAAGTGAAATTCTCGGTAATGTCCCCACGCAGTCTGTACAACTCATTATAGAAAACAGAGCCAAGCTGAGTGTCTTTGGCTTTGGGATCCTCTCCCTGCAGAACTACCAGAGTCTGAGTCAGTGGCCACCAGAGACCACTGAAAGGGCTCTTCTGTCTCCTGAGCCTTTGGTGAGGGAGGTGTGATATATTACAAGGGACTCCTTTAGTACTGGCACTGGACAGAGATACCTGTTGGGGGCTTTTTATGCTTGGTGGCGCACAGTTGCAGAGTAAAATGCTTATACTTGTAGGATAACGTGAACATTTGAACCAAGAATGGATTCTTCCATCATTCACTTGTCTACGCTTCTTCTTATGGGACTGCAGTCTGGGTTAATTTAATGGCTACGGTTAAAAGATTGAAAATATAAGTTTGAACTGATAAACAATTTGTCTTCCAGAATAAGCTGTGGAAAAATCTGACAGTTAAAATAAGTCTTGTGTGTCATTACCATATTCATTCAAATTGCAAAAATCATGAAATACAAATTAAATTCTTGCCTTTTTATTGACCTCTATGTGCTTTGAAAAACGTCCTACTTTTTGATCTGTGAAAGCCTAAATGTTAAACTGCCTTCTAGTTAAACTAATATGTGTTTAGGGCTTCAGTCTGGACTCTGTGAGAGGTTGGTTTGTATCATCTCACTGAAGCTTAGTCATTGGCAACGAAGCAAATCAGAAACAAAAAGTGGATGTTGAGAGGTTGGGCGGGCAGGATGGCTGTGCGGGACTTCTTATACCTTCCCCTTCTCAGAGCCCCAAATCTGTTATAGTTTCCATAGCCAAGTTAGTCTCAAGCAGGGCTAGCAAGATATGTCCCAACAGAAGTGCCTTTGTTCCTTTGCATGCATATAGTATTTATTATGTGTTTTTACTTTCTCAGCTCTACAAAACGTCTCAAGTCTGTGGAGGATGAGATGGACAGTCCTGGTGAGGAGCCGTTTTATACAAGCCAAGGGCGCTCTCCAGGAAGTGGCAGCCAGTCAAGTGGATGGCATGAAGTGGAGCCAGGTAAGCCACGGCTTTCAGGAGCCCGAGAACATGATCTCCAGTTGCTCTGTTTTGTTATCAGAATACACTGAATGCTGTATAGGAAGGTGATCAATTCTAAACATCTTGTAACTTCTTCTGAGAAAAGGTCAGTCTAATGAAAATATTGTAGAGGTTTTATTGCTCCTGCAGCTGTGAATGTTTCTGTAGTGTGTCACTTCTGTATTTTGGCCAAATATCTGAAGTATTTAAATAATGCAGCAAAAGATAGGCGGTCTTTTTCTGTCAAAACGTCCAGATTCAATTCTGGGAAAGCGGTGACAATCGCTTAGCAAAAAGCAGTACCTGTCTGGGCTGTGCCCTACAGTTGTACTGTTTAAATAAACATCCCTAAACTTATATATGGTAGAAGGACTTTTCAAGCATTATACAACACTTGAGTTCACTTAGTAATGACTTTTAAGAGACTTACTTACAGAAGGACTTGTTTCATTAATCTGTAATACTAAGAAGTGTGATTGGAGGCTTCATATCAAAATAGGTATTACTGGGCGTTACACTTTATAAGGTTTAGGAAGCAGCTCTTCTGCCTCTTCTCAGTGTCTGATCTTTCTTGTTGATCATCTTTTGGGTTATGTTATGTTACATACTTAACTGTCCATTGATCACTTATCCTGAGATCATCTGGGTGCTTAATTCTATTGGAAGTATTTTTCTGGGTCAGTGCTACATGCATAGGTAAAGTTAATGCCTCAGTTTTGATTACAGCTAAATAATCAAGTATTTATCGCCAATAAAAATAACAGAAGTCTTATTTGTTAGACGAAGGCAAGCAGTACTTTCATCTCCATCCTCCCAGTGTCTGAGAAGGCCCTCTAACAGCCCAAAGGATCTTTCGCAATACCTATTTTTTTTCTTTCTTGTTTGTTTGGATTTAAAATAGTATGGTTTGGGTTTGTTTTGAAACAACACATGCTTGTCCAGGGCACTGTGTATAATGAACTATACAGCACAGAAAAGTAAATTCAACCTGAACAGCATTAAAATCAGTTCTGTGGGCACTTAGCCAGCCACCTATATCCTTCATCATGTAGGAAACATACCCATAGCTTTCTCTGGAGACCCTGTCAAACAGCTGTCCTTTACAGCATGCCCAGAAAGTCACCAAATTTGGGCTATTCCAGACTGGGAGGGGACTGATTCCTGCGCCTGGGAGCCCTTGGAGGATCCCCTGCCAGCTGCCCTCTCTCCTCTAATGAGGAGGAGCCAGCTTGTGGGCCCTTATTGACTGCAGATGTGGCACTTTGGCAGGAGGAGAGGGTGGACCTGCAGGCAGACAAGTGCCAGGCTCCCCGTGACTGCCTTGCCGCCGCCGTCCCCAGGGCTCTGGTGTTTTCAGCGAGGTGTCCTGCTCAGCAGACACTAGGGGCTGTTTCCTCCGTCAGCTCCAGGCTCCAGATGATGTAAGGCAGAGCTTCACCTTGTACTAAACTAGTCTGCTCATGGAGCAGCAAAAACACGAACAAAAGCTCAGCGCCCATTGAAAGGGAGAGATCACAACCTCCTCTGCAGACGCAGATGGCTAAAAGCTGACTGGGTCACTGCTTCTACATCATTGTCAGACTGGGGGCTAACTCCCCCCAAAGTTTGGGGTACTCTTTGTTAATGACAAATGTTCTCCATTTGTGCAACAGCCAGAGGTTGGCTATTAATTTTGCTGTCAGTCTTGGTGGTTTCCCCCACATGTGGTCATTACCTCTGTCTCATCCAAGTCCTGACTAGATGGTGGCACTGAGCCGCTGAGCTGGACAAGAGAAACACCTAAAGCTTTACACCTCCAAAGCACCTTCGCCACTCTTGGCACCACTGGGTGCCCATCACAAAGAAGCGCAACTGCCCATGTCAAACTTCCTGAGGTGCTCAGAAAGGCAAGAACAAGTCAGAGAATAGAAGGTTCTTCCTTCCTCATGACCTTCCTCACTTACTACAGAAAAATCCCAGATTCTGCTTAGTCTTGCCTGCGAAAGGGCAGAAAATCACCTTGCAACATCAGGGACTCAAGCCAGGTACCAACTAGATATAGCTCAGATCCACCAAGCTATCTATCACTGTCACAGCTATGAAGAAAAAGAGCTTTATCCTGCCTGCGTGGGATGCACTTTCAAACCATCTTTATGCTATATCTATGCAGCCCCACCCCAATACTTCTGCCGTGGCTTTCCAGCAGCCTGTCCTCTGAATTCATTGCCTCAGCTTCTTGTAAAACAGGGTCACTGCAAGAGCACAGCTGGCAGAGAGATTACCTGAAGAGCCACAGCTCATCAGTGGTGAAGGACAAAACAGTACTGAAGTGTCCTTCCATGCCAGGGCAACAGTGGTACGTCACTGGCACAAGGTGCTCCCCCCCGAGGGACACATCCTGCTGCGGTCTGTGCACAGTGCCCTGCCTTACCTCAAAAATCACAGGTGGGTCTGATATTAACGTCTGGCCCTTTGTATTTGACGTGGGTGCTTTATCTCCAGAAGGGTAAGATGTTTTATGAGTCTTCGATGGGGCATCTGCCTAGAAAATATATTGGTCATCTGAAAGCTGTACAAATGATGTTAACATCCCGTATTACCCGGTGGCTCGCTGCAGTGTTCCTTTCTGAGAGGGGAGCTCTGGAACCTGGGCCTGTTTCAGATCCATCCTTTCCGATGTCTCTCCTGTCCAGAGAAAGGCCTGGCTGTTTATTTAGTCTACAGTCAAAATGATGGCACAGTTTTAACATACAATAATCTCTGAGCTTCAGTGTTTTGTTTTTTTCCCAGTGAAATTCGCAGTAGAAGTTTAAAGACTAAAACCGTCTTTTTGTTTGACTTGGCATTTCTTCCATGTGGTTCATTTTATGCTGCGTGGGATAATGCAGGTATCAACGGTGCAGAATGATGCTGGTTCGGGAGGCAGGCTGAAGTTTTATCCTGTGCTGGCAGAATAGCGTAAGCCAGGTTTCCAAACTCCATAATTAAACCCTGTCCTTTGGGTTACCAGCCAAACAACAGGAGGAGGAAATCAGACCAAGGAAAGGAAGCTTAGACTTGTCTGTGGGATGGCTGTTCTGGCTGGGAAGGAAAGTTCAGAGAGGAGCCAGCAGCCAACCTCCCAGCCCAGTAGGATCCACACCAAAGATAATAATATATCCTTTGGCTTTATTGCCTTTGAGTAGATTGCTTCCTCGCAGGAGATTTAGATTTATGCAGAGATAGCTTCTTGGCCTATATGCCTTGACAGGTTTATGGGAGTGAGAGGATGAATATTCTGTCTGTGTGTGTTGCATTTGCTTAATTCTGAGGTGTGCACATGAGAAAAAGTGGGGACTCTTAACACAGGAGCAGGTGTGAAGCACCCGTATGCTTATGCACATGTAGAGACAGAGGGAAGTGCTCGTGGCACAGAGACTAATGAGAGGGCTGTAGCAAAAGGTGTTGCCTGGGACAGTGCAGGGAAATTAGGTCTGCATCAGAGGGAGATTGGAGAAATGTCGCACTTGAAAGAGAGCACAACGTAGAAGGGAAAGGGAAAATGAGAGACAATTTTAGACCGTACAGAAGGGAAAAAGTATATAGGGGAAAGAAAAAAAAGAACAAATGCCAGGAAAACAAAGATTTGACTTCCTAGAAAGGAAATATGAAATGGAATATGTGAACTCCTCTTAGAGAAAGAGAGCACTCCAGGCAGAGGGTTATTTACCGCCAGCCGTGACTAGTCGCTCTACATCTGTCTCCATTTTTTTCTCTTGAACAAATTCCCTTTTTGGATACTTTCTTCCTGCTTTGCTTCCCTGTGATTGCCCCTGTAAGTGGTCTTTGGAGGGCAGGCTGTATACTCAGAACATATGTGCAAACTGGCAGGAGAACAGAAGAGGACAAAACCACTCTGTGTGCTATTTAGATTAGGCAGTGGATGCTTCCCCTGTGCCTACTCTTGGGGTCTCTGCTGTGTGCAGAATACAGGCTGCACCTATTGTCCATCCACAGTCCTTCTTCTGCGCTTTTACGTCACAGGGCCCTGGGGCTTGGAGCACCCCGACATCTGTCTCACATGGAGACTTTGCTGGGTGTAGATCCTACATGCTTCACCCACCAGTAACATGACCTTTCCATTTGTGGCATTTCAGACCCATAGTAATGAGCAGAGGACTCAGCCTTGTGTTTTTTACATCTAGATACTTATTGCAAGCAAGGATGGAGCACTCTCCTTATACGTCAGACGTGACAGCCAAAGCAAAAACCAACATTAATTCCATGTTCCTTGTACTGTACTCCTTGAGTCTCGCATCCATTTACCTGCACTCGAAAGCTCCTGGGGAGCTCTCAGGCCTAAAAAGGCTGGAGTCTGCCAGAAAAGATGAATTTCCTTTCACAACAGGAAGGCTTAGGAAGTAAAACAAAGCAGACATGTAGTAAATTACTTCTGCTTTTCAAATACCTTTTGCGGTATCCTCCTTACCATTACTTTATCTCAGCACTTTCAGCACATAACTCTTGTTAACTGAGAAGAAGGGCAAGAGAGGATAAAGATGATGATAGTAAGAAAATAAGGCAACATCACACTGGCTTTGAACTCATGTACAAAGCTGGCCCGTGTTCAGTTCTGTGGCAGCTTTGCTTGTAATGGGGGTAAGCCATAATTACAGGTATAAGTTCTTTAATTCCATAATAAGAGAAGATTGAGTTAATGTATATCAGTATTCCACTTATGCATTTTTTTAATGCATTCTCTTGGTTCAGTCCAGGAGTAATGTTCACATTGTGCTCTGTCAGTCATTTTGTAGTATAGCATATGGATGGTATTTGCCAATTTTACTTCCGTTGTGTTTCTACAGTGTGGCATGGAAAAAATGTTTAAGATGCAAATTCAAAGCATCCTATTAGTTTCTTTACTTAGATCTTCCTGGTACTTGTATTTCCACAAGTTAGTTTGGTCCCCAGAGGACAGTAATCCCAGGAAAGGTACATGTTTGTACTCCTTGCACTTCTTGAGATATCTGAAGGGACAATTAGTTCTGCTTCAGTTGTGGTCTTGACCAACTTACAGCACTGCACCCATTTGCAAAATAGGTAGAGCTCTGTGGTCCTTCTTCCACTGAAAGACTGATGGGGCTTTTCATACCGTGGTCATCCACTTTCCCTTGCCCCAGCTCCACCCCGGCTGTTCTGCTGCTGGTCAAGCTGTGCTAGGCTCTTGTGTGTCTTCACCTTGAAAACCCCAGGAACCAAATGAGACTTTCAGTGCAAAAAACCTTAAGGAATTAGTAATAACACTTTCACTGCATGACTGAAAGACATATTTACAGTTCCAGGGGCTCATGAAGTTGATAATATTATATGAACCTGCAGTAAGCTAGAGAGCTCCCTGTTAGACTGCTGGACACATCTTTGGTAGTAAAGATGCTATTAAAGTCAGCCTCATGATTGCTCCCTACACCACTCAGGCTAGTGCTGCTTGTTCTCATGTCACCATCTATGGGACTGTCTGAAAATGATTTCTGAGCAATTTCTATGCAGCTGAGGAGCTGCGACGCCTATTTGGAGTATTTCCCTTGCAGTGACAATGACCCCTAACTTAATGGTACCATGTCTCTCCCCGTTGCTGGTTATGGAACAACCACATGCAGGCAACTGGTCCAAACTCTTGTTTCAATAACGCTTGTCTTAAATCTGGCATGGGCTTTCTTCTTGGCAGATTCTCAGCATGCAAGAAAACTTCTTCTCCATATTTACTGAGAAACTTTTATTTATGCCTTGCACATCAGAAATACTCATTCAGGCATAGATCAGATGACCACAAGAGTTTGTTTTCAAAGTCTGTTTGGAATTATATCTTGGAAATGCCAGAGAAAGTGGTATAAGGGAGATCCTAGATTGTGTTCTTTAGGCATTCTTTATGCCCTAAACACAGTTGTTGCCTGGCACTACCTAGAAGATAAAAATATGTATAGTATGTCCCAGCATCAGTGATGCAGAGTGCATCTGATCTGTCCTCAGGCAAAAGGTCTATGGGCTTATCAAAGGACTTGACGCCACACACTAACTCAGAGCTCAGAGAAATTTCCAATGGTTGTGCTACATTACTGCCAATGACTGTAGAAAATATGATGAAAAACATGAGAACCATGTATTATACAAAATAAGGAATAGAAAAATAATCCCTTTTTACTGGGAAGACATTCAACTTCAGACCTAGAGTATTCAATATCAAATCATTCTCTGGCACTACTTTTCAGTGAGTTGCTGTAGTGGGCAGTTTTCACTGGATCACAACTGGACACAGGAATTTCATGGTCTTCATTAATTTCCTTCAGGTGAACTGTTTGGATACTCGTAGACTCATTTAAGAAAGACAAAACCAAGGAAACTTCCCTTTTGCTTAGACCAGAGGAGATCTACATCCAGGATCCCTGCCAATTATATTTACTCAGTATTTCCCAGATGTGACATTGTCTTGCACTCCAATTCTCAGTGTGTAAAGAAAAGTCAGACACCACACTCACATAGCCATTAAGATCGTACCTGCCTTGTGCAGCAGCTTCATTACATACCTTGACACATCTATCAGCAGGCACCAGTGCCATTTTTTCCTCCATTGAACTTAATATCTTAAGACAGTGGGAACATTTCACAACCAGACAAACCTCCAGCCCACGGCATAGTTTGGCTCTTCAAATGGGAGGTCAGAAACAGATCATGTTTCTCTGGTGGCCGGAACATTTTGGTTTACAGCAGAGAGAATTTCATCAGGCTAATTTGTGTCGTTAAGCTGAAGAGATGCCATGAGCGGTATGGCAGACAGAACCTGTTGCCTCCCAGGTTCATGCAAATTTCCACTGTTCATTTTCTCTGAAGAACTTTTTCTGAGCTTTGTTAGACTGTATACTGTGACTAAGACTCCTGCTCCCATTCACCCCATTTCCCCATTCCCATTCAGACCCATGCTTCTTCTCATCTCCAAGGCTTTATACAGTTTCCCACATTTCTCCCCACTTACAGAGTCTTCCAACATCCTTGTTCTGCCACAGCCGAGAAGCAGAGCGTGCTTGGGCCTGTGCTACCTTGCATGCTTCCATTACTGGTACGTGGAATTAAACATGGCCCCATGTGCATGCTGCCACCTAAGAAGTTGGTTTCAGGTGAGCAGGTAGATGCCCGAAGTCAAGCGTGCAATGGAGCATACTTCAAGGAACTCCAGCTACTGTAGAATACAGAGCTTTTCCTAAGTGTCTTTTTGTTTTCATAGAGTCCGTGTGTTCCCTTATCCCTGCTCTCTGCATTACAGTATCCCATCAAAACACAAGCTGCCCAGTGGTTTTCAAGAACATAAGATTTTTCTTTTCTTCTAAGAGCAATAACACTTATCAACTTTTACTGAAATACCATATCAGCTCCTTGTCACTGGCAGTCTACAGTTCCTGCCGCTAAAAGTTTAATGCATTTACAGGAGCACTTAGGCATCAAGACTTTGATATCACAATCTGTTAGTCACAGGTGCTACATGATAGGTTTGTGTTAGCACATTATAGATCTTTTATCAGATACTGCACAAAATGTGTGTGTTTCTCTGCCAGGCAATCAGAATCAGACTGCTGCATAGTTGATGAGTTACTCACCAATATAAGTTTTTGTTTATTTTAAACGGAACTTTTCCAGAACTACACCTTAATGGATAACTTAAACTGTAATTGGTCAAGGCCAGCAGAGATCAAGAATTTAATGTGAGCCGGGAAAAATGCAGCAGGTCAATAATGGTGCTTTGAGCATTGTCGGTCTTTTGCAATAGCATTCATCAAGTCAAATGATTAACACTACTCATTTGCTGTAACAGACAGTCATTTTGACAGCAAATTACCACTGGATCAATAGCTCAGCTTTTCTTTGGCAATTCACGTAGTAGCATGAGACCTGTGACAACATGCCATGCTGCTGGCGTTACTGTCTCAAAATCATGGAAGGAAGTTAGAAGTGGGGAAAGAACTACTGATTGAAAAGTCAGTTCAGACTGAAAAGTCCTAGATGTTTTCACATCCCTCAAAGGCTCCTTTTTTTCCACACACTGGACAACACAAGAAACTTGGCCCTGAGATTCAGCCTAAACTGTACTTTCCATTTTTAATAAAATTAATAATCCCATGCAAGTGTTAGAGCACATGCCTCAGCTTTGCTGTAATCCCCTGAGGAAAACATCCCTTCAGTATGGTCCCGGAGAAGTCGGTCAGTCAATGTTGTGGCTCTGCTTCTTGCATCTAATTCCAGATGTCAGGAAATGCATCATTTAAAAATGGGTATGGAGCTGTAGGAGTTCTGAGTTAAAAAATGCAGAAAGTGTTTCACTTCAGATATCAAATTAAAGCTGTGTTTTCGACTGGCCTGGTGCTAGCATCACCCATACATACTATTTTCACTGACTTTAATGACCAAATTAAAAGCAGATCTTCTGTGTGCTGTGACAACCGTAAGATCACCTGAGCTATTTCTGGCTCCACACACAATTAGCATCATCTGAATAATTTTTCAGAGTGATAGGGAAGATTTAGTGCATGGAAAACTATTCCCTGACAAAGGCTGGCACAATGCTTCCTGATGACAATGGGATTCCTGTGGTGGGAGTGCTGTATTGGTAGTCCATGGACCTAACGTTCTTCAGATGTCCTTGCTGGCTGAGCCGTATTCTGCACTCATTTTGTTTAACATATACACGTAAAGCAAAGACAGTGATATGGTTTGTGCTTCACTTTTGACACCAGGTGAAAACTGTAAGCTTCCTTGGTATTGGGACAAAAGCACACACTTTCTACATCTTTTCAGAGCTGAGCTCCGAAGGACAGAAGCACCCTCTCTTTGAACATGGCTGTGCATTTCTTGCTGATTTGGAGTCTGTCAAACATGCAGTTATCCTTGAAGATCATCTGATAGTGTGGCATGGGACTGTTTAATTGCAAAATGAGATTAAACACATTGAAAGTATTGTACCTGTCTTCCAAAAGTTGAACTAGTTTTCTTGTTTGCTTCTGGGACCAATTCAGGATGTTGACTTGGATCTATAAACTCTTCTATAGATTAGATCTTGGTTAGGAAATGGACTGCATTCCTTTCATGTGCTGTCTTAGCAGTTGAGATCAGCAGACTTGCTTTTTCTAATGTGTTTGGGAAGCAGAAGCAATATTTTATCTCCTGTGGTATGCTGCTGGTACAGAAATGTTCAGGCTTATTAATTCGTCAGGACACAGGAAAAGTCTTCATCACCTGTGTAGGCAGTCATGGGAAGGGACCCACTGCAAAGACTGCATTGAACTCTTGTTTTTTTGGAGGCAGCTGGAAAATATTAGTAGTCTTCAGAGCCAATGTACAGTACATATTGAGAGCCAGTAAACGATGCATATTATTGCAAATTCCTGTGCACTTCTGCATTTTATAAAACAGATAACTAAAATACTCACCTAGCCAGATCAGTTCCCCAAGGGATACACATTTCCAAGCAGAGGACAAACCAAAAACACAGAGCAGAACACAAATTAGCAAAATGGAATGGCAACAAGGTTGAAACAAATGGTTTTAGGATCACTGAGTAAGGACCATGACCTCCTTTTGCATCAGTCAAGGCAACTGTGAAACTTTGTGAAAGAAGCTCACCGCAAAACAGATGCTGGCCTATCTTAGGTAAATAAATTACCAAAAAATAATAATAAAAAACTCCCCTACACATTTTACAAAGCACAGCTGTGTAAATATTGCATGAGACAGGGGAGAGGGGGAGAGATGTAACATACACCCTTTTTTATGCAGAAGTTCTGCTCTCCGCACTGTTTATTAACATTCCCAGTACAACCATCACTCCACTGCGTAGCACACAGTGCGGCTACTGTACTCCGTGCACACATTTTAATCTTTGCTTTAGAGGAGAAAACAGGCTTTATTTTAAAGGAAACATTTTCACCCAAAGTTAAAATGTGCAATGAGAGGTGTTAGGGGACAGAGAGAAGATGGTACAGGACCGGGAACAGGAAGCAGACCATATTACATCACTTTTGTTTGTTTCCTTTCCCACACTGTGTCTGCCACGCTGACTCTAGATGTTCCCCTGGTTCTGTACAAAGTGAGGAGGAATCCTGACATCTTAATTTCATTGAGCTGGATACCTCATTTTCCTGTTTCTCAGCTGCCAGGTACAGCACATTCCAGCCTACAAAAACTGTGGATGTGCCCACAGAGAAGAAAAAATGGCTCTTCTCAGCTAGACTGAAGGCTCACCTAGCCCAGTATGCTGTCTCTGACAAGAGCTGGTGTGGACACTTAAGGAAAGAATACAACAGCAGGACAGTGATCCAGTGATGCTTTTCAGAGCACAGCCTCATGGATTTTGGCAGCAAACAGCTTGGTTTCATGAGCCAGAGGCTCTGCTTGCATCTTTGTGTTTGACAGCCTTCATTCTTTCAGAGATGTGCTCGGATGTTTTTAACCCTTTCTTTATTTTGGCCCCCACAACATCCCGTGGCAGCGAGTTCCAGTTTTACTCAGTGCTGTGTAAGGAAGAACCACTTCTTTTGTCCATTGCCTGATCATTTTGCTTGATGCTCCATAGTGGGGTTTTTTACTGCCAGAAGTAGTGAATAAATCATTCCCTGGTTCCTTTCTTTCAAGTTAAGTGCTGCCCCAACACTTTGACCGCAGCAGTCAGTGAGCATAGGAAAGCAGAGAAATCTGTCTAGCAGCCTGTTAGCTCAGGTAACAATTTGGCTGAGTGGCTGCAGAGCTATCCTATACCTCCAGGAATGTAGGTGTGCTGTGATAGCAGCTGTGTTGTTCACCCAAAGTGGGTAGTCTGTAACCTTGACCCATAATCCATACGGCACGAATGCAGTGCTACCCCATACAGCCGAGCCCCACTGGAGTGACTGTAATAAGGACACTGCAGCCTAAATAAGGGATGTTGTTTAAGTACTATTAATTTTCTTTCATTTTCCAGCTCCACAAAGACTTAAAGTTAAGCAGTATCTTCATCTATTGCAGATACTGGCTACACTTCTAGTCTGAGTTCACTGGTATCTTGCTCAGGGGAGAGCAGGTAACCCATAGCATCCTCCAGCTCTGCTTGCCCACACCGCCCTTGCACAGCCCGCAGTCCTAGTGAGATCATCCTTTTTGCTATTCCCTTACATCAATGGTTGCTGCTATTTTTAGTGTGATATACACCAAAAAGCATAACATAAGAGATCCTGTTGCTAAAATTAGCTGGAAAATTATAGGCTGTTTTACTGTTTTGCGCATCGTCTTCATTTGCCTCACTGGGATTTGCATGCGGATCTTCAAACCCCCAAAAGCCAGCAAAGTGAGATGGTACCTGCAATCCTCATGTCCAAGAGCAGTAATCTTGAAAAGAACGGGACTATTTTATATCAGCGAGGGCTGGAGGCAAAGTCTTAGGTTCCATCTATAGGCGGGAAATACTTTTTTTTTTTTAAAGTAAGGATTTATACTCAATGAGATTTGAAAAATATAAATGTATGGATTATCTTCCTTTGTACTCAGTGTAACATCCCGTTTTATTACAGCAGCCCACATTTGTCTCCAGGAGTATTATCTGTGATGCAGCAGGCTAATGCACTACCTTGCTCTGAACAGGAGAAAGCACTTTGGAAGTAGTCCAGATTTAACCCTGTCTTAGGGCTTGCCTTTACTGTTAACCAAAATAACAGCAAATGAAAGTAAAGCATCATCCTGACTCTTCCTCTGAACTTGGCCAATCCTAGGTGTGAGGTGCATCTTTGAAGCAAAGGGTAATGGTCATTCGCACTTGTTTCATGACTCCTCTGCCTCGCTCTGCCCTTTCAGTCCTTACAACCTACATCTCCCATTCCTTGAGTGAAAACTGCTTGGCCACACCTAATCTAAATGTGATGTGCAAGGAGCTGCTTTTGACTGTCAAAGTAAAGGTTCAACATCTGACATTAAATTGATTCCTGAAAAGAGTCCTATCATCCAGGTGGAATTCCAAATTCTGGCCATTTGGAGATTTTAAAAATTAAAAGATCCCCAAACCAGCTGTATTTCTTATGCAAATCCCTAGCCAAATGGGAACTTGTAAGTATTAAATAAATCGTTTGCCCTCTCTTAAAAAATGATCATCTAGAAACCCAATAATTTGGGGTGGACAGGTTTTAAGAGGGCAAAGCAGTCTTACAAACAACATTTCTCCCGTGTCCTGTGAACTGTTGTGCTATTGTGATTTTACAGTGCTATTTCTCTTGCTTTTGCCAAGAAAGATTGGACCGGATGATCCTTGGGGTCCCTTCCAACCTGGTATTCTATGATTCTATGATTCTCTACTTTTGCAGGATTTTTCTCTTTAATGCTATGTGGAAAACCCTGAACAAAAACTGGCACTTAATGTAGAGTAAACAGTGGCAGTGACTGAATAGAAACCTGATGTCAAATATACAACCACCCAGGGAAAGTGAAAATCCATTGCTTTCTCATCTCTTCCAGTTGTTGCCTTCTTAAGTGTATTATTCATAAAATTAGCGATTTAAAAATGCATAGAAACATTATTTTTTATATTCATAGCATCACTTTAAAAAAAAAATGGTTAAAAATCGATTTGCTGGCCTCTTGGGGAAATGCTGTAATGTTTTTGGCTGTCTCCTACTTTCTGCTGCCAGCTAAAAGTACCATCTGGCTTGTTTAGGGCCCTTTTCCATATCAGGTGCTTCCAAAATTCTCCCCAACCAGAGGATTGTTTCATTGGGTTGCTTTGCCTGCTGAGGCATGTGTCCTGGGCTGGGAATCCTACTGCTTCTGTTCCCTGCCATCTTGCTGACGGTGGTGTGTGTATGTTTGGGCACAGATCTTGCTGCCTCTCTCCCGAGGACATTTGCATCATTGTCAGCTGCACATATTAAATTGATATGCAGGGCTCAGAAACACGTATCCCGTCTTTTGTCCCTTTGTTTGTGCAATTGTTGTGGTTTTAATTCTTCTTTGACACCTGGAATATCACAAAGCTGCTGATAATCTGTTGGCTACTAAGGGAAATGACATTGATAGAAGGATAATGTGTGTCAGACTTATATCTAGATAATTGCAGACACACCCCGAACCCTCGCAGCTCAGGGAATGAATATCCTAAATCCATTATTAATTTGGAGAGTCATATGTGGCAGTTGGCTGCAGTGTCATTCTCTCACTGCAAGAATCACTTGCACGGGATTTTAAAAGACAGTTTTGGTTTCTGCATTGCTGTGTCAAGTTATGCCTAATAGGAGTCAATTTGGGTATGTTCTTGCTGCCATTTCATGGCAGTGTGAGGAGCTGTAACAAAATGGGGTTGATGTTCTAACTCTTCACTGAAGGAAGCTTCCCATGTGCCTTCTCCTGCAGAGGCATAAGATACCAAGAAGATGAGAACTAATGCACTATACATGGTACCAGTTGACAGGGACACCTCCTCAGGATTCTTTGTTTTTCAAATTTGCTGTTTTACTTAGAAATAGAAATCCACCCCTCAAAGGTTTTATGAGTAGATTTGAAGTATTGTAGTTGCTAAGTATAGACTTTTGATGTGATCGTATGAAAAGATGGAGCATGTTTTGAAATAGATACTGCCGTAAGCTGTCTTGTTCTATTTCTAAAATGATCTGTGCCATACACTGCTGACTTTTCCTGTCCATCCATTAAAAAGTGAATTATGAAGAGTGCTGAGACAAACAGATAGTAGTTTAATCTTGTTAGTAAATATCAGGTAGCTGATATATACTGCTAGAATGTTACATCACAGCCTTTCTCTTCAATATAGGTTTATGAAATTATCTTGTTACTATATAAACTGCCTTCGCTGTGTACATTCTTCCAGAGGTTTATTGTTCTTTGTATGTTGGCACAGTAGCATGACTCTGAAGAGTCAGTTCACGATGTGGTGAATTTTAAAGACTTGGGAGATGGCCATATCTATTTTTCAGCAAAGGAATGAAAACTCTTTTTTTTTTCCTATGGTATTAAAAGTTTCAAAAGATGTGCTGAAATGCTGAAATGAAAAGGAAATAATAACTAAAGACTGGATGGGAAGTAGTGCTTCAGAGTAATGACTTTGTTTGTTTGCTTGTTTCCCCGAAAATCTTAATATTTTAAGTACAAGTTAATATTTTAAATCAACTAGACCTGTTTTGTGAACTAGTAAGATACTTGAACTATATCACACATTATTCATTTATTTTTGTGTGAGTGCAATAAAAATTTTACAAGCTGTAATCTTGTTCTTTTAATAGAGAGAAAACTATGCAGAATATGTTGCTTAGAGTATTAGATAAGCTACAGTGTGTTAATCAAATATTTTTGTGATATGAGGGCAGTTGAGAAAACAGTACAATTTTTGCTAATGGCACTGGTAAGTAAACGGATCTATCATTACATTGTCATGAAAAGTGACATTGAGCAGAAACACCCTGCCAATCCCTAGAAGATAAGTATTTAATGTAATTAGACAGACACTGTCTCCTTTGTTGAACGTAGCATTAATCACCCAGAGAAGTCCAACTTTATATGAAATGGCTTTTTCTGATATGTTGTTGTATTAGAAAGCTTCTTACGTGGTTTTGTCGTGATGATATATTTGAAGAAATGACTGCTATAGCTATACAGTTTTCCTCATGACATATCTTGCTGTTCTATGTTCCATAATACTATTTTTTTTTTATTTAGCAATGTTACATTATATAGCTGTGACTTGTTTCTAAGTCTAGAAACCTACATGCATTTGGAGCTGAACCTCTTTGAAACAGTTAATGCATTCAACTTATGAAATATAAAAGAAACACAAATAGCTTCCATTATGTTCTTCACTTCTTCCTATGTGGTGCTAGCACAGGTTCATTGTTATGGCATAAGCAAAATGTTTCTTGCCTCAAATGCTAGTTCATAATATCACACAAAAAAAGAACTTCTTTCTATGAAAATCTCATTGTTAAATTGATGAAAAATGTTGCCCCCTTCCAGAATTCATTGGCACTACATTTTTATTTTTCTTCCTCTGTTGCTTGTAATTTGTACTGTGAAATGCTGTCTGGTTATGAACTGGTATCAACCTGAATCAGTGCACAGCTGTGTCTTCCCACCTTCTCAGTGGTGCAGAGGGCTTTGAAGGGAAAGAATAGGGTTTAGTCAAAGATGACAGCAGACTTCACTGAGTAACAGGTGGAGGTCAAGTCAGTTTATTTGTTGGGATGAACAGAGTGCAGAGATGAAAAATCTTTGCCATAATAAGGTTTAGGAAGAAAATGCTGACTAGTCTAAGCTTTGATTCCAGCTGACAGATCTTTTTCTAGTGTTCATTACTTGATTTCACAGTTCAGGCAATTTTAAGAGGCTTAAAATTATATTTCTGCTCTCCTCTATAAAACTTTTCGATCAGTTTCTAATTTTTGCTTTAAGTAAAGTTATAGGGACTCCCTAATATATCACTCCTGCCTTTAGATTCTTACAAAGTCAATATGCCTTCAAAAATGTAAGGATAAGTTGTTGTTTGGGTTTTTTTAAGACCCTTACTTTTACTGATTCTTTTTATAAATTAAGTAAAAATTTCACATATAGGCACCAATTCAATTAGAAAATTAAAACTTCAGAAAAACTCCCCTGAAAAGCAGATAGTAAAATAAGCATGATGCTTAAGAAGTCACTGTTCCTGTCTGGGCAGACGGGATTTTTATGTTACTGGTAGCAGCATTAATGAAGCTACGCCACCCCAGTGTGCTAAGTTTCAATCACCAAGTGCCGGTGAGCCATGCTCCATCCTGAAAGGGAGTCACAGCAAGACCCCAGATAATCAGAGCAGAACGTCCTGACATTGTGTGGCAGTGCTGGGACTGCGATGACCTGTCGGCATCGTTGCATATCAATGCAGCATCACAAAGGGATTTCAGAGGGCTGAGCTGTGAGTGTGTGAGTCTCTCCTAGGTTAGCCTCCTGCCCTTCCCCTGTGCCAGCTGCTGGGAGGGGAAGTTAGGCGTTTCTCCTTTCCTACCCTTTTTCTTCCACCACCACCACCTGCTTCCTACCTGCTGGAGTGGGCAGAATAGGAGTATCTTTAGCCATTTACTAAAATCTTCCCCCTCAGACTTTCTGTTACTTCTGCATTCATTCTTTGCAGGAAGAGGAAACTCACTGGTCAAACCCTTGGACACCAGAATAGTTGCATGCAGTTTCCCAGGGAGCCAGATAGCTCTAAAGCTTCCCAGTGAGTGACAGTTTCTCTCTTCTATTCTTCTGAAACATGTGTTTTACACATATACTGAAAAATGTTAATATCAATTTACAGCCAGATTCTTGATTTAAAAAAAAAAAATATATATATATATATATATATAAAATCTCCCAAAGTATATACACTTAGAGCACCTCAGCACACATGTCACTTTTTTACGTAGGAAAAAGTGTTGGATGCTCTTATACACATAACATCATTGGGCTTGAAAGCTGTTAGCTTATTCAGAGTTAGTGGCAAGAACACTGGACTTGCCAGCACCAAACTGTGAAACCTTTTTTGTGTGACTAGTAGAACTCTCATGGGGGTAGAAATCCAAAAAAGGGGAGGAGGGGGGTGTAAATCTGTGCATTTGGATTCGAGTATCTTCAATACCATGATATCAGCTTTGTCCTAGAAGTCCTTGAATCACAAATCATTGGAGTCTGGGAGAGTATTTTGGAGAATTATCACTGTATGCTTTCCCTGGTCTTTTATTTTACTCTTTTCTAGGCATCCATTAGTTACCACTGTCAGAGAGAGGATACTGGGCTAGGTGGATCCCTGTAATCTGATTTGGCATGGCTATTTCTCTGTGTTCCTAAGCTCATGAGATCAAGTTATGTAGGATTATTTCATAATGCCAGAGCAGCAGTTTCTGAGGTTCGACAAAGCTATCTAGCAAAGTGTCTAATAAAAGAAAAATCCTGTCCCATACTGTAGTTTTCTTGGTCCAGTGAAGCAGCATCCTCATGCATACAAATCTTGTAAAGTTGCTTCTGATAGCTCCCTCTGTCCCTTCATTTTTGTAAGCTAAAGTGCCATTTTCCTTTTTACAGCTTAATTGAACCTAAATGCACCCATTTTCTGCAATGTGGTATTTTGGTAGTTTTGCTATTTGCTTGTAAGTTTTCCCTTAAGCAAACTGAAAGCTTCCCCTTTATCACTTCACTGGGCCAAGATTTCACACAGTATCCTGCTTGCTACAAAATATGATAGTGTTCTCTCTCACCTTGTTTCTTTTTTCTTCTTTTACTTTCTTTTATAAAATTAGGATATCTAAGAAACCCCGAACACCGCGGAGCACTACATGGTGGGTGTGCTTATTCAAACAATGCCAATGCTCTTGTTCTCGGTGCATAGACCTTTTGTGTTGGTTGGGGGGATGTACCAGGTGTCCCTCTTGTGTGGGTTCTCCAGTGCCTAGTAAGGAGAGAGCTCGTGCCAGGCACTTTGCGAGAGTGACAGCACTGGAGAGAGCACTTACATGTTACCTCTGCCCTTCCCATGCCTGTTTTCATGAAACTTACAGGGACTTTTCCCCTTTTTCCCTGCGAGCCCTCTGCCTCTCTGTTGGATGTGTTTTAAATTGCTCAGTAGATGAGAGAGGTGTTGGGCAGATCACACAAGCAGACCTGCAGGCGGCATGGTCATACACAGCTCCTCTGGAAACGATGCCAAAGCCAAACTGCTGTGCTCTGTCTTCTCTGCAATGGGAAGATTTTATTTTTTCCAGGGGGATTCTTTGTTCCTCCCAGAATGCTAAAGCCACTGGGAATGCAGAAAAACGAGGCCGATTTCACCTATCTGATATCACCTGCCTGAGAGCCGATCTGCTGGAAAGCAAGTTTCAGTCCCTGCTGCCTGGGAGTTTAAGTCTCTGCCAAGCCTTCCCCAGGAGCTGCCGGTGGCAGGTCCGCAGTGCCATTCCAGCGGGCGCTCACCAGCGTACAACTGGCAATGGACACTTTCCAGTAAAAGAGCACAGCAGCCGTAGGTCAGCTACAAATTATTTTTTGTGTTACGGAGAAACGAGATGACTGTTCAGTCCTGTGACTGTCAAACCTAGGCAGTCATATGGTAAAAATACCAAGAACCACTGGATAGCAAAACATAACAGTTCCATGAGTACACTCTTGACCTGTCAAATTATAAATCCATTTCAGTTTGGTACGATGCACATGAATTCAGTTTGCAACTCTTTCTTTCTTTCTTTGGAATAATGTATAAACTCTTCACCTCAAATTGTGCAGAAATCAGGTGACTTTACAGTACATGGTAAATTACCTGAGCTATTTTCAATCCTGACGACAGCTCTTTTATTAATTAAAACATATGTTCAACGGCAGTGTATACCAATTAAGTCTTCAAAACCAATATTAACACCAAACTTAGTCGTGTCATCATAAAAGTCATTTAAGAACATTACCATGCAGTAACTGAGGTCACAGGTCAAAAAAATCTGCATATTTACCCATCTCCATCTCATGCCTTCGGCGTTTAGCAGCCATCATTGTTATATATAGCCTGGATACCCAATGATCTTTTGATGACATGCAAATAATGAGCAAATGATTTTTGAGGGGAAAAAAAAAAAAAAAACAACCAGAAAATTTGACTCCATCCTCTTCAGTTACTAAAATTCCCTTTAGTATCACTTGCAATTTAGCATCCATATGCATCTCAGGAAGATATAGTTGAAACATAAATCTATTCTGGGTCTTTTACTTGCAAAAATATCATACCTCAGCTATAATCATATGCAAAGACTTTTTAGAGGGCTTTGTAAATGCCATCCAAATTTATGATGGCATTTTTTGCCTTACAGCTATAGATGTTCCATCCCCAAAGCACCCACATAAAGGTATATTCTCCTACGGATGGCTGCAGTTTGTCCCTGCTGCTATATTGAATCCACCAAGTATGCTGAAAAACTCTCAAACAACATTTGAAATGAAACAAATGTAGTCATGAATTTTAGACGAGATGTCTAAAGACGTCATTAGAAATTTTTTTTTATTCTTATTACAATATATATTTATACAATGCAAAACGATACTGAAACTAACATTAAATCAAAGGGAAAATTAAACTGTTATCTTGCTGTTTATTACACTTCCATTAAAGTTTTTAAATATAAAACTCATAAAATTGTATTTTGAAGAAATTGGTAATATGTTGAGTACTAGTTTATTAGTTATTGAAAGAACCACTTGGGTGACAAAGCAGGAATGAAGGCTAACTTAAGAGATCTAAAACAATCCAGATGATGCTGTAAACATAAGATACAAACAGATACGGTAGTACACTCTGTGGGAACATTGCACCACACAATTTAAGGCAGATTTTAATGGGGTAGGATTTTAAAATAATGGTGAATATTGCAGCGCTTGGTTTTAAAATCCTGTAGGCAAGATTTTCCATCAGTATAAACTGATATTTCTCCTTTGTAAATGGAGCAGTGCTCATTTACAAAGGAGAAATTTCAGCCTTCTTTTTCCTAAGTGACATCAGAATTTTGATTCTAACTTGAATTATCATTTTTGGCTAAAAATTGCTGAGGAGTCCAAAAGCATTTAAAACCTAAAGCCATTGAATCCATTTAATGCGCCTTTGGCACCTCTCTCTCTCAGTCCTTTTTGAACATTCTGGTCCTCATTTTAATCAATCTCTTTTTATTAAGTTCTTTGGCTCATTTACTTGTACGTGCATTTGCTTTATTTTATTTGGAACATTTCTTTTGTAGTGTCTTGAAAAAGAGTTGTGACATTTCTTTTGGATAGCTTCTTAAGTATCTGGCAGTCACCTATGATACGATGTTGATGGGTACGGATAGATTAGCTCTGTTTTCCTGATGATCTGTCAGATGTCGAGTTCTGAGGAAACTGGTTGTGTGTGTTGGTGATGCATATGCAGTAGTTTGATAAGTGGATAGAGGGGGAGCTTTCATTTTTCTTCTGTAAAATCACTGTTTATTAAGCTGGATTTAGTCTTGTGAAGCGAGGTACTCACTGGCAGGTAGTTAATCAGTGATCATGGTAACTCAGAATGCAGCCAGGGTAGCAAGTCTCCATTCAGAACTTTCATTCATCACTTCATTAGGATGAGTGAATTTCCATCTGCGTTTTATTTTGTGTATACTGGAGCAACTAATACAGTAAACTGATGGATGGCAGTTAGTGTGATCATATCTCAGCTGATGACAAAGTTTGCTCAGCACTAAGTAGAACACTTACTATGACTGACAGTAGTATAGCCATCAAAATTTCAAGAAGCTTGAAATTAAAAATTCCCCAGAAAAAGAAGCAGTTGATCAGCATTTCTGTTGATACTGATTTCAGTGAAATTGCTGGAATAATTTGCATAGACGGATGAAAATTCCTTGAAAAATGCTTCCCATATATCAGTTTTTTCTTCAACAGCCAACTTGTTTTTCTGCATCATCTATTTGTTCTGCATGTTGTTGAGTTCATGGTCCACCTGGTAATATCTGAGCTTCTGTGATTCCTTTTCATAGTGTCCCTTGAGAATGAAGATCCAGACCATATTTCATTCATAGCTTTTGTTATAAATCTCCATCAAGAGTCTAGTGGCAGAGAGCTACTGGGAATATTGGGGTAATTATCCAAAAGTCGTCTTTGGAGATGAGTATTAGCACTGGTCTACCAATGTGGCTAGCTTGAGGTGGAGTTATTGTTTAAGATGTGTGCAGTCAGAATGATGTTAGTAATTAATCAAGTGAAATTGGATGGATATACAGGTATAGATACAGATATAGCTATAGATTCTGAGAGAAGGGAAATTGTTCTCCTCTTACACTGCTGTGACTCCATTCACTCCATCAAAGTTAATCTTAATTTCAGTACCTCTGTTAGTAAGGTGCATAGGTATATGGAAAATAGGTTCATAGATATTTATTTGTTCTGGGAAGGATTTGTGCATTCGATTCTCACGCATCATTTTCTGGTACATTTAAATATATATCAGCCTCATACACGAAAATTTGAAGATCTTTAGCTGTACTCAAGGAAGACTTTTATGTGGTGCGTTTCTAGTACTGGCAAACATAAGGAGGTAGAGGAATTAAAACCATCACAATGCTCCAGTGCCCCTTAGAAGATGAGGAACATGAAGTATTCCTGTGCATTCACTGATTAAACTTGGGCTGGAGGTTTGCGAAGTGCAGAGTTTTGGAAAGTCTTACTGCGGGACTTCAACATCCATGCAATGGCTCCAGTAACCAGAGTCTCTCAAGGACAAGGATCCCATTTACGCTTGCATTATGCATTGAGCAGAAGGGTGTGATGCATGATGTGGAATGAACAAAATAACTTGTGTGTTTAGGGAAATGCCAAATTAATGAAAATTCAGAAAGCTCTAATGTTGAAAAGGCACACAGATTCCTTGATAGAAATATAATGCTGCTAACAGTTTCAAGATTATTGTTGTCTGAATTTTCTGCTTATTGTGTACTGCAATTAAAATTCTTTTTAACTGAAAAACCAATGTCAAATTAATATTTCCTTTTGGAAAAAAATATGAAAGTACACATCTTGTTCCATTTAGCACCATCATGGTCTTTGATCTGGTTCCCTCTGTCCAGTGAAAAAAATGCATTCATGTTAATGGGAGCAGGCTAAGACCATACATGTTTGGCATACATATACTTATAGAATCACATGAACACACATACACTAAGTTAAAGTAACACACCCACTCAGACTTCCATCTGTGTTTTATGCCACAAATCCCTTTATTTTCTTTTTTATTTAGCAATTAACTTTTCCATTTATTCTGTAGTTAAAAGCTGCCGTAAGATGAAAATAGACTAAGTCTGATTTTCTTCTCTTGCACTCTAAATAACATTCAGAGGAGACTCAGACCTGAATTATGAAATCTGTGTTTCCTAGAAGTGCCAGGTGTGACTGTGATTTGGACAACAGTCCTATACACAGAATAGTAAGAAACACTTTTAAACCCCACCTGGGTTACCCAGCCGTTGTGTTCTGGCTGTTCTTGTTTATTCCTTGCTTGGAGCAGATGGATAGAAAGAGGCAGGGAACGGGGAGGATCCTTGGCTCCATTCCCTATTCACCGGCCAGCGCAGCTGAGACGGGTTGGGGGATATTGTAATTTGTTGCTGTCCTGCACCAGAGAGGAGACAGAGGAGAATTGGGACTCAGAGGTGTCCTTACGAGCTGGCACTACCCCTTCCTTGGGGCCATGTGAAGTGCCGAAATCTGGTCTTCAGTGCAGTGGTCCCCAATATTCATTAGCTCTTGGGAACAATGCTGAGGAAAGCCGTGCAAGGCAGCAGCATCCTCCCTGGGCTCTGCCCGGGGTAGCTTCAGTTTTAACTTTTTAATTTCCTGCATCCCTGAGCAACACAGGAGGGGAAGCTGCAGACTGGGGACCACTAAATGTGTTAGAACTCATTAGGTATGAAACAGAAGACCTTTAAAACTAGCCAAGAGTCTCAAACATGGGTGCCAATAATTAAACACCTAATTCCATATTTAGTCATTCATCTTAGTTTCTGCCTCACAGTTGTTAATATATACCATGCCATCTCATAGGTGGCCTGATTTTCACAGGCACCGGGCACCTACAATGCCAACTCAAGTGTTGAGACTGCTTACCTAAGAGTGAGACTTGTAGTATCAGATTCAATTTTTTTCTGGGTGATTAAACCAGAGTTCCCTCGCTCTCGTTCTCAGCTCCTCAAAGAAGCTTCGATAGAATGACCAGCATTGTAACATATGGCTTAGCAAGGGGGAAAAAAAAGAAAATGAGTATTAGAAATGGATGGACTAAAGAATACGCAGGATATATCAGGCACATTAACCAAACATATGGTGCTAAATGAGATATTTTTTTTAAATTGCAAAAAAATTGACATTCCTGGCAGTCTCAAGGATAATGTGACATGGCTGTGATAAATTTAGAAGAATGGGACATATTTTGGCTTGTTCTTGGAAACCTTTTTCTTGCATGCCGACTGTATTTCTTCTTTTATTAACCCATTCAAAGAATGTTTGAATTTTGCTGCTAGAGCACCATGCTAGCGCAACATAAAATGTGAATGATGCTAATTGCTTTGCACTGCCTAACTTTCTGTCATACCCTCCCTTCTTAAAGGACAAAACATGCTTTGGAAATGAGCTGGCAAGCTCATCTTATTCTTTCTCTTGGTCAATATTAAGTGATGTAATTAAGCTCCTGTTTGCATATTCTTCTGAACTAGGAAGCAGCCATTTTTTTCTTGAGATCTGATGGATATGATCACTCAAAATAAAATGTGTCATTACAAACCTTAAACAAAATAAAAACATAGTAGAGTTGGACTGTTCCAAACCAATACATTTCAGAATACCCTGACATAAAAAAACCCACCAAAGTAGTGATAATAATGGCAATCAGAACGATGATAGCAAATATAACAAAAGTAGGAACCAATTATCGGTGCTTCAATTTGTCTTTCTACTCAATTTTATGACATAGTGCTACATTAAAATCTCTATTTTCACATGAAAACAGCTGCCTCGACCTTATAAAATCCATCCCTATATGAACATGACACTGCTTAGCATTGCCACAGTGCAAGGTCATTCATGAGCTTTGTTGTAGCTCCTCAAGTTCCAGTGTTTGGACACAACCACATGAACTTGCTGCAGCTTTAAACCATATTCCACTGTTCTCTCTGCCCCTTCCCCCTACCATGGTTTAGACGAGTCAAGCAGGTTTTTTAGCACAGGGGTAAAAGAATAGCTTCTTCACTTTCTCAGAAGCTTTATTATCTTTCCCATAACCCTGAAGAGGGTATGCAGCTGGAGGTTATGGGGGAAAGCAGGGAGTTCATGAGCCAGCTGAACCATACGGTGCATAGAGTTAGAGATCTTACTCCTTCCACAACCTCTGTTGCTTGCCCAGGGCACAGGTACTCATGTCCCCTCCTGGATCTCTGCTCATGGGCTGTGGAACTGTCAGCTGCGTGGGGGGCCTTGGGTTTCCACGCCAGGGAGCTGCACAACCTTGCAGTTAGAGCAGCTCACAAGCGGGCGTATTTTACTGTGATAATCCCTGTGCATAAATAGTCGCTTGTCCTGTCCATGATATTTTGCACTTAGAGGGATGGAGCCTGCTACCTGAAAACCTTCCTGGGGGGCAAACCTAGCCCCTTCCACAGCCCAGCATAGAGAAGATGCACCCACGGCCTTGCTGCCAGCAGCATAATTCCTCTACCCCTCCCCAAGCACAAACATCGCCACTGACCCTTGACTTTGTGTTTAGGACTGGGGTTGACACTCATTTGGTGTTTCCATCCCCAGTTCCTCCACCGTAAGGAAATCTGGGTCAACAGCACCATTACTCTTTTGAGTATCCTTGTCCTGAATGTGGACACTCAAACACAGAGCAATAACTAAGTTAACAGCCCAACGTGCCATTTGAGCAGAAACTCAGCAGGCTGCATTGGAATATTTCATTGAAATACCTTAGTTCAGTCTCCTCTCCTCTCTTACCCCCAAACTGAACCAACTCTTTTTGCTTTTGTCTCTACTCCAAAGTCCTTAAGACCAATATGAAAAAAAACCAACCCAGTATTTTTCTTACACAATAGTCTATCAGTCCTAAACTTTTATTTTTAAAAGATTAAGTATGTAACCTTTCTTGCTGTGAGGAAAAAGCCACCAGAACAGCAAACCCTTGTAGCAAACAGTTTTGAGACAGAAAGCTGCAAGTACAACACTGGAACTCTAACCATTCCTTTACTTTATTTAACTTTCTGAAATATAAACTGCAAAACCTCACTGAAACCATTAAGACCCCAGCAGTGCAGTGCATAAAGTACAAGAAGGCTCCTGCATATTGCAATCAACATCCCAGGGACTATAAAACTAGTGTTATTAAATATAAAGTTAATAATATTGTCCAGAGATAATATTGTCCAGGCCTCTCTCTTTACTTTTTAACAATTAAATTCTACAAAATACAGAGTTGGAAATAAGGTTGAATGACTTTGCTAGTAGAAGTTCAACTTCCACATTATCTGATATTTTGCTTTTGCACCTGAAACTTCAACTATTCTGCACCTTTGTGTTGCTATATCCCTACGGATATGCAAAATGTCTGATGTGCTGTATATACCGGAAATCATGTGTTTTCAGAGTATGTGCAGATAATCAGAATACCCATACGCCTCTAGAACTATAAAAATATAGAGAATAATACAGACACACATACATGTTCTTCATGTCTATGCTGTAATATTCTTTTATCCAAGCATAAATCATACGCAGAAAAGGCTCAGGTTTTAAGAGCCTGTTGCAATATATTCATTCCACTAATTTCTTCGGTGCCATGAGCTTGGTATGATATCAACAGGAGTTATTCTTACACAGTATAACAAACTGGTCATATTAGCATTACACCTTTTCTGCCTGTCCACAGGAGAGGTTTCACCCAATGGCAACTTAACTCTGATTTTCATTGGAAGCCTTTGATATAGTTCAAGGGCATAATAACAACTCTGAAATAATTCCAGTGTGGCTTCTAATATCAAGACACAAATACCATTCACCCTTTAAAAAAATTTGAAAGCAAAAGGGAACCACATAAATATATTACTTTCAAATACCTTTGAAGTCAAGAGAGTAAGGAGAGGCAGAGTTTGAACTCAGAAAACTTCATTCTCTAGTTGTGCCTTGAGTCGTGCAGCACATTTAAAAGATCCATTTGCAATAATCTACTAAACCAGTGAGTGAAAGACAGAACTCATAAAAAGCCTGTAAAAATCCAAATGCTCCAGCTATTACAGATTTCTAAAAATAAAGCAGAGTAGGTTTCAGTAGCAATAATAAGCTGCATCTTATCCATATTTCAGATTTAAAAGAAAAATATGGCTGCCTTTTAGTACTCATTGCTCAGAGCAAACCATGGCCGCTTCTGCCTCAAAAAAGACCACAAATAAACGTGAGCTTTCAGCTTGCTGTTGTATTCCGTTTCATTTGTCCTTTAAGTTTATCTAGCTGCTTCTGCACCCACTTTCACAATGCATAGGCTGTCGTTCCATGACCTAGCATTATTAAATTGCACTTATCAATCATTCTTGCCAGGAATGCCATCGCCAACTACATTAAAGAAGTCAGAGAAGTCTGGTTTCAGCAGTCCCTCGCCTTCGCAGACCTCCTCCCTTGGAACGGCTTTCACACAGCACCATCGACCTGTCATTACAGGACCCAGAGGTGAGGCCTAACCCAAGAGCCCCCAGGCAGCTTAAGCATTAGCCACGGCACCCAGTGTCCATCCCAGCACCTTTCCACGGAAAGTCATCGCCACGTGTGACCCACCCAGTGAGAGGCTCTGCTTCACAAGCTTGATAACCCAGAGGTTTTAGTTGTCAAGACCTGCGTTTGGTTTTGCTAGGCTGGGCTGTTTGGTAAAACTCCTGATGACCATTCAACAGTGCCTAAGGTGGAAACGCTGGTTTCTGGGGGCCTGGGGTTTTATTTGAAGAGGGTGGGGAAAGGGACAGAATCTGTTACAGAAAGCGTCTTCTGCTTATGTCCATTCACAACATAGATTCATTCTAACTGCTCAAGATAGGGACCCATCACTCACTTCGAACCATGCCTGTCTTCCAGGACTATGGCTTTGTTTCTGCCAGTCGTTTACTGCTTGTGTTGTTGGTATCAGTGTGCTGAAGAACTGCCTTGTTAGGGGACTCCTTTGAAGCTGGTTCCTGCAATGCTTTGGCTGGTTTTCTTCACACTACTCTTCTGACTGACTTTCCAAGTAAAAGAGATGTCCTCAGGGTCTAGATGTGCTTATACATTTTTGTTAGAAAGATGCATTTGCATTTAGCCTAGAAAACTAAATGCAATACTCAGTTCACATTTGAAAAGGAACTCACTTGGGCATAGTAATATACACAAATGAATGAATCTCCTTACAAACCTTTTTGCAAGATAAAAAAATAGGAAAGAATGGTCATGACATGTTTCTTTCTGCTATGAAATTTTGTCTTATTTAGAGAAGATTATTAAGAAATTGGTCGAATGGTGAAGCATAAAAAGGCATATTAGCAATTCATACTAGAAATTATTTTGAAATGTCTGTTTGGTTTAGTGTAGGTTTACTAAGGGCAGCATAAACCAGGAGGAGCCCCTTTGTCTGCACAGTCCAGGTGATGCAGTGTGAAGTAGGGGAATTACACTAAGTTGAAGTGAGGTCAGAATTGCACTTAATGGGTTTTTGTGCTTTGTTAAATCTAGTTATTGTAGTTTGATTTGTTGTGGTTAATCCCATAAAAATTATTTATTGCCCTTAGACACGCACCTAGATCCTCAGAAGATATTTAGGCATCTAAGTTCTATGCAGATTTCCCTTGAAATTTGGATCTGAGCTATCTGGCAAATATATCTTCTTTTAAAAGCTTTGATAATTGGTGATATAAGTGTGAATAATATGAATGTTCCATTAACATTATATTCAGTGCACATCAGCTGACTCTGAATTCCTGTCTTCTAGAAGTTCAGCCTTTTAGATTTGAGTTGTTGATTGATTAGTTAATAGCCCTTTCTGTATTTAGCTATGTTTTACCTCACACTTATTTTTAAGATCACTGAATGCCTTTCTCTGCCCCTGTTTAGACCCTCCGTATTTTGGATTTTTGTGTGGTTGAGAGAGGAAATGTATCACTGGTGAGGTCTTGTTTAAATCTCATCTACAGTCTGTTTTAACAAGACTTTTTCTGTGCACTGGGGGATATCCATCGGCTATGTGAGAAGAACATTCAAAGACAGTCAGAATTTGAAAGAGCAAATACAATGATTAGAGTTCCCAAATTCTGTTTGTTTGGAAGATGTCTTTACTAACTCCATAAAGAAGTAACACTGTTTCTAGTCATCGTGGTTCCTAACAGGTTAAGCAAAAACAGTTCTTCTGTAACATCATGTAGAAGCATCTTCTATTTTACGCTTGTTCACAAACAAAGTCTTGTAGACTTTCAGGAAAAATCCCTCTGAATCCATCCATGGATTCTTTAAGTGTCATCATCCTGGAAAAATCTTGTTCCAGACTTTGTTCTTTTTGGACATTCCTCTTCAGTATTCTTCTCCCACAGCACACTGGCTGCGTTTATTTCTTTTCTACAACAATCGCTCTATTAGTAAAGGGTAATATACTGAGATGGATTATTTTCTGCAAATCCAGCTTTGTTCTTTATCCCGTTCCCTCCAGTGTACTTTAGGACAGTAAGCAGGAGAGAGAAGCTTTTCAGGTATCAAAAGTGGCAACATAAAGAGTATAATGCAATTGTATAAGAGGATATAATCTTTGAGCAATTCATATGCACCCTTAGTTACTGTACCTTTGTGCAGAAATGATAGGTATAATATAGTACACACATGTTGCATTCTCTTTGGATACATATGCATTATGTAAATGGTCAGTGGCAGGTCATTCTGAGTAGTCTTCAGGAAAGTAAGAGGAGGATTAAATCTTCAGTCTGCAGAGATATTTCAAAGAAAGGAAAGTCATAAGTAGGTCACCATCAGAGTAAGCTCCTCATCCAACTGAATGACTACAAGAAGGTTCAATCTCCTTCTGATGTTCATATGTGCAAGTTTATCACTTGGATGTGTATATGAGATGCATTTGTAAAGCATGATCAAAATAGACAGCAGAGAAGAAGCTGTAGACTATTCATGGCAGGTGTTGTCATTGACAACCAGTGATTTATAACTTCTCAGGAATATTGCCGAATCTTTCACACACTTCCAAACATTCCTTAGAACACAGCGCACGTCTTATGCTTGGGTATCCCAGGATACTGAGTGCCCTTCCCAGTGATCCCCACAATGAGTCATTTTGGAAACAAAACTTGCTTGGAGGAGGAGTAGATCCTTAAAAGGATTCCTTAGCTATAAGGTGCTCCATTCAATGGACCAGTTGGAAAACCTCTGTTCTCATGAAATTATCTGTACTGTACCGTGTTGTGGAAGGCTGTGCACTAGTTTCCTATCTGCATTGGTGCTGCTGCCAGTACTCAACCCAGCTGGGCAGTAGCCAGCAGAGAGGATCTGAGCTGGCTGACCAAAGGACCAGATGTGCAGTGAGTGCTGGCGCATGGATGCCAATGCTTCAGTGACTCCTCAGTAGTTCCAACAGATGGTGGTAAGATCCAAGTTTCTTTGGTGATAAGCTAGCAAAGTGATTCATGGAGCCTCACTTGATGATGGCAGTTTTTTGGGCATGACTCTATGAATGCACCATATGTCTTCTCTGGACCAGTGTGGTTAGGATTCAGTGTCTGGCAGATGGTAAATTGATCACCTATAGGGTGGCTTTAGCATCACTATCAGTTTTAGAATTTATTTCAAAGCATTGAAAATTCTAGCAGTTAGATCTCTATCTCCCACACAGCATACTTTTGTTACCTGCAAGTTAGATTATTCGGTGGTCAATGTAGCTCACCACAGTACTCCAGTATTGCAAAGCCATCATGTATTGCTGGCATCTAACAAAGTTTCCCAGACATTAGCCCACTTGAACTCTTTACCAGACAGTAAAGGATTTAAATAGTATGGGTGACAGCAGTATTTACATAAGTGGTTTTAGGCTTCCATGTATTGCTACTTACACTCTAGTGACTTTATATCTGGAGCTGGCTGAAACGTTAAATTGACCACAATCTTGTAAACCTAGGACATACAGCAGCCTGTGCTGTAGAGCATTCAAGCATTTCCACAGAATGTGACAGCATAGATCCTGCAAACCAAAAAGCAAGGAAGAAAAGGCAAGGAAAGAAAAAAAATAAGAATGAGATGGTATGTTAGGAAGATAAATGAAGGAGAAACACAATTACAAGAAACAAGAAATACAGCACAAAAGGAAGAAATCAAGGAAGTGGGTGTGTGAGCAGAAAGAGAAGAAGGGATGACAGTCAACCAGTGGAGTGGTTCCCATTATATTAATTTCCTCCATAATAAGCATTGCCATTGAGATTTTTATCAGGACAAGGCCTACCAGGGAAACTATGCAGGATAGTACTCTCTGTTTGTGCCGAAGTGGCAAAAACTTCATGTCACATATCTGGGAAGACATTGTGCCCTTCTCTATCAAAATTCTCCACGGGGTCACCAAAATATCAGTGCCTGTTAGCTGTCCTGTCAGCCAGCTTCAAGTGAATCAAAGTGATAATTCCTGCTAACTTGCTCCAGAGCTACACAGTGTAAAAGGACATTTTGTAATATCCTATTCCGTACAACTATCCGTGGCTGCTCCTTGATGCTGTCAGCTGGCAGACTAATGTAACCTTCTACTTTCCTTTGAATTTTGACAAAAACAAAGCAGTGCAACTTCATTCTGATACAGACGCCTCAGATCAGGCGATGGTAATGTAACACAGCCAAAAGAGGAGAGAGCCACACCTCAAGGGTAAGAAAGTTGAGTAGAAACCATAAATAGCATAACGCTGACCAACAGATGAGTGTTCCTTTTGCAACAGCGAAAAGCAACGGTCCAGTTTACAATGTCAGGATAGCTGACTGTGTAGGTGAAGATTTTTATTTTCTCCACTCACTTTGAAATAATATGATGCTGAAGGAAAAACAGGTTCCTAACAGATGGCCTCAAGGTCAGGGTTTAGTAATTACGAGATACCCTACCCAAACAGCCATCTACTCCCATATCCCAGGCAGGGGAGGGCAGAGAGGAAGGCTTGCAAACGGTTAAAGCTTCAGCTAAACAAAAGTCAGGAACCGTGTAATTAAAACTCTACCTTTGTCGTATTGTAAAGAGTTAGCCTGTGACATAGGAAATATTTAAAGGAGCAGGCTGTTCAGCTAATTTGTGTGTGAGTGAACTGCTTAGACAGTCCTATCCTAAATTAACTGTAAGACCACCCACTGAGATTGCCTCATAAAGGGCCATGATTGCTCAGCTTCGTTTTGTATAACCGTTCAATAATTACTAGATAAATGCATAACTAAAAGCTCTATTACACTAATAATTTGTACTGAGATAGATGTGTGGGACACCATGCTGGGTTAATTTGTCATCCCTGCAGCAAACTTCTAAAGAGGGCTCTTTTGCAGAGGAGTTGTGTTAATATGTTGCTCCAGTGAGGACATGTTAGAGCAACAAGATGACTTGGTCGCTTAATCTCCTAAAGAGGCAAAATGCCTGGAGGGTTAAGTGCCAGAAAGAAGAATGGGGGGTGATTAACACAGTGGACCCAGATTTAAACTCATCCTGACAAAAGGAGCTGATCTAACTGAGCAAAAGAATGAAAAAAGGGGAGTGTTAAAAATACTAATAGGATTTCATGCATCCCTAAAAAATAATATAAAAATAAAGTGCTGCGGGAACAAAGTATTTTACCCGTGCTTTTACTGATTCTGTGTTCAGTTTCTTTGCTCTCTTTGATGTATCCGTGAAGTTAAACTATATGCTTTAAACAGTGCAGTGAACTATAATATTTTTATCTCTGCTTTATGCTAAATTCTTCTAGCTTCAGACACACACAAAAAGCACATTATTGCTTTAAATATGGAACCCATGTTTAAGCATCAGAGCTCTGGATTTTCAACCTCCTCTATTGACAGAACCATAAATCATGTTAAAGTTAAGTGAATTACTGTAGCGTGGAACTATAGCTTTAACAATGTTTATGTAGTATCAGCTTACCATCTACAGAATGAAAGGGGAAAAAAACACTGATATTAGAAATGGGAATGTGGAGTCCTATTAACTTAACAGCAATATATCACTCCAAAGTCACAGATTCCATTACCATGCCCTTTTTAGTATCAAAGCAGAATTATATCATCACACACATAAAGGTTGTGGGTTTTTAGAGAATTTACATTTCTATTGTAAACTTATCAACTGCATTTCATTATAAGAAAGACATGATATATTCTCCTAGCGGTAGTTTTTATCTTATATATGGGAATACATCATGTATATTAAAAACAATAATAATAATATGCAAAAGTTGCCAGCATTGGATGTGAAGTAGGAATTCCACAAATAAGTTAAATTAGGGTTTTTTGACCTCTAGCTATGGTCTTGGAAGGGAGAAGTGCTTTCTATAGGTATGATTTTTATTTCTGTACCTATATAATCAGTTCTATAGTATTCTGATCTCCCAAAGGCAGAAGAATTTTGACATGTTTTAAAACAATCTGCTCAAAATAGCTAACTTAACTGGCCCCCTGCCTATACCAGAATCTGGAACCAACACTCAGTTCAGCTCTACAGGTTTTCAGAAGCAGCCTGTAATACTCAACAATCCAGAGTACACCAATAAACCCTGTGCCTAAACACAGCTTTAAGCATATTTTCCTTTTGCTAGGAACTCCGTGGGCCTTGGCAAAATGTCCTTCTGCCTCCCACTTGCTACTGCAAAATCTCTTACAGAAAGAGTATTTCTCAACAAAGGGTCCAGGTGCCTTATACCACTCTGGTCTTCAGAGCAGCAAAAAGGGGCTGATAGCCAGCCCTGACTTGGAGATACCATGGGTCTCTTTTTTCAGCAGTGCT
This sequence comes from Harpia harpyja, assembly GCF_026419915.1. Classification (NCBI taxonomy): domain Eukaryota; kingdom Metazoa; phylum Chordata; class Aves; order Accipitriformes; family Accipitridae; genus Harpia; species Harpia harpyja. The sequence continues at coordinate 42,549,974 of NC_068950.1, forward strand.
AAGCCGACCACTTGCACTTGACTTCTGGAGATAAGAGATGGATATTCTGTAATTCAGTCCTTCTTTTTGATGTCAGGAACAGATCATCCATCCATCATATTTAGGGTATTTGTATCTCTTGCATTGGTCAGCTGTTTAGATTATATTTTGAATGTTTCATCTATGTTTGCCCACATAATATGGAAGTATCAGTGATAGCTAAATTTTACCCGTGCTAAGAGGGTAAGGCCTATTTTTTTCTCCCACCCCATGATTTCCCAGCCTTGTCACTGCAAATGGGAATGCAAGACAGTATCAGTTTGAATTTAGCTCATCCATGGACCTGTTACTAAACAGCCCCTTTGCACGATTATGGGACTTAAGTAATACTTAAGTTTGCCAGTGATCTGAATTCCCTTCAAAGGGCTGGTCCTAGGACTGGTCAGTCCTACCCTCAGCAGCTCAGTATTTAAGTAGAGGCAAGTCCTTGCTAACCTGAATAAGAGATTGCTCTATATTTGTCACCCTAAAGTCTACTCCTAATGGGCAGTAAGAAAAATGGGGACTTTCAGAAACCTTTGAAAGAGTTACGGGGATGCAGCTCCCATTGAAATTCAAAAGCAGTTAATGAATTCTCTCAGGACCTCTGCAAATCCCAGCCCAAGTTTCTTAATTATTTTTTTCTTGTTTGGGTAACTGCTTTCATCACAAAAATCTGTGGGCTTAAAGCTATTGTTTTAGGCTTCTATTCTTTACCTCTTGTATTGTATTATACACAGAAGTGTAAGTTCCTTTCAACAAATTTGGATTATTGCCAGATCTCCTTATTAAAAAGTCACTCTTCATATTTCCGATAAACACAGCTGTTTCATGGTGTTTGAAAGCATTTCACATCAGCCAGCATGGTGGCTTAGCCAATTAGTACTCTAATATGGTCAATTTTCAGAATAAGTACCTTTGGGGTACAAAGGGTGGGATACATCTTGCATAATTTGAACTGGCACTTGCATCACTTAAATGCTAGGAGAAAGCTAACAGCATGCAGGGAGTTAAAGCAACTTAGAAGCTTGAAGTGGAAATATCTAGCAGTACAAACTGTTCTATAACATTTCCAGTGAAATGACTTTTAAAAAAATACTTTCTTAATTGTAATGAAGCCAATTATAATGGCCTCAAAAACAAGCTGATAAAAATGATCCTGTTTCATTATGATTATAAAGTTACTATTTCTAGGAAGATTGATCAATGTTTAATGAGCTATTAGTAAACTTAATTATCACTTTATAGAGGAAGTATCTGAGCGTTGTGCCCTAGTGAAGCCAATCCACTGTTGGCCTGGTTTGATGGACTAGCCCTCATGCCTGTGAAGGAACAGTGGTTTTGATTCCCCAGACCACTACTTCTTTGAACAGGCGAGGAGTGCAGGGTGATAGTAGGCTTTTCCTGAGCGGGGGAAGAACAACACTAAATGACCCTTTCAAAGACTTCAAACAACTTTATGAAGAAAGAAATTTCATCCAGTCATCTGGACTTGAAGGGGTTGGCAAGGCTTTTTGGAAGAGGAGATGGAAGGTGGATGGATCAATATGTCTCCCCATATGTTGGGCTGTGCTGGTGGAGAAATCTGTCTGAGCGCTGCAGGTGCGATCACGAAGAAGTCCCCTTACCGCATCAGTGAGCACTCCCTGGGAGAAAGGATCCCATGCGTCTTTATTAGGACTGCTTCTTTGTTCCAGGAGAAGGGCCTGAGAAGGGTACTAAATATCTGAAGAAAACTATAACCTGTTTCAAATTAACTGATTCTTTATTATCTGATCATTCAGTTGAATAGAATTCACAATTTTGGCTCTTCTTCATTTGCCTTAGACATGTGAAGTGCTACCCTAATCAATGAATGCAACTTATTTTATTGGTTACTTAGTTTGTTATTGGCTACTACAAATCAAGAAAGGAAAAGACAAGACAGGCTTGCATAATCAGACGTTTGAATTCAGTGTTCTGAAAAATCCTCTTACTTCTGTGCTGCACAGCACCATGAACTCATAAAACACTAAAAAATCCAGTATAGCGTGCAACAGCTGTACTGCATAATTACTTGGCCCAATAGCAGTAGTTTTAAAATATTGGTATATCTGTTGCAGGCCACCATACATTATCATCTCATTTTCAATAAAAACTCTGGGATGTTTCAGATGAGCTTCAATGGAATTAGAATCATGTGTGCTTTGAAATATTTATGCTTGCCTTGAGATGGAAGGATAATTCCTGCCTCCAACCCCCCCTCCCCCCAATAACAGATTTAATAATGCCAGATAGTCCAACTCCTCCATACCTACAGCAGGTAGAAATGAAGTTCTGATCTGGAGTACACATTTTCTAGGTTGTAGAACTTATATTTTATGTCATTTAGTGAGGTCAATAATAAAATATAAATGTCACAGGCTGAAAGACGCCAAGAGAAATATGGTTTGGCAGCATGGAGCTGCTTAGGGATACATAAATAATAAGTCAATAAGTAAATAAATAATAGACAAAGACCTATTTTATCTTCCATTTGAAGATCTCAAAGAATTTACAATCACCGACTGAGACTTGTAATATCCCATCAGAAGCACATAAGTAGTAATGGCTCCTTCTCATACCCAGGAAAATCTGCATCACTCTAGGCGTGGTTTTTGGAAGCAATGACTTTATAATTTTTATTAAACATTTCTGAAAATCATGATTGAAGGGGCTTGTCCATGGTCACTTGCCCCTTGTAGAGGCAAATAGGGAAAATAACAACGTGCTCCACTGCCTCACATCCTTTAACTGATTAAAAATGTTTGAGGATCTATGTAGTTGGAAACACAGTTGTGTTCTGCAGTTAGAACTTGTTTGAAAGGCCATTTTTGCATACACCAGAGCTGGTGACCACAACACAGCTATCGGAGTAATGGTCTGTATCTGGGCCAACAGCTTTTAGACTTTAGCATTTAATTCCCTCTCTCTAGTATAAGGCAGGCACACTTGTAATGTTGATCAGTTTAATAGTTGTAGATTCTTCCTTTTATCAAACAGCTCTTCCTTTTGCCACTTGAGAAATTTGGTATGTCCCAGTCAGAGACTGCAAAAACAAACCTTTTGGAGATCCTTATTCTATTTGTTACTTCTTATGCTAACCCATCTACTCTGAGAAAATGAACCCTACATGTCAGTATATGGCACAGACTGAGGACTGATGCCTATTCGGTCTTGTTTCCTTCCCCAGTCTTTCCTGTGATCAGCAGAAAGCCCTTCAAGGCTGTGCTGAGGAGTTGGCCAAAGACTCCAAAGAGGAACCACTTTCTCCTTCTTGCGGCACTTTACCTTCCTGAATTATTGTTGATCATTTCTGCATTCATTTTTCTTCTCTCTTTCTTTGGGAAGATCACTGACAAGTGCTTTCTACTTTGTTTTCTACCCTGACAGGCTGAGGAGGTCAAGGCAACAGAGAAAGACCCACTACTTGTATGCCTATGAGTATTTCTAATAACCATAACATGTCTTTCATATAGCAAATCAAATTATTAAATGAAGAGTGTGATGGGTTGACCCTGGCTGGACGCCAGGTGCCCACCAAAGCTGCTCTATCACTCCCCCTCCTCAGTTGGACAGGGGAGAGAAAATATAACAAAAGGCTCATGGGTCGAGATAAGGACAGGGAGAGATCACTCAACCAATTACTGTCATGGGCAAAACAGACTCGACTTAGGGAAAATTAACTTAATTTATTGCCAATCAAACCAGAGTAGGGTAATGAGAAATAAAACCAAACCTTAAAACACCTTCCCCCCACCCCTCCCTTCTTCCTGGGCACAGCTTCACTCCTGAATTCTCCACCTCCTCCCCCCCAGCGGCACAGGGGGAGGGGGAATGGGGGTTGGGGTCAGTTCATCACACGTTGTCTCTGCCGCTCCTTCCTCTTCAGGGGCAGGACTCCTCACACTCTTCCCCTGCCCCAGCGTGGAGTCCCTCCCACGGGCGACAGTCCTCCACGAACTTCTCCAACGTGGGTCCTTCCCACGGGCTGCAGTTCTTCACGAACTGCTCCAGCGTGGGTCCCTTCCATGGGCTGCAGTCCTTCAGGAGCACACTGCTCCAGCGTGGATCCCCCACAGGGTCACAAGTCCTGCCAGAAAACCTGCTCCGTGGGCTCCTTTCCCCACAGAAACGCAGGTCCTGCCAGGAGCCTGCTCCAGCACGGGCTTCCCACAGGCTCATAGCCTCCTTCGGGCACCCACCTGCTCCGGCGTGGGGTCCTCCCCGGGCTGCAGGTGGATATCTGCTCCACCATGGACCTCCATGGGCTGCAGGGGTGCAGCCTGCCTCACCATGGTCTTCCCCATGGGCTGCAGGGGAATCTCTGCTCCGGCGCCTGGAGCATCTCCTCCCCTCCTTCTTCACTGACCTGGGGGTCTGCAGGGTTGGTTCTCTCACATATTCTCACTCCTCTCTCCAGCTGCAGTTTCTGTGCCACGGCAACTTTTTTTTTCCCTTCTTAAATCTGTTATCCCTGAGGCACTACCACCGTCGCTGATGGGGTCAGCCTTGACCAGCGGCGGGTCTGTCTCGGAGCCGGCTGGCATTGGCTCTGTCAGACATGGGGGAATCTTCTAGCAGCTTCTCACAGAAGCCACCCCTGTACCCCCCCATCTACCAAAACCTTGCCACACAAACCCAATACAAGAGCCATACCTTGGAAAAGCTACATACAGTGTAGTCTCAGGCCTAGCTTTGAATTTCCACATTTCCTGGGCACAATTTTTTATTCCTTCCTGTTTGATTGAAATAGCATTTCTATCTGCTTTTCACCCAGTGGAAGAAAAGGAATTAATTTGTTCCCAGATGTGTACATAGGACAGTCCAGTTGCGTAACAATTTCAAATAGTATTAACAGAGCTGGTGCTAAAATGAAATTTTTTTTATAAATGTTTAAAAAATCCCAATCAGTTTTTTACTTAATTAGTTGTTCGCCACATAAATTTTCATTTCTCACTTTTATCTTCATCCTTCATCTTCCATTTGGCATACAAGGAAGGGGGAAACTATAAAAGGACGTATGAAGAAAGAGAGAAAGAATATGTTTTATATCAAAAAAAGGACAGAAATGTTGTATGCTAATGAAAATTTTGTTGTAGTCATCAAAATGTTTACCACCAACTTTACTGAATCAATATTTGTGGCAAAATATTTTTACAAGCTCTAAAATGACTGTTGCTTCCTGGAGAAGGTGATGATACATTCATACCTGTAAAGTAGCTATGACGTAAGTGTCATTAAAGCAGTTGCACCTCAGGGGTTGGTCTAAGTGAGATCAGAGCCTGACACTTTGGGTGGAATTCATCTAACTGAAGGGATGTGTGTAGACCGGAGGTATCTACCTCGGAGCTAGTACCAGTGGGCTTCCTTCACATCCACTGGTGAGCCAGTCAGTGTGGTCAATGAAGTCTAGTCAAAGGCAGTGGTCTATTTTTGGATGAGAAGAATGGCTCCTTAAGACACCATTAGTCCTGTTTAGCTCTCCATTGATTCTAAGATAATTAGCTCCATGGTAGACACCCACATTTACTAAGGTGAATCCCATGTTATCTCTACCTTTAATAGCACACTTCAAAGTTACAGCCTCTCCCAGGAGTTTGGGGACAGCAAAATAGCCTTCATTTCTTCCTTTGAAGATTTGGGTTCTTTATCTGAAGAGTTTTCAAATATACTATAATTTAAGATGCAAACTCAGAACAAAACTATTTGTCTTAAAAGTGAATAAGAAATAATTAACTAGGTTTGTAAAAAACAAGAGATAAGCCCAGATGTGCAGACAGGTTGAACAGGCTGGGCACACAGGTGTTTGCCTTGGCCATGGAATAACTGTCAACATTTCCATAACAAGGAGTGTGGGATATGCTGCTGCTTGTTCCCTTTTCCCAAGTGCAGCATTGCAGACCTAGCACAGCTGTGGGAAGACACTGTTTTCCAGTTCAGCCCACATGCCACAATATCTAGCTGTTAGAGGATAGGTATGGCCCATGCTTTCAGAAGCATTTCTCTGGATATACATCTACTTTGATCGGAGGTTGTTGAAGGCTGTATGCTACCTTTTGGTTCCTCATCTCCATGCTTTCTTTCAGTGGTGTTTTCCCATTTAGTACCACATATTTAGTACGGGTTTCTCTTCCTGTTGTGAATATTTTAAACAGTATTAAAGGGAGCAGACTGGGAAGACTTGTGGGGTTAACAAGGATACGGGAGAGCTTTCCATGGCAAGGATGAGAGCTTCATATTCATCCCATATCAGCACCCAGGCATGACTGCAGCTCTTTTTGGTGGTGGTGTCAAAGCAATCATTCCTATCCAGTCGTGGAGAAAGAAGTACATAGAAGTGCTGCCCAGCCAACCCTTAATGAATGTTTATAGGATAATGCAGTAAGTTTCCTTGCTGCTGTCTCTAAGTACATGTTTTATCCACATCTTCAGGCTCTAAGTTTGCTAATGGTTTAATAATTCTTAAGAAAAAAATTATTAATAAAGTGTCATATTATTAAACTGGCGATGAACAAGACTGAGAAGCAGATTTTAGCTTTTATTTAACTGAGGGTTTTTCATAACATTTGTCATGAAATGAGTGTTTGCTCATTTGTATTTGATTTTAGTTAACTTTCCTGCTTCTCCAATTTTTTGAGAAGTGCCAAAGGCTTTTTTTCCCTCTTGTATATTTAACTTACTTCAAAGGCAACACATGAGTTTCTGTAGGATATTACCCTCCTTGCATAGCCTTTATCTAATCGGTTATGTGTGGTGTACAAGTGCAGTATATGCACATGGACACCCTTGAAAGATTACTAGGATAGCATGCCAAGGGAGCAACAGGGCTGTAATGATGACTATTTGGTGAGAAATAAACTATGATTTAAAGATGAGCTTGTGCGCAACCAGATTAATTGGCCATTCTAAAGGAAAAGTGGATTCTCATTTTTGAGGGGAAAGGGAGAATTCATAGCACTATGAGTGGCAGCAGTTGCTGCCACATGGTGACAACTAACAGTGGAAAGCACTGTTAGCTAACAAGGGTCCAACCCAATGGATCTTGAAGGCCAAGGAACTGGGCAAAGGTGTCACGTAATGGAGGAGAGCATAAGGCTCTTCAGGTGCACTTGTAGTTCTGCTGAAATCAGCTGAGAGTAAAATCTGTCATTGCCAATGGGCTTGTGTACATTACACCTTTACACCTTCACTGTAGTACATTTTCCAGCTGGCTTGTTGGCCCATAAATTCACCAAATTAAACTTCATCCCTGAATGTAAGCTGGGGGCTTGCTGAAGATTTGAGCCTAACATTATTCAGGAGAAATGTAAATGTAATTTTCAAAACGATCTTGCCACTTTATGCATGTTCATTAGATGAAAACATGTTACTTAAAATAAATGTTCCTAAACTGAGGTGGAAAAAACCCCCAACAACAGGAAGTGTTAGACCATCTTTAAATTATCAACCATTTATAGTACAATATAAAATGGATTCATATGTGCAAATCCAAGTTATATGAAATGTCAATTAAATCAACCCTAATCTCCCAAATACATTTTTTATTGCCTGATTGATGAGGACTGCTCTTAAGGTGATGAATAGTTTTCACTTTCAGAAAGGACTGCTGATTCCTATACGTGTCCACTAAAAATACAAAAAATCCTTCAAAATGTCTGGCTCCGTTTGCTTGCAGGATCTAGATGAAGCGAGTGTAGGACACAATGTGGTCTAATATATTAATTGTGAAGATCAGATGTATAAACAATACTGTACATTTAAAAAAAGACTAAAACTACAGTAGATTAAAACTGTTTTATTTTCCAAAGGCAAAACTCTATATAACTTCTTTGTTTTCTTTCCTATAGCAAGTCCACATGCAACACCATCGACTCTTCATTTTCCAACATCACCCATTATTCAACAGCCTGGGCCATACTTCTCACACCCAGCAATCCGCTATCATCCTCAGGAGACTCTGAAAGAGTTTGTCCAACTTGTCTGCCCCGACGCTGGTCAGCAGGCTGGACAGGTGGGGTTCCTAAATGTAAGGAAGCCGTTTTTATTTCTTCAGAAGTGTTTGTCCTATGTAAAATTAACCATGGGATTATGGGATTATTTTAACAGCATGTTGCATACAGGAACACACCTTGAATAGTCGTTGGAAGAAAAAAAAAAAATGCTGCTACTGCAAAAATATTTAAAAAAACAACAAAAAAACTCCCCCAAAAAACCACTCGACCACATTGTGGTGAAGTTAAGTTAAACTGTCAGAGAAGCTGGTGATACAGTGACCTTTTGGGTCCCTCCACAAATGACTTTGCTGCATGCGTTGTAACCCTAGTGGAACTAGGGTTAACAAAATATGAAGGCAGAATAATTTTTATTAATTATTTTTGAAGTTCAGGGGAGAGTGGGGGGGGAGGAGCAGGAAAAGGGAGGGTGAGAAACAGATGTTTCAGATCAGCTAAGTTCATTAAAAAAAAAAAATACTGCCTTATAGCACTTTAGATCAAGTTGACCAGTACTTGAACTCAAGATGTTAAAAGTACAGTTTATTATGGTTTGTTATTTCTGTAAGCAGTTATCTTTTCCCCTTATCTCTATGAAAAATTAAGCAGAGTTCCAAAGCTTCAAATAACCATTTTCATTTTTTTTTAATCAAATAAAGTGAATCATCTTGCTATTATTGAAATAGCATTCCGGTCAAATACAGAATTTATAAATTTTATGTAAATCAAATCTAAAATAATGCTCTGAATATTTCATGAAATGTGATGCATGTAACTTTTTCCAGCCAATGAAGTAATAACTGGCAAAATTACTGTTTCTCTCCTGACATACATACGATTGAAAGTGTTAATGAGAATTAGTTTAATTATTAGCATCTAATTTATTACACTTATTTAATAAGCTATATTGTTCTCAGTGCTTTCCTTTCCCTAGCAGAAAAACTGACTCTACTTATTCCAGCCAGTACTGGCTTTGAATAATGTCTGCAATATGTTAGCAGATACATTTATGTCTAGACAACAAATCAATATAGTGCTTTTCTTTTTCCTTGAGTATTCATTTGCTTAATTTATCCCAAACCATTCAGCATTATGAACTGTTAGCACACTCACAATGAACATACAGCAGGGGTCTTCTTGGCAGGAAAGGGACCTAATTGTGAGACAAGATAGTGTTTGAGAGATGTCACTAATATATTAGTTTATTAAAGGTACTGGATGTTGGAAAAATAAATATCCCTGAAGGATTGCTTCTTACTGCAAACACTAGTAACTGCAGTTTTTGAAGTCAGTGGGAGTGCTGTTAAGTTAAATGCAGATGAATTTGAGTCTTATTTATGCCCTGAACCGTTTTTGCTCTAGCACAAGTGTGATTTGCACCCACACGACTTTTAAGGCCTTTTGTCAGTGCCAAAGCAGGTGAAATGAAAATAAGGTCCCAAGCGTTTGCCAGTACGAGTATTTTGTCCCCAGTAATTCAGGCTAATGGAAAGCCTAACAGGAATTAAAATATTATTTTCTTTAGCAGTACTTAGAATATGGATCTGTGTTTAAAGCTGAGCTTTTATCATCAATGGAAAAGCCAATGCTCAGTGCCAGAAGAACTGCAGTGAGATCAATTTGTAGAGTGCTGTCGAAAGTGATCTCATCATTTTTGTCACTAAAATGGAACACCTGATTCACAGGCTGTCCTACTTTCTCTTTATAATGGTAGTTGGCATCTATCCGTATGGTTTTCAAGTGTCCAGGCTGTGTTACGTTTAAAATGTAAACTTAACAATTTGGGGGGAAGGGGTGGCTTTTTTTTTTAAGCCTGCTTCTTGTTTTTGTGATACTTGAAAACACTTTGACTTATGGACAGGTTTTTCTGGTGATTAACTGAAAGACCACACTTGTATATCTGGGCCCATTCTGCCTGTGACTGAGCACATCCCAGACTAAGGGAGGGGGTTTTTTTTTCCCGATGTGTAAAATGAAGCAGTTCTAAGTTCAGTCATTTCTCCATATGATCCTAATGGCAACTAAACTGTGAGCTCCACTATTGCTAACTCAAAAGGGATGTGGGAGAGCAGTTACTTTAATATAGACTCATTCATCTTCCTGTAATAAGATATCAGCATGACTTTTAAGACCACCAAAAATGCTTGTTTTTTCTCTTAATGAGCAGTATCTTTAAGAAATTTACACTCAAGTCCTAGGCGCTGATATCCTAAGGGTATAACAGAGGCACGAAACTGGGGATTTAAGGGGTCAAAAATACTGCTTCAGCTCTCACTGGTCGTGAGTTAGTGGCTGCAGGAAATGTAAAGAGTAGTAGAATTTAATCCAGGGCAGTTGAGACCAGCTGCTAATAGGACGAATGTTTAAAAGTGAGAATTTCCGTAGTTTCACAAGGTTCACAGGGTTTGAGACAAAGTTCCTTGAAGTCAATGGAGAATTTGACCCAGCACTTTCTTTGCCACTTCTCAAGTAATTGTAAATGTATTGCACATAGCTTTCAACTAGATTGTTATTGCTGGAGGTTCCTAATAGCTGATTTTTAGTATAATTTTTGTTTGTTTGCTTGTTTTTTGGCAGCCCAATGGTAGCAGCCAAGGCAAGGTGCACAATCCATTCCTTCCTACCCCAATGTTGCCACCACCACCTCCGCCACCAATGGCTAGGCCTGTGCCTCTGCCAGTGCCAGACACAAAACCTCCAACTACATCAACAGAAGGAGGGGCCACCTCTCCCACTTCTCCAAGTAAGTATAGACGCAGCGGGAACCAAGGGCTAAGAGCAGCACGCAATGTGCTGCGATCACCGTCTATCGGCTATTCAGAGATGAGGACTGGACTAGCTCTCGGGAAGCAGGAGAGCTCTCCACTCTGTATATGATGGACAAAATTCTGAGCTGCTTCTATATTAACGAGAAAAGAGTTAGCTTAAGGTTACCGTTTTATTTCTGACTTTGTTGGCATTTCACATAACCACGTATGAGAGAAATCAAGGCCAGTAGCTAAGCTGTGACACAGACCTCGGACTTTCGGGATCTTGTTTACTGTCACGAGGAGGCAAGTGGGTATCTCAAGTCAGGCTTTAGAAGATAGATACTACATGGAAGTCAGACAGATAGCCTCATCGAAAACATTGCTGCTTATACATACTGAGCTAAACTAACAACTCTTTTGATTAATTTATAGTTCTTTGGGGAATAAGTCTTCCTAGATTAACCCAGACGTCCTTCCCTTATGACTTGGTTCCCGAGCCCTGCATTTGGGGCAAGAAGCTATGGTATTTCTTAGGCCCAGGGAGAAAGCTTTAATCTTCTCTCCACCACCCACACGGCTCCCATATGTATTTTGTGTAGCCACAAGTCAAATATACAAATTCCTGGATACACACTTGGGGATACCACTTTGGACTCACTCTTCTGGGAAACAAATGCGATTCAGCTGGGTTTGATGCTTTAAAAAAGTCTGGATGTTCAGGGAGTTAATTGTGAAATGATTTAATGAAGCTATGCTCAAACTGACATTTAAAAACAAAAGGGAAGCTTTCAGTGCTTTAATGGCAACTGTAGGGGACTTGTTCCACAGTGAAGGGAGTCCAAATAACATCCACAAACAAAAATCAATCTAATCGAAAGAGCAAATCCCTTTGTGTGCTTTTCAAGCTTATTATTTAAATGCTATATGCAGCCACTGCTTGATGTGCAAAGAGGTATTCACTATTCAGACCATGTGAAGCCTACATTTTTAAAGTTTTATATACTGTTCAGGAGATTTGCACAGGTTCCAGGGGGCTTTTTTAAAATCTGGTAGTTCTCGGAGTTCTGCATTGCCTTCTGCTATGCGATAGTGCACAACTGCAAACTCAGCAAGATGCTCTGGCTCGCTTCAAAATTAAAATGGGTTTTAGTATGAGACAGTCTGGTAAGATTGTGAACATGATCTTCTAGAATCAGGACTTCTAGAATTGATCAGCAGATTTTTGTTGAGCTAAGAAGTTGATTCATTCCCTCCCCTCCACTCCTCTTTCTGACCTTAGACCAACACTTGTGCTATCAGGAAGTTTTGATGCTTTCTGACAGGAGATACCGTCTTTTAAGTCCTATCAATAAGATTCAGTGGTGGAATCTAAAAGGTTAATGTTTAGTCATATTTATCACTGAATATAGTCAGCAATGCCTTACTATTTCCTTGTCTTCAGAACCGGGAAAAATGAAACTAGGTCAATGTGTATTTGTCATTACAGTTGTGACTCAGTTTACTGGCAGTGTGTGGTGTCTAAAAGAAAGAAATTCCCAACATCATTTTACCAGTAATCTTAATACTTAATTTTTATGATACTGTGATCATGTAAACAAGCTAAATGTGCGTCTGGCCTGATTCTCAGCTGGCATAAAAACTGGCATTGTCCGCTGAAGTTTGCAGAACACCACCCATCGGTATCGGCTCAGGCTGGTCACTGTGGCTCAGTGTTCAGCAGACAGCTGCCATGTTAATTGGGAATCGAGGTTTTCTCAAGAGCAGCCAGTTAATGGTATTTAAACAAAAGATTAGGAAAATAATTACTGTTTGTTAATTAGCTACGCTGATGTCTAAACATATAGTTCTGTACATATTCAGGCATGCATCTTCCTTTTGGTAAGGGTTTTGAATAATAGTGACTTGAGTTGTAAAGAAGCATATAATTTAATTTAGGGACAAATTTTACAGAAAAGTAGATTATAGGAAACATTTTGTAAGAAAAAATATTACATATATACCAAAGCCAGTGGAAGTGGCTGGCCACGTAAAGCGTAAAACAAACCAAAGTTCCTAGCCTCGCAGTGAGAGTTTACCAGAAGGGCCCACTGGACTCCATTTAGTGTGTCAATCAGTACCAACCCTCCATTTTCGTCGGTGTTTGTTTTTTCCTTAACTAAATATTAGCCTTCAAATAGCAAGTGCAGATTCACCAGAGTTTCATAAAAGCCGCACAAAAAGGTGTTTTCCATGGTTACGAACTGCTCGAGTGCACCGGTTCTGGGAGTGTCGCTGGGTTATGGCTGACTGCCCTGCAGAGCTTTAGGATATTGGAAAGTCACTTATGCAACAAAGGCAGGAGTGATGTTAGATTTTGGCCAGACTCTCTCCTTAGCTGTGTGGAGGAGAATGAAGCCCCCCCCCAGGCAAATGGAGTGAAAGGGGTTGGCATTTGCTCCGTTCTCCTTTCCTTTTTTGGTCTAGCAGAAAGCCCTCTGCAGAAACAGAATACAGTTACGGCCCTACCAAAAATTGGAATATGGCCCTCCTGAGGGGTGCAGGAGCCAGGAGCAGCTGTTCAATACAGCATGGCCTCCTGGGAGTGAGAGCTAAAAATCACAACAAGGTGGTTAATGATTCTCAGAGCAATAGTGAAACTCTCCAGCTGTGACATTAACCAAAACATGAACATTAGTGCTGTCCAAGGAAGGAAGAGCCCCTGGAGATGCACATCGGGGATTTGCCGCTACTGGGTGGCCAGGCATGCTCTGGGAGCTGAAAATTTCAGCTGCGAATCCTATCCCTTTGGAAAGCCAGCATTTTCCTCAGTGAGATGACACAATGGAGATGGGATTCATGAGGTTTGGGAGGGCTCATTTTTCCTCCATAAAAAGCCTTTTCAATAGAACACATCCTTGATATCAGAAGCAGTCCCAAAATTATCTTATCTCAGATCTCTTCTTGATTTTGTTTGGTTGGTAACCCATAACAAACACAACACAATATTTTCTTGAACTTGACAGTTTCTGGGTTTACTATCTCATTGCCCAAAGAAAACACCACCTCTACTACATGCCAGTTGGACTTTATCACTATCATAACTGAATCTGAGTGTTAGAATCTGTGGCCCTCATTCCGATGCAGAGTCTAAGATACTGCCATCCTGTACACCATGATTTTTAATGAGCACTTTTAAACTAAATGTAATTTTCTAAGGTTCACAACTCTACATGGGGAGAAACTTAGCTATTTTCCCTTGTCGGGCAAGATCGTTATCAGTTAATGTCCCTTTGCACAAAGGAGTTTTCGTGTTAAACAGCAGTTGTGTCAGGATGGGAAGAATGATCTTGTGCCTATAGTATTGGATTCATAATCAGATTGGATTTCTCTCCCGCTCTCTGCTATGCATTGACTGAGCACCCTCTGGGCAAGCCATTTTAGCTTTCTGTTCACTCCTTTCCCCATCCATAAAAAAGAGGGTGATGACTGTATCATTTAATTTGTTAGAATTTGCAGTTCCCTCTCAGATACTCAGCTGCAGAATGCATTGCGGTAGGAAATGCTGTATTGCACCATGTTCCTATGGTTAATTCTCTCGCTACAACCGCACGATGGCTAAACTGACTCCTAGTCCTTTGTGAAACAGTACAGCTCATCATATCAAGCACATGTACCTGTCATCTTGGTCTGTAAAAGAGAGACCTAGTGGTACATTAGGTTATCGTTCACCCAAATCATCTTTACCAACCAAAAGTTTATCCTTTTAATCCAGAACTGTCTGATAAATGACACACACCTATACTTAATAGAAACTATTTCAGGAAAGTATATTTTAAATTAACATTCTCCTACTGCAGGCAACTTTAAAATACATGACATTCCCAAAACTGTTTGTTTGTCTTGTCTTTCATACAATTTCTTGCCATTTTGGCTAAATATCAAAGCTGTCTGTGTGAGCAAATGTTCTTTCTCTGCCAGCTCCTGTTTTGCTTGTTCCTGAAGTGAAGCATCATAGCAAATTTGTGGCATCACATTCATTTCCTTGGCTATGGGCTATGATGTTGCAAACGATCCTTAGTGAATTCCAGTAGCAGAAAGACTAGGCTGGGCAGGAAGAGGTTACTATTCAAGCCCAACAGGCCAGCTATCAGCTAGTGTAAACTAGTGTAGATCTATGCAATTCCCAGGGAGCAAAGGTGATAAAGATCAGGAGAAGATCTGCCTAAGAGACCTGGCTTCTGTTCTTTTCCATGCTTTGGCTTTTCCCTTTCCTAAAAAGGAGTTTGAAGACCCCACCACAGGCTTAGCCTATGTATACTAAAATATAGTATGACCCAGCTTTAACCAGTGAGAGCAGTTTGCCCCATCCTAATCTGAGAACAGAGTACAGGGATCAGAAGTGGTAAGACTTCCAGGAATCCCACCTCCATGTCAAACAAGGGTATTTATATGAAGACAGCAAGATATGGCTAGAAGCCATGTTGGTGGTAGTCTAAGCAACACTCAGTACTGCTCCCTTTTCTGAACCAAATTGCACCGTAACAGGAGTCACTGCTAATGTGTATTCCATGTCAACTTAATATTCTGAGCCAAAATGGCCCCTTACAATCCGCAAACATCTCGTGACATTTTACAGTGAAGTGAGACTAGCATCTTGGGAGAGTCCAGTGTAAAGCCTGCTCTGCATATATGTAGTTTTGGTCACTTCTTGGCTCTAGCAATGTAGTTATATGGCCTTAAGGAAATACCAAGCTGACATCTGAGTATTTTCAGAAAGCAAGTTAAACATAGTTTGGAGCATTACAGAAGAAAGGTATACATACTAGTTCACCCAGCAAGGTTTGAGGGGACTTTTGTGCATATTATACAGTTTTCAAATGCTTTAGAATTTTTGTTTGAACAGAGAAACCATTTAAGACAGCGTTCTGATGGTTTCCCTTTGATTTTCTACCAAATATCACAGGAAAAGTATCTGCCAACAGGGAACCGTAAACAAGATCCTGAGTTCCTTCCCTTCTGAGTGGAACTTACCTGCTCCAAGGGATTAAATGGCCTCTCCACTCATTCTGCTTTCCTAAAAGTAGACCAGAAGAACCAAACAACAGATGTTTGATTTTTGAGCTTTAAGTTAATTTTCCCTACTGCAGAAGGATTTTTTAGTCTTGCACAACATAGGGTTCAGTAGTTAGTTAAAAAAAAAAAACCACCATAAAACAGTACAGAAGAATCTTAATACGTGGCACTAGCAACAGAGATTTACCGTTTGCAAATTTGTGGCTTCTTTGAATTATTAAGCAAATTAACATGGAAAAAAGGCAAGGGGAATATCTCACCAAATCTGCTCGGTTCATTTCTTCCTCGATTTGCAGATATGAGTAACAACCAGTGTACCTGTTCATACTCTAATATGCAAGCCGCACTGCAATTTGCAAAATCATCTTGGAAAGATGAATTAGTGCACTCAAAAATTCCTTTAAATCTTTGTGAAGGAAAGGTGTTCCTTGCATGATTTTTGCAATTACTAGCAAAGTGTTAGCTTTTTGGAGAGGAAAGCTCACCTCACTGGAAACAACTGGGAAGAATTCATTCTTAGGAGTCGGGAGCGCCTTATCTCCGCTCAGATCAGTAAGAAATGAAGATGTGCAGTTTCTGGGGTGATTTCAGGGTAAGAATTAGGAGGCATCTTGAGACGCTTGTGAGACTTGGGTAGAGAAGGAAGGGAAGGATGCAGTTCTGCATGCTCGTAAACTTGAGAACTCCTCGCCAAAGGGCTTTGTGGGATGCAGAATGTTTGCATGGGTTCAGGGCAGATTGGGCATTCATCAATGAGAAATCCCTTGCAGGCCATTAAATACAGGGAATCCCTGAGCTGAAAATAATCAGAGAGTGGGGAAGAATATGAGAAAGTAAATATGTGACCTGTTTTGACTCCTCCCTGTGCATCTGCTTATGGCCTCTGTAAGAGAGAGGGCAATGGATAAGGTGGAGCATTGGTCCGATTCAGTACAGTTTTAAACCAAAGGCTCCTCCAATGTAATGCCTCTTCACTGAACATTTTGCCTTCAGAAAGGCAACAGGCTTTCATCTACACAGACAACCCAGTGTCTTCTCTGACTCTTAACTCGCTTTATTTTTCTGTAACGTTGAGGCCTGAACATTATATTTAGCCTGACTGGAATTTGGCAAGTAACTTTCCTTTTAACATTGTTTTTTGTCTCTTCATTGGATAGTTAGGTTGTCTGGGGATTTTATTCAGCAGAATTCATTCCCATAAATATATTTAAAATAGACAGAATCACTGTTTGTATTAAGGCGTCTATTTGGGTTATTTGAATTTAGATCTGAACATGCAAAAAACTGAACAAGGGAGAAGATCGCATGGGGGATTTTCTAATGAGAGGAAGACTGAAAATGCATTGAAAGCTTTTGGATGTGGAAGTGCGTGGCATTGTGGACAGTTGTAGTGGAGAATATAATGCAACAATAAAATCATTACAGTACTTCAAGTTTGGAAGTAATCTGGGTTCTTGGCTTGCATTGCATTTAATAGCTTTACATTTATGGGAGCCACTCCAGTTTTTAAAGGCAGCTTCAGCCTTCAGACTGATTGCACTTACCACCCCAGTGAAACTGCAACCCATTAATTTTTTACCGAAAGGATCTTCCTAGTTTTTCAAACACATCAAGTGAACATTTTAGAGAGTGCAGACCACAGCAGTATGAAAACCAAAACTTTCTATCAAGAGAGAATGCTGGATTAGCATGAAATAAGGGTCTGATTCTGTTAATAAGCACTTTAGTAAATTCAGTGCTATGCAAAACTCCATTAAAACCAGAGGTACCGCATATTTGAGTGAAAACAGTCAGGCAACACCCGGCCGTACAGAAGTCTCTTGTGCTATCCCAGCATGGAAAGGCGTGCAGCGGTTCTCCTCTGGGATGGAGAGCAGCGCAGGTGACCCCAGCACATCTCTCCCTGAGCACACGTCGTTGCCGTCCCGCCTCGCAAGGAGCAGCCCAGTCCCCTGCGTGTTTATATCCCCATCATTAAGACCGAACCTTTCCAGTGTCTAAAACCAAACTCTCGCTCTCTAAAACGTTTGCACATTTCTATGTTAAACATCTGCTTAGGTGGCTCTGAGACAGTGTGTTTTGGTGTTGTTCGTGTGCAATCTAGTGCCGCTTCCTCAACGCATGTGTCCCTTCCCTTCACAGCCTACTCGACACCCAGCACCTCCCCCGCAAACCGATTCGTCAGTGTTGGACCACGGGATCCAAGCTTTGTAAATATCCCTCAACAGACTCAGGTGGGCCGCTTTCGACTTCTCTGTATGCCTGCAGCCTCTTCTTCTTCAGTGTACTCTAACGTGTCCCCGCGGAGCCAGCTGCATTGCCGCTGTCACTTCACCCACATGGTCTCAGTAACTACAGTGAAATGTCACTTGCAGTTTGTTTGTCTGTTGTGTTTTTTTGGGCTTATGTAGTAATAACTCTGCTTTCGTAACTGGAAAGATCTCTCTTGCTTTCTAAGATATTGGCTTCTAGCGCACAGTTTTTTCCTCTAGCGCTGGGTTTTCAAAGACTTTTGCTCCAACCTGTTCCCTAGGCAGTGCATTTAAATGCATATGCGAAAGGAGCTCAGAGAGACCCATCAGGTAACAGTGCACCTTAATCCCCCACCAGATACAACGGGAGACTTCTCCAGTGAGTTCCGTGTAAAAAAATAGACTCGAATTCCTGGTTGGCCATTTGCATGGTGGGCTTTGAGCGAGCAGGAGATTTTGTAATTGCGAGCACATCTGTTTCCTTACACAAAGAGAAAAAAGTCCAGTTGAGGCAGGCCTATAAAGCTGGGTTAACTGAATTCATCGTCCTGCTATGGTCAAATCAGAAGCTCAAGTAAACATTTGTGTTTCTTTAGGAGAAGGACGAGGTTTAAATGTGCTTTTTCCAAGCTGTATCAAATTCCCAGGGTCGATTAAGAAAATAGTTGTTGGCAGTTTTGTTAGCAGCTAATTTGAGCCAGATGTTGAAAAAATTAAGTCTGTGCTTAATATCACGTTATCATGGGGGAGAAGGTATAAAAAAGTGAGCAGAACTAGTGTTCTAGGACAACTGTAGTTTGTAGTTTTAAGTGATTGCTTGACTACGTTACAATTCTTTTAAAGGTCAACAGCAAGAAATATTTGCAATTTTGTTTTGAGCTGGTTGTGATGACTAAAAAGTAGTAATTCAAATAGCTAGCAAATTGGGGAATACTCCTCTTAGGTCTTGTAAGTTCTTTCAAATCGTTTATATGCATCTGAATAATTATGAATAAGAATGGCTGTCACATGCCACAGTCCAGTATATGCATGAAGACAGACTCCTCGTTGCGATGGCTTCAGTGCCAACGCTGTCAATGAAACACAAGTCACCTATTACCAAAGATTTTCAGTTTACAGGGCTGCAATCAGATCCCTGTGAACACAATGTGTTTTCTTGCTATCTGTTCTTTGTGTACAATTTGTTAGGGGCTTTAGTTTATAGCTCCGTCGACAGCACAGGTTAAAATACATCGAATCTCAAACTTTCTCTGCATTAAATAGGGTCACAGAAAGTACACCAGCACTGGAGAGTGGGGTTTTAACCCATCCGGTTCTGATTTTTTTTCATGCCTTAACAAAATGCAGCCTGCACCCCACTTTTCAGGCCTCTTCCTTTATTTGGTTCTTGTACGTGACAAGTTTTGATGCGCCTTCACATTTAAATCGTATTTCTCCAGTTGTTTTGGAAACAACTGGAATATACACAAACACGCTGAAATCGGGAAACAGGAATGTTAAGGTATACTGTTAAAGTCCTTAAGCATTTGGTCTTTTCCTTCATAGCTCAGGAAACTTGAAACCCTTTGGAGAATGCTACTTACCTTTTCCAGAAGACTTGAAAAACTACTAGTTGGTAAACTGATTATGTAGTCAGACACAACAGTATTAAGCCTCCAAAATATTTTAAACTTATTTGCATTCTGCAGTCTAGGTTTCCCAGATAAGTTTGTTGACTGTAAACTTTTATCCTCCTTATTTATGACTTAAATCATTTTAAAGTGCTCTAGCCTTACTTTAAGTGCTTCTATGTAATGCAGTATAGTGAATAACAATGCTGTACAGTGAAAAACAATACCCAAGCACAGCTTTCAATTAAAGTCAAACATGCTGCAGTGGGTAAGGAGACTGACTTCCAGTCTCTGACTCCAGCTGCATCTCCGTACTTCTTCTATACATCATTACACCACCACAACCCACTTGATACTAAATATATAATTTATCAGCAAAACTCACTACTTATTCATGAAACAACTCTGAAGTTGACTGTGTTTTAAATCAGAGAAGTGAGGTAAAAATACTAACAACTGCAATAATTTGGGATTTACTTAGCGTTCCCCTAAACAAAGACATGCTTTTGTACTCTTCTTGCAGGGCATTCGTGTATAGGACGATCACTTAGGATATTGGTGAAATGAAAATATAAAAACACATAGGACTGTGTTATTAAAAGCAGCTGGGGTGGCTGCTTTCTGTCAGGATTTTTATAGTACATTCAGAGTCAGCCTAAGATATGGGTCCTGAGGACCACTAACTGCCAGGCCACACAGCTCCCTTAGACAAGAGGAAGCAGTGAACATTCAGAGCTTCTGAAAGTCGAGCTTAAATATACGGGTTGAGCAACTCTTTACTGCTGGAACAACAAAAAAAAAATGAAGACTGTATCTGAACATCTGCTTTTTTAAAATTACGGTCCAGCTACAAGCTATAAGAAAACACTATGGTCAGCTTTTTGGCGGCTCTGATTTTCTCTTCCAATTGGTGGGTCATTTGACTGCAGGCACTAGTTACACAGCATCGTTATTAGTCTTAAAATGCTGCAAAAGTGAGTCTGTGCACAGGGATGTGGCAGCGCCGTTCAGCAGAAGTCGCATTTCCCATACATGGGCATTCACAGGCTTTCACAGAACATTGGAATAAAATCGCAGACAAATGTACAACAGCATGGCTGGGTTTGAGCAAGGATCATTCTGTCCTGGGCTGTTTTTAAACAACCAAAACCAGCACATGCCTTTCTTAATGGGCATTATAAAAATTAGCAGTAGACATTTCCATTAGCAGCATGTTCTGATTTATGTGACATTGCTTCAAATATAATCCCTTAAAGGAATTTTAGAGAATTTATAAAATATTTTATTTAGAAAAAGGCCGTCTTCCTGTGTCAACAAAGGTTGTAGCAGGATGACAACTCTGTGACAGAAGAGACCAGGAAATAAACTGATTTAAGTCAGTACTTCCGATTCAGGAACAAAAGGCCCAAAAGGGCTGTTGGCTTTGTCTGGTTTCAGCGGCTTCAAAACTTTTCAGTTGGCTTGTTTTTTCATACAGTGCCTCTGCTTACCCCATCCATCACTCTGCCACTCCAGCGGCTCACCGCATAATTGTCCTATCTGGGGGGTTATTTGAATCTAAATTTCTGTTTGAGCTATTAGAAGAAACACTTGACTTGGCATCCTCTGTATATGTTGACAAAAAGGCACAGGTGTTGTAACCTTTGCTTGATAAATCATTTACTTTTGCTACTTGACTCGCAAGCAATATGGGGGCATCAGCTTTTTAACTGCCTTTTCCGTATGCAAATCAGAAATACAGTATGCCTGGGGTACACAGTCTTTAGTTTCAAAAGCAAGCTCGTCTAGATACCTCATGACTAAGTAATAGATAGGTCTCTCGTATTGCCAAAGACTTGTAATAAGGAGAATGGTAGAGGAATGGGAAAGTACCATCACATTAATTAGGGACTAGCCTATCAGTAGCAACAACGCTAATAAAGAATAAAGTGTTCTGAGTTTGGGGGGTTTTTTTATCCTAACCAAGCGATAAAAGTAATTGTGAAACACAGGATATGCACTCAGAGTACGTGCAGCTGGTAACACTAAACTAGCAACCTGTTCTTTGTGACTGGAGTTTGCGTTGTCGCTCGCCACTCTAAACGGTGTTTGCTGATCTCTGATGCCCTCACTTTGCTCTATAGTACAAAATTCCTTTAGGGATCATAAGTATTCAGTGTGCTGCAGCTCCACTTCACACTAAACATTGTTTACTAGGCTGAGTCCTGTTTGCCACCTACTTACCCTACATCTTCCTGGAAATTGTACTTAGGATGCTAAAAACAGCTCCTGAGCAACACATGCCTGCTCCATCTAATCACTCCTACCTGCCAGTAGCCCATGTGCCTTACA
The DNA here is from genome assembly GCF_026419915.1 of Harpia harpyja. Taxonomy (NCBI): domain Eukaryota; kingdom Metazoa; phylum Chordata; class Aves; order Accipitriformes; family Accipitridae; genus Harpia; species Harpia harpyja. The sequence goes on from NC_068950.1 coordinate 42,571,999, forward strand.
CAGTAAGGTTACGAGGATGCACAGAACAGAAACTGCCTCCCACTGCAGGCACCCAGGCAGAGGATCAACTGCTTTACCACCTGTGAGAAACTAAATGGTTTTCTCCTCTGCTTAAGGGAGAAAGTATATCATGCACCCTCTTGACCAGCTGTTTCAGGAAAAATCCCTCTCTAATGTAAACAAGCTTTATATCAGATCCATCCCAGCTAGTTTCTAAAACTTAGTTAAGCGCAAAAACAAATATTTATTCCCTTACCTTTCTCTAGGAAAAGATAAAACTATTTTCTAGAACAGAAGTAGAAGCTCTTCCTGCTTCCCACTTTGCAGGATCCCAAAGCTACAGTCAGATCATGGATAGTAAGCCAAGGTCTTGCCTTTTCACACTTGCCCTGGTGGGGCCCTAGAGCCACTCAGCTACAACAGTGCTCTAGATAGAGCTCATCCTTTATAACACAAAGCAATTGAAACAAAAGGCCCATAACGTACCTAGCACACCGTGATAAAGAAAAACCCCAAAAGTCAAAGCAGCTTATCTAGGCAGCAAAATGACAAGTATGAAAACCAGCAAGCTCAGAAACGCAGCCATGCTCTTGCTGCCAGCCTTATAAAGACCAGGTACAAAAGTGCACGCTGTGAAACACATCTATAAAAGAGTAATGCTGCCCCATAGTAAGTTAGGGGGGGAAATTACTGAAGTTTAGCAAAATGTTTATAGTATAAGGAAATTGCTAACTTCTTTATATCTGTTCCTGTTCTCTGCCTTTCCTGAATTAGACAGCGGTATCTTTGTAGCCTCTTCTTTTAGGCTTTTATTTATCTCTAAAAAACCACCTTATGCCTCAGGTGCATATACAAACCTAATTGTACAATTACTTTCTTTTCAAGAGACAAGGGAAAGACTATTTCACTTCCCCACAATCCTTTTAGAAAGCAAACTGCAAGCTGCAATTTTTCACTGGCAGCACTTTAAAACAAAGGGCACGAGAAAAAAATGAGCTTTATGCTGTGTCCTGTAGGTTAGCAGATGTGAGCTCTGTCAGACTAGGGAGGGAGGCAAATTCCAGAGTAGATGGTCCTTCTGTGATAACAGCCAGTCACTGCTGCCTAGACACTTAATTCGAAGGAGTGTAGTGCAGGTGATGCCCCTCACCGCGGCTGGAGGGAGCACAGGCAGGGGGGAGGCAGGGAAGCAGTCTCGCAGGTAGCAAGGCCCAAAAGCGTATAGGATTCATAGATCAAAGTCAGCAACTTGAATAGGAAGCTAATGCAGTTCCTCCAGAGCTATCGCTCCTGCAGCTGAAACCGCCTAGCTGTTTTGTGCCCAGGTTCCATTGCCACCCTATGGAAGAAAGAAACCAGTGCACACATTTTTCTTTTGACAAATAAAGCATGTGCCTCACTTCACGGGGATTTTCCATTTTTGCTTCGCACTGAACCCCTGCCACACTGCCCTGCCCTTTGCACCGTCAGAAAGGGACACAGACCTGCCAGACGCACGCACAGCTCGTGTCGATGTGCTTTATTAAAGAGTACCACAAGCCGCCTGTCCTTTTCTGCCGCTGCACCCTTCTGTCTTTCTCCCATTTCTCAGTGCCCAGGAATCGCTCTGGTCAGACAGGCAGCACCTGCTGGCCCTCGAGGAGGAAGGGTAAGGTCAGGATTTCGTGGTATTGCCGCAGCGTGCTAACAGCTGAGCCACCACTTCACTTTGTGGAGCAGTCTGTGTTCAGAAAAACTGTTAAGGAAGGGGTGCGTGTGGCTCGTACATTGCCGTAGACGTGCAGAGAACACGAGAGGCTGCAGGAACAAGATCAGGCCTTTTATTTTGGGGGTTCTGAGCAGAACTATTTATAAGCCGGGTCAGTGCTACTTGTTGCTTAGGTGACTTGTCCTCCCCAGGAGAAGAATACTTATCCTCAAGGCTGAATGCACCGCTTGTGTTTGAGCGTGAATGAAGATGAAGAACACTAATTTGGAAGCATTTGTTCAAATCAGTTCAGCCGCCTGAGAATTACATATTCCATAAAGTAACCTCCCTAGGCCAGCACACGTGGCTTTGGAAGAAACCTAAGCTGCAAAGCACTTTTAAGCCCCTTTTCTTCTCTTGGCCCATAGCAGGAAACATAGTGGCAGGTTCAGGACACCATCTGCATGCAGGAATAATGTCTCTCTTGGGTAAAGAACAGAAATTTGCAGAGACTAGGTATAAAAAAAACAGTTTTGGGGTGTGGGACTGCAACTTTCTAGAGCTGCTGAAGTTAGAGGGACTGCTTCCCTTCCAAACCCAGCAGGGATCTGTGAACTTTCCCATATCAGCAATGGGAAGCGAGGGCTGCTCTCCTCTGACACCTGGAGCAGAGTTACACAGTGCCTGAAGTGCCATCTGAAGTTTAGATTGCTCCTGAGCCTATGTGGGCATTATACCCTCATGGATCACTTTCCTGCTAGACATTTACCATACATGTAAGAAATGGGAGACCCAAAACAGAGATCAGAAACAGAACCATTACAATGAACAGTTGAGCATGTGAGAAGAGAAGGTCGTGTGTGTGACCACTTAATTTATAGTAATTGCCGGGGCTGAAGGGCATTGAAGAAGGATGGGCTTTTGTGGGCTTGAGCCCTATTATGACCACTGAAAGTTCTGATCCCTGAGCAAAAAGTGTTTTGCTGCAGAACCAGTGGCACCAAGCTACTGATATGTGACTTTAATGTTGGTGCTGTCTTTCCTCTTCCACCCAGGAAGCAGCTATACTGGCCTAATCTTGAGGGTGGCCTGGAGATGGCTCTAAAAATGTAGTATGAGTCTAGAGAGAGTATGCATAGAAAATACAGTGTCAATCTCTGTGAAGCATCAGCAAGTCTCAGACCCTGGGAAGCTGAAAGAAGATTTCAGATCCTGCCTTTGCTTTGTGTTTGGCCGTATTAAACTCGCTCTTCTCTTTTGTTGAAATTAGTCAAGGAAATGTTGGCTGAATCCTTTGCTGAGCTAAAATTGAGATGGTTCCACCGTGATGGGAGCAAAGAGCCCGCATGCGGTCGTGGTGCTTTTGATGTGCCCCTGATCACATAATAGCTCCATAGCCACCCGTCCCCAGTGCAGCATGAGTGTGACCGTGCTGCTCTGATCACAGTTGCTAATGACAGTCCAGAGTGTGCTCCACAGAGAGGAGATACAAAGGTGGCCAGAAATCAGGGTCACTCCCCAACTCCCATTCCCTTCACTGCCTGCTCAGCTCAGTGCACAAAGCCCCTTTAATTGAGCTTTTGCACAGAGGGTATGAAATTTCACTCTCAGATCAGTTCTTAAAACAGCGGCAGAGAACAGTATACCTCAAGAAGAAAGCACGTGTTGCATTATAAAGGTAAAGATTCATAGACAACTTCCCAGTACTGTTACGTGGCCTTATCTTCAAAGTGGGTTGGAGCCAAATCAGTCCAGAAATGCCTGGGTTAGTCCTCAGCAGGGGGGATCCTTTTTCCTCTGCTTTTTCTTCCTCCTCCTTGCAGGCTCCGGTGAGCAGTTCAGACCTTTTTTTGGAAACTAACACTAAGCATCCTATTTCCAATAGATATAGCGTACAATTATTTACAATGGACATAGACGAATTTGCCAAACTAAGCAATTAAACTCATAGCAGTTTTTCCCCCTCCTTACAATAAACAGGAAGCCTGTGCGTAAGGCACCCTTTCTGTGGGTTTTATGGCCATTACTTATGCTCCACAGTAGGGGAGAAGAGAGAGAAGAAGTAAGTGTGGGCCTGGTGGGAAGAGTTGGCAAATGCAGAAATATGATGAATGAGCTGGAGAGATTTAATTTCTTACTAAATTCTCTACAAGCTGTGTAACCTTTCTTTAGCTAAACAATTACTCTAAAAGGCAATGATTTTCTGTGTTTTCATTGAAAAGTCTTCATAATAACAATGGCCTATGTTCTCCTTCTTGAAGAACTTCTGCCAAAAAACAGTTTTCTTTTTTCCATTCAGCAGGAAACTTTCTTTTATTTTTATTTTTTCAATCTCATATTCCCTGCTAACATGGATTTACAAGGCCTACCACTTACTGCATGGGGCTGGGAAGAAGCTTCCCCTCAGGCCAAATCATTTTGGTCCATCTCCTTTATAGGGATTCTTGCATCTTCCTCCCAAGAGAAGTACGGCCACTGTCACAGACATAATACCAGGCCCAAGTGACCATTTAAGCTGACAAAATGTGACAGTTCCTCTGTTCACAGGTACAGAGTACATGCAAGGGGGCTCCCAGATTTGTTTTTCAATGGACAAGCAGCACTTTTGCCGCTGTTGTGGTGGGCGCAGTCGAGAGAGGGAGCAGGTACTGACTTTGGTGTGGTGGGGGAGAGAGTCATCAGATCTTTAAATTCATCGGCCACTTTAATCTCACATGATTAAAGCAGAGTGGGTGCTGATCCTCGCTGAACCACAGAGTCCTGTGACCAGCTGGAGCATCATAAAGACTTTGGATATTGTAAGGACTTTGGAGATGCAGCATGGGCAGAGCACTTTCCTCCTGCAGAGCTGCACAGTTGTTCAGATACACACATGCACAGGTACACACACACACACACAAATCAAACAAATAAGTATAAGGCAAGATTATAGTTATGTGCCTCTTACTGCATTTACTTGACTTGGCCGATTTCCTGGCCACCCCACGCCCGCCCCCAACCTCCATTGCAGATAATGCTGTATTGGATTAGTCTGCCTCACTGCTGCATCAGGTCCCAGATCGATTTATTGACTCTGTCAGAGTGGCTAGTACAGTAATTGTTACAAGAGCAGAATAGAAAGCAAGAATGTGTCCACATAAAATATAAAAATGACGTTTTGTTCGTTCTTTCCTCTTTTGCCCTATAGATCTTCATGTGTTTACACAGTGGAGAGCACTTTACTTAAGTTAATCAGCTCCTTCTACATTATTAATTGCGACAGTTAGGGTGCTACATGGCGGCAAACATATTATTGAAAACATTGATCTCACGCTTACGGTGTGGACCTGAGTAGGTTTTGTATTCCTTTCCTGCTTTTGCAACTGCTTTAGGGTACTATCAAATCACATTTCCCTGACTGACAATACACCATCAATACCATTGATTTCAGAGAGGGGCAGAGAGATGCACATGAGAAAGAAAGGAGCGCGCGGAGGTTCAGTGTATTCTGTAGGCTTGGAAAGGGGTTGTTGGAAGTTGGTAATCACAATTACATGCCTGGCCTGATTTCTCTATTTTGTAAAGAATAATAATTTAAGAGCTGAAGTTTCCTAAGTGTTGAAGATTTGCAGAGATGGCATGATGAGACCTTTTAAAACGCGTGTAGAATGTATACCCTTAAAAAAAGACATACTGACTTTTTATAAGGGTTTTGGAAGTGCATTTGAAAGACATTTCATGGAAGTTCAGCTTTCGCAGCTGATGATACCTATATGAGCTCCATAAATTCCACACAGCCTGACAAACTCCAGTAGGTGTCACATGTGACCTGGATGGAAAAGGTCAGCAGCTGAATTTATGGCTTTTGCATTTACTGGAACATTAAGATTTTTGCCAACTGCCATATATACTTTTTAACAATTCTGCAATCAAAGGATTAGGACCACAATCTACAATGAAGGTCAAAAATTAAAGGCCACAATCCCTACATCCCTCCCAATGGATAGACATTAAGCTACCTCTGTTCTAAGAATCACCTTTGCTTAATAGCCTTAACATTGAGGTCAAGGAATAAATAAGCCCCAGAGGTGAACACCTTGCAAAATAGACTGTCTTGCTCTGAAGTTAATACTAAATTCCATAAGAAGGGACCAAAAGATGAGAAGCCATTTCTTAACAGAGAAGGACCGTCCAGTTTGCAGCAGATTTCATGTTCCCGAGACACTGAGCATCACCTCCCCTAGTGCTGGACTATCCTAGAGAAATGTAAATACAGGGGAAGGATTGGGGCTTCAAAAGAAATACAGCAAAATGACTGCAATTTTGTTAAAACCTGTTTATATTTTAAATTTACCAAAGGTGTCTGTTCTTAGTAAGGATTACTAACAGCATGCCAAGTTGTAGCTTTCAAACTTTAGCTGGTTTTAGTTCAGAACAACAAAAGGTATCGTCTTGTTTTAGGCATTTGTTTTTACAGTATATTCTACTTGAACAGAGGTAGAACTGAAAAAGTTTAATCCAAAACCAGGATTTAAAAAAAAAAAATCAAATAAAAATCAAGAGGCTAAACGTGAATATCTCTTGTAGGCTTAACTATGTAGCCTTTAGTTACTTTGGTTATTAATATTCTATTTTGAAAACAGTACTGACACTATAATCATAATATTTTCAGGCATATTCACTTGCATGACCCACCTCTTACATCATCTGTACAAATACTAGTTATTACACATGAAGAGATGCAGCTAAATACATTTCAGAAGCCAATGAAATGTAAAAGCCACCTTTGAGGCTAAACACAATAATTTCTGCATTGCTTGGAGCAGCTTTATACAACTTTAGGTATCCTTTTGTGCTTTTGCCATAACTACATCTTTTTAAATAGGACAACAGAAAAGGTATCTTTTTTTTAAAAAGGGGGATAAAGTTAGATATGAAATTTGCATGTGGGGTTGGGTTTTTTCATCCTTGCATGTGCTAAACAATGAGATTGGAGATTTTGCAGGAACACTTTTACACATAATGTTCCTTGTTTGGCTTTTCTCTTGGTTATTTTGAAGGATTTTCTTGTAGTCTTCTGGGTTAAAGTTTGTGTCTGTGAATCTATGGTATTGGACCCGACTGTACATTCATTGAAATCAATGAGAGTAGGAGATGGAAGATTCGTTATCAGCAGGAGTTTGTTTTAGAAATACAACAATATTTTTGTTTAATTATGCTTGTATTTTGCTTATAGCTATGCACAGTAGAATAAATCTAGTCTTCTTCAAATAAGATAAAGGTTAAAATTCACATTTTCTTTATGGGGAGGGCTTGCAGTGCAGTCATCAGTTATCTCTAGAGTTTTTATTTTGTGCTAGAGGTATTATCTCTCAGAGACTCCAAAGCAGTCTTCCTTGATGTAGAGATGGGTTTAGTTTGGGGGTTTTCCCAATTTACTGCTCTTGTAGGCTCCAATCTGAAAGTATAGGCCAGGTTACGTTCCGTCTGGTTCATTCCCACCAAGGGAGGCTCCACAGGCTCTTTATAAACTCGTTGTCCTCCTAACAGTAGTAACAAGGGCAGAACTTGTCCCAGTAATGGTAACGGCTTTATCAGTCCTGTTGCAAAACAGAGTTCAGATTCTTCTCCTGGAGGCTTTTCAGGAATATGAGGAGTAAAAGTAGTAACATTTAGGAAAAAAAAAAAGATGGGGTAGAGCTATAATTCTCCGTACAATAGAGCAGCTTACTTACTGAGTACAAAGAGCCACTTCTACACAGTCTATTTTCAGAGCAAAGCCTCACATTCATTGACTCATAAAAGCAGAGAGGCACCTTTCGATTTTAAGTTCAAGGTTTACATTAGTAATTTTGTCTGTTTTCTCTGTTAGTATTAATTAAATTGAGATAGTTTAATTAGTATTACAAAATTTGATCATTAGTAGTAATTCATTCTGCCTGCCATACTGCACAAATATGATGAAGCAGAAATAACTAAATTGTTTAATTTCATCTCATTTAATGACTTTACACTCCACCAGGACTTTCATTGGCATCTCACAATATCTGTGAAAATCACTCCACACTAGGCCAAGACCCAACTCCCTTTAGCCAACCATGTCTAATACGTCCCTCCTCATCCAAAGGCACATCATGTGCTGCGAAGGCTTTTCCCATTTCTCCACCGGAGAGCTGGCTACCTCCGAAGGCTGCAGTGGCCCTTCCTCGCCCCGGTCACCCAGCTCCTGTATCATCCCAACCCCGATGGCCCTGACGGAGCTGTACGGGACTCATCGGCCACCACGTCCCTGGTATAATGGGAGAAGTCCCGTCATCGATCCCCACGGCCGCACACCCCGGGGGCCGAGCGCTGAGCACAGGCTTGGTGCACGGCCATCCACTTTTCTCAGAGCAGTTTGTTCAGTTTAGCAAGGTACAAAGCATCAGGAAAAATGCAGACATCAAAAGTTCTCGCTTTCAGGAGGGGGTTTTTTGTTCAGCTCAATGCCCTCTTGGCTTTCTTTTTTTAAGGGGAGATTTGGGAAGGGGGGTTCACTGCTGAATTGATTCGTTATTCCTCCAGTTTGCCTACTTTAATTTTAAGGTCAATGTGGCAAAAAAACCAGAGTTGCCTCCATGCCCCTATTTCTGTCCATGTTAATTTGGAGACGGGTTTTGATCTCCTTGCCCGGTACACCTAAGTCTTGCCAAAACCCCGATTCCTCTTCCCTTTCTGCGGTTTCCAAACCCCAGCCTTTCTCTGCCCGCTTCTGAAAACGTGCTCTTGCTCTCGGCCCCCTCGTCCAGGAGTCCCCGGCTCCCATGCCGTCCCTCTGTCCATCCGCACCTGCCCGCCGTGCGCCCCGCCAGCCCCGCTGTTCCTGCTGCCCACAGCCCAATTTCTCGCCCCGGCCCTCCACCGACCTGTCCCCCCACTATTTTTTGCCCTGCTTTTACCAGGCTGTGCACGCCGCCTTTGCTCTCTCAGTGGTACCACGGGGCTGCTCATTTGTCTGCTTCGCCCATAGACACCCAGCGCTGGAGGTTTTGGGGGGCATTTTGGAGGGAGCGCTCGCTTTCCCCTCCAGTTCAAGTTATTATCTCCCCTCGCTTTCCTCTTGCACTGTGCACTCTAAAGTACAATCAAGGCAGTCAAGAAAAGCAGCTGAAAACCACCTTTTGTACCCCAAACTGTGCAGAGCAAAGAGCCGGAGACTCTGCAGCAATTTGCCGGCAGAGCAGCCCGTCCCGCTGGGACCCCTCGGCCCCATGGCCCCCCTCACGTAGCTCCAGTCGCTCCGTCGCTCCCCGCCGGCACGGGACGGGGAAGGAGAGTCCGGGGGGCAAACCCCCCGAGCGAGTGTGTGTGTGTGTGCGTGTGTGTACGTGTGTGCGCGCTCAGGCTGTCTCGCTGCAAACGGAGCTTGGGAGGCCCAGACTGGGGGTTGATTTTCTTTGGATGACTTTCGCCGATTGTCTAAAGCAATAAAAGTAAAGAAACTTTGGGGGAAACGGTGGTTGCGGGGAGATTATTTTTGCAGTCCTGGTGCAGGCAAAACTCCTGAGGCTTCAGGGGAGTTTTGCTCGCCTGAGGACTGCAGGAACTGGCTTAAATTGAATAAAACTGTAAGTACAGTATAGGGGACTGGGTAACAAGGAGTTCTGCAAAAGCAACAAAACCGGAGAGCACAATGAAGAATAGAGCGGGTTACGCTGCGGTGAAAGTATGTACTGGTTGTTATAACACCGTGCCTCTAGAATAAATTATGTCCCTTTAAAAAGTAATACTTTAACTGTGGAGCTATATAGAGACAATTAAGACGATATTGTTCTCCTCATTTCCCTCCCACCCCCCTTCCTCCCTCTCTCTGCAGTAGCTCTGTGGAAACTTTTAATGCTGCAGCTTGAAACTTGGGCCTCTGGGTCTAAAATGCCTGAGAAAGCACTGCGGGCTCTAACTGTAAAACATTCCTTCGGCGGGCCCTGGAAACAGGGCGCGCTGGCGCAGGCGAAGTTCAGAGGGATCACATGTAAATGAGGGCTGGCTGCAGACTCCCGAGGAGCGTTTTATTTCGCTTAAACCTGAACTTGAACTTGCAAACGCGCTGCCGGAGCCTGGGACGCGCAGACCGCAGATGCGAGGGGCTGGGAGCCGGGGCTGCCGCCGGCCCCGCGCACCCACCGTCAGGGCTTGGGGGGGTCCCCCGGCACCCACCGGCTTTGTGCCGTGTCCAGGGGCACAGGGAAACGGAGGACAACGCGGGCACTGTAGTTTCAGGAACGGGCTTACGGCTGTTCCCGAAGGGCTCGCTTTTTTCCTAGCAAAATGCCGGAAAGTCCCGTCGCAGCAGTGCGTCTGCCATCCCAGTTTCCACAGGAGTTCCCGGCGTGAAGTTATAAGCGGATCCAAGTCCCGATGCACACTTTATTTCATAAAAGGAAAGAAATAAGTGAGATTTAGCATAAGAAATATTGAAGCGTTGCACTCTCTAGCAAATCTAACTGTGCTTGCAGCAGAGGAAAATACAGGGCTGTCCAAAAAGCGAGGCATAAAGTGCAGAATTTAAAAACCCCTTTGCAGCATATTTACTTTTAAATCGCAATAGTAGACGTAAACCGCGAAGCGGGTTTTAAAGTCGTCTTTTTGCTTCTTTGATAAAATACGTACTGCTATTTTCTTCTTCCCTTGCAAAAGGCAATGTACGTACCAGGGGAGCAAGAGACGTGCCAGTGCCGGTGAGTGTCACCCAGGTGGGGTGGCAGAGGTGGCTGCTGGCCGGGCCACAGGCGTGGGGGCAGCTTCCTCCCCCCCAAAGCTGTACTTGGCTGGTGGGTCATATTTTGGTCATTTCTGATTACTCCCGAACAATTTTGGCTATGTTTATAGCAAAACTTTGAAAGGATGAATGGGCGAAAAAAATTCTTTTTGGCAGTAACTCAGGAAATATCTACAAAGATGTCCTTTCTGGAGCAAGACATTATTTCAGGGTTTGTGTTAGAATCATTTTTATTCTGTGACAGCGCATAAAGAGACTGGGACAGAGCAATGAGGTCTGGCATAGCTAAAATCCCTTCTGTGTGTGTGAGGTTATATAGTTTATCAATGCAGAAACCACCACGGGCTTTGAAAAGTAAACAGCTGGCCTGGGTCTGTGTGCTGCACTTCGGAGTTGTCTGCTGGATTTAAATGGCTAGCCTGCGATTTTTGGAGTGGGGCAAATATATATAGTTTTTCTTTTAAACATGTCCAAAGGTTTTTGCAGCCATTTGTTTTCTTAGTTCCTTTATTTGTTACGATTTTCCTTTCTGTTTCATTTTGGTTTATTTTGCTTTTACAAATGTCTTCACTGCCACCAGCAAGTCTACAAATAAATAATAAAAAAAAAAGTTTCTATCCCAGTCAGAAAACCTTACGGCAGCGACAAATATCAGAGAAAGCCATCGTCTCTCTCAAAGATTTCATCTCACCATCCACTTAATCCGCTTGCTGTACCTCAGATCTCAAGTAACTTTCATACTGTGGGCTCACTTTAATGGATAGAATCTATTTTTCATGAAAAAAGCAGGAAATAAGCTGTCTTTCGTACAAAGATTTACAAAATGTAATCATTGTTGAAATATTCTCTTTGAACTGCCTTGTCCGCAGGGGTGTCTGGCTCCCAATACCCCCGTTTCTTTAGAACACCCTTACAAGTTCTTCTGGTAGATCAGGTACACTGGTGGTTCTGGTCTTTGATGTCTTGAATGAATGAAAGAAAAGCATAATAAAAGAGAGCTGTTGATCAAGCATAAAATACTCTTTAAGCTGACAGAATGGCAGAGTTAACACATTCTAAGCTGCTTTTAGGTTTTTCCTTTTTTCCTCACATTTTCCTGTGCTTTGTGTACAGTGGGGGTTTTTATTTTTTGAAAAGTCTCTGATCTATGTAGTATGCCGTCCTCTAACAAAAACCAAAATGGGATTGTTTCTCTCTCTTTCTCCCTTTCTTTTTCCTCTCTCTCTTTCACTCCACTGTCTTTTTTTTTTTTTTTAAACAGCAAGGGTTACGGTTTAGCGTTACTGCAGTTAGCTTTCAGTGTACCACGCAAAGTTTAGAAGTTATTTTGCAGATTTCAAAGTCAATTTACTAACAAATAAATGAGCTTCTTGGCTATTTAGAAAACTGGAGGAAAACTGTAACTCGCAAAATGTTCCCGGAGTAGAAGGAAGACCCTCTGTCTAAAAGTAAAATTGCAAACCGAAAGACGGACATAAAAATGACCTCATTGTGAGAGAACTTTCTTTTAGAGTCAGAGAAAAGGAAAAGTTTTCTTCCTGTAGATCTAATTTAGATCTTAAGTTCCCATACATTATTTATACATCATATTCAAAGTGCCAGCCTACTCTGCTTGCTGGATTACATTTCAAACATTTGCCATTGATAAGTCTTTGCTGTATTATATTCAGGCTAAATGCGAATATGTCATAGCGCAGTCAATCTTTAATCCGCTGAGCTTCAGGTTCGGGCGGCAGGGGGTCCAGCGCTCAGAGCATTGCTTTATACTTAAGAAACATCTGGGGCCAGCTGGGACACTTTACTGGAACATTCAGATGTCTGGAACAACAGCAGGAGTTGCTGTATGAGTGTGTTTTCATAGGTTTGGGAGGGTTTGGGGTGACTTAGTTAAAAACACTAGCTGTTCCCAACTTGAGGTTTGAACCCAAGCAGAAATCTTGCCTGAAGTGAGTTTGTTGGTCCCAGGAGAGAAGTGGTTTGGACTACTATACATTTTTAATAGTCAGCAGGCAGAAGTCCATACTACAAAATTATTGCACGTAATTTAATGCAGTTTGCCACAATTGGCATTCTCGCAAAAGCTATTGGATGCAGAGCTACTGTACACATCGCCTGGAGACTAGTGTCCCTCCCGGGACGGGCTTTATCTTCCTTGAGACAGTATAAATATGCTCACAGTGGGGCACGGGACTCTCCTGGGTGCAGATGTTGGACAACCAGAAGATTCACTCACTGTTTTATGTCCCTTTGGGGAGGACCAACGTGCTACTTACGTCCCTTTTGGTATTTCATTTTGGAAAATATAATTACTAAATAATTAATCCTAGCTCTAAGAAAATAACTTCCATAGGCACAAAGGTGACCTTGTCTTTAATATTCACCTTTTGGTTTATGCAGTAGGATCAAATTTCATGCCTGGAGAAACTCTGGAGAAACCAATAGAAAAGTGGGACGAATCCAGACGTGGGGTAAACCAAAAGCAGTTGCTTTATCTGCAGGAGCCCTCCAGCCAGTCGCACCAGAAGCTGAAGCGCCGCTGCCTCGCTCACCCTGGCAGCCCTTTTGAAATTGCATCAAAGCCCCAGTTTTGGCCCCTTGCTTTCAAATGACCCACCGTGGGGAAGAGCCTTCCCGGGACCTCTCACAAGGGGATGTCTAAAGGACCGCTTTGCTGCCTAGCTGTTTACATTCTCGTTTTATCTCTGCAACCAGAAGGACCCGTTACCCCGATTCACCTTCCCGGGGTTAATGTTTTTGATTGCCTTGAAGTTCTTGAGATGACTGAAATGTCATCCCCAAACAAAACAACTGAACTGATGCGCCGTGATGAATCCTCGCAGGTGCCCGACGGTCGTGGCTCGGGTTCAGCTCGGCTGCTCAAACAGCCGCTTTGCCGGCGAGCTCTAAAGCTGCAGGGTTTTTTTTTTATTTAGGCTCTTATCAAAGGTGGATTTTCCCGCCCGGGCCCGTGCAGCGATAGCTTCCTGCAAGTGCAGCCGTGCCCGGGGCAGCAACGGCCGCAGCAGCACGGCAGCCGCGTTTGAAGTCCCGATGGCACCGACCCATCCCGCCGCCAGGCAGCCGAACCGGGCTGAAACCTGAAGAAAATGGCTAGCGCAGACCGGGTGTTAGCCCTAAGTGGATTAGGTGAAGCAAAAGCTCCTATGTGTGGAGTCTGTCAGAGTTTCAAACGTGTGAATGTCCTTAAATAACCTACATCGCCCGGAGAAATAAGCCAACTGTCACACCCAGTTCTGGATTCCACATTAACAACCTCCTTCCGCAGCGTTAAACTTTGCCCTTGAGGACTTTTGTTTAACTTTTTAATTTGAAAAACAGATAGGGCCGCTTTACAACCCTCACTTTTTTGTGCGAGCTGAAAGGTCTCATTGTTAGGGCAGGAGATGTGCAGGTAGAAGTAAATTTAACAAGTTTGCATACGATTGTCTTTCTGGTTTAAAACACGTGAGCGGTGCTCACGGTGAGGTTTGGGAGCCGGGGGTGAAACACGTCGTGCAGGAAGGCTGGTTTAAGAAGATTTTAATAAACAATGGGCCTGTTTCTGGGCTCCTGACGCAGGCAGAAACTGCTACTGGAGTCAATGAGGCACTTTCAGCTTTTCTCCTTTTAAATATCCTGAATCGCGGAGTGTTTCCTTGCTGTTCTTCCCGTACAAAGGACCCGATTGTCAGAAGTGGCTTGAGGATTTTTGTGTGTCTCTGGTATCTGCAGAAGAGCATAAGAAACAAATAGACTTGCGCTATCAAAGAAACGTAATTGCCATTTCAGACTTCCTGTTTAGGATTCAGTCAAGTAGATATTGTTTATGGTTCATAAAACCTTACTACTGTGAGGATTCTCAGATACTGGCAGCACAGAGTTTCAACTTTCATGGTGCTGTAAATTAGGGGGGAAAAAAAAGTGTGATAATACTCCTCCGAGAACAGTAAAATAGAGCTCTGCAATGGTTAAATGGAATTTTATAAGCACATTCGGTGTGGAACTGTTTTGCATTACATGAGTTGAATACCTTAGAGATGACACACATCTGCAGGCACTTTATTAAATCCTTAGTCAGCACTTTTCAACCTGATGAGATTACTTCTTCATTTGACTGGAGAAAGGGAAGCGAAGATCTCGTACCGGACTGCAGAATTCTTTCTGATGTTTCACCTTGAGCACTGGGGAAGGACAGCGAGATGCTCGGCAGGACAATACAGACCCGTAGTGGCACTGACAACTGCGTGGCAGTAATTTTACTGAGTAGGACCTTTAGCTCCGGTGTATTCATTTAGCTCTACGCTCGCTGGGAGAATAGTGCTGCAAAGTAAATAGAGGGGAAATAAAATACTGGCTCTTTTATGAAAACGCGCGGAGATAATATCATCCTAACCGTATTGTGATAGTGCACATGATTTAAAAGGAGATTTTAAATTAAGAAAGGCAATACGCCGTTCTCCGTCTGGGTGCAGTCGGATAGGTTACGGAACGTGAAGGGATGAAATGGGTAAGGTGGTTAGACGTGAGAGCGCAGCCTGCACCACGTGGAGCAGTGCTCTGAAAGAAGTCCTAAAATACTTCAGCCGTCCGAATGTAGGGAATCCGGGCTTCTTTCTTCCCCTGTAAGCCCCCTAATCGTGAAAAAAAAAAACTTGACAGATCCCAACTATCGGGGCTCCGAATGCATAATACGCTTCCTAGACGTTTTCATTTGACCGCGGAGGGCTCCTCTCCCCTCTCAGGGAAGTTTCACAGGTGCTTCAGAAGGACAATGGTGCTCTTCAGACCTAATCCGGGAAGACTTAGACGTGTATAGGAGGCTTGAGGGGGATATGAGATCTTAATATTAAAATGATTAGTAGAAAAGGAGGATCATTCTGTGTGTGCGTTTCAGCTGTAAGACGCTCTAAATTAAAACGGTATCCTGAGAGCGGTGCTGGTGGGACGTGATGGGTAAATGCGCTCTCTGTCTCGCTGGTCTGCTGCCTCAGCCCATAAAACATCTCATCCAAGCGGGGCTGCGGGAACGGGCGACGCGGGATGCAGCTGTTGGCGAGGTGCTCGCAGTTCGGGTCCTGTAAAAGCAGCTTCTCAGTAAAGGCGGTGGAAGTTTAAAAAACAGCCGCGCGGTTTGGGTCGATCCTGTAAGGGTTAATTAAGTTTTTCATTGGTATTAGGGCCGAGCGGTGTCTGCAGGAGTCATATTGACACCCTAGTGCATGGTAACTCTACTCCTTTATTGACATGTTGCTAGTCAGGAGCACAATAGCACTCTGTGTCTGCAAATCATTGCTAAAATCATCTCAAGAAAAAAAAAAAAAGTTTGAAAGCCCAACGCTAGACAAAGGCCCCAGAGCTGCACTGCGCCGCTAAAAACTCCGGAGTCAGCAACTTCTATTGATTAAAAACTAACCTTTAAAGTAACTCGCAGAGTGTGTGGTTAGCATTTAAATTTAAACATGTCATGAGTTGATTTGTGTTACTGAATACCAACTCAGAAGGAGTTACATTCACATCAGATTTTTTTTTTTCTAATTCCCTTAAGCAGCTAAAGTATTTCATGAAATGTCAATAGGGCAGGGGAGAAAAAAAAGGTGTTTTGGAGGGAGGGGACTCGCGCCCAGCCTCGCCGTTTCTTTTCCCATGCAAATAGTCACCCCAAAAAGAAAAGTGTGGGGAGCGACACACAATAATTAGACCTTTGTCTAACTTTCCCAAGTGCCAGAGAAAGACAGATTAATTAAATATACAACAGTGTTGGTTTTTGGAGTGGGGGTCTCTCTTGCTGTGGAGGTCATAAATTAGGCAGAATAAATACTTCAATGTGTTTGCAGCGGGGCTGCTACGTCAGAGCGGCTGGCGGGCGGTGGGAGGGCGCAGCGCGGCTCTTGCTAATGATAGTCACGTCTGGGGCTGTCTGGTTGCCCCTAGCAACGAGACATGATGTAACACCGGGATGAACTTGAACTTGGGGGACTTGAAAAGGGAACAATAGACCAGAGCAATCAATAAAGCCTATTTCAGTGAAGGATTACAGAGCCGCTCTGGGGTAACCTTGTCTGCAAGGCGCAGGCTGAATAGCAAGATGCGTGAAGGAGCGCGGTGCCGTGTTTGGGGGGGGGGGGACGGGGACGGACGGACGGACGGACGGACGGACGGACGGAGCGGGCGGCGGGCGGCGGCGCGCATCCCCTGCCGGCCGGGGCGGAGGGGAGCCCGGCCCCGGGGAGCGGAGCGCGGCCGCCGCCGCTTCGGCACCCCCGGCCTCCTCCGTGGGCAGCCCCACCTCTGCAACCGCAGCTTGCTCGCTTCTTGCCTTTTTGCGCCTTTTTCCCTTTCTTTGCCTTTTTTTTTTGGCCTTTTTTTGCCCCTTTTCCCCTCTTTTTTGCCTTTTTCCCCCCTTTTTTGCTTTTCCCCCCCTTTTTTGCCTTTTTTCCCCTTTTTTTGCCTTTTTCCCCTTTTTTCTCCTTTTTTCCCTTTTTTTCCTTTTCTCCCCCCCCCCCTTTTTTTGCCTTTTTTTCCCTTCTTTCTTCAAACCCGCTTTCGAAGCAAAAGAGGAGTGGCGAGGCCAGCGCAGCTCCCGCCATCCCCGGCCGGTGGGCCATGTGGCCAGGCCAGCGGCGATGGGAGCCGGTTGGACATCTGCAATATAGATTTGAACCATCGGCTCTGAATTTTTAACCCCTCTACTCCCTGCCGGGGGCGGCCACGGTTCCCAGCCCGGCCAAAGACTGGCACGCTCAAATGACAAGCGTAAGGGACGACCCTGCAAAGTTCGGAAGAGTTTGCAGCCCGCGGTGGCCAGAGGTGCCTGCGGCACGGCCCGCGCTCGGCTTCCCCGCGCCCGCCTAAAATCAATAGGGCCCTGCACGCAGGGAGGGGAACGGGACTTGGCAGCACTTCACAAATCCCGCCAGAACTTTTCTCTGTTTATGAACTTTACATATGAGAACTATTTTGTTTAATTGCAGCCTGCGTAAGTCTAAATATAAAATCTGTAGGCAATAGATGGAGCCGATAGGGGACCGGCATGTTTGTATTCAGAAGGGTGAGCGGAGGAAGAGTTAGTTAATGAGGTGTATTGGAAGCAGGACAACTTCTCCGATCGTGCTATTTGTTTTACTGGTTCCTACCTCCATGGCAAGACCACATAATCTCCCAGTCCCACATGAAACTTGCCTCAGAGTCTTCTGTAAATGTTCATAAATCCACCCCGGGTTGATTATGCTATCAATCACGTCAGACGCTGAAAAGGAACGGAGGAAAAAGTTGGTAAAACTTGTCGTCAGTTTATACGTGCACACGTATGCACCTCATATATTACGGGAGCCAAAGTAAAAACGTGGGGTATCAGCAACGGCTCTTTAATACCTGAATCTTTCTTGTTGTATTACTTTACTTCAGGCTAAATAGTTGCCGCTTGTTGCCGTATTCCCACAGCAATATGTCACTGCCAAGTAGCATCCCCCTGCGCGCACAATCCCAGGGCCTAACACTGCTCTTATTCATCCCGGGTTCAGGTTGGTCTGACCTCGCCGGGGCCGAGTCGGGTCTCCCCGGTGCGGTGGCACTGCCCCGACTCCAGCAGAGCCCACTCCAGCTTTCCGACGGTGTTTATTTTCCTATCGAGGAGCGAAATTGCTTTCTGTGCTCTGGGCATCTGCGCGGTTGGGTTAAGGGTGGCATTGTTGCGGAGCTGAAATCCCAGGGAATTCCCTCCCTTTGGGGGGAGGAAGGGGAAAAAAAACCCGATTTTCCCAAAGGAAAGCTATTAGTTGAGGTCCACCTTTTGCTTTGAAACGCAAGCACGGCCAGAGATACGGGACCTTTTCGCCGATCCACTTTCCCCCAGATTTGCTTTATCCTGGCTTTTTTCTAGCGATCCACATTTCTCCTAAGAAAACAGCCCTGTTGTTGAATTTCTGTGCATCTGTTCCAGCGAGACAGTTGAAGCAGGGCAGTATAAAGCAACAGATGCTTATGCTGGCACATGCCTAAATACCCAAGAAAACCCCGACTGCAGGGTGATAAATGGCACAGAGAGGCGAATGTGTATCGCCTTTTCAGGGGATTAGACAAAAGTGAACTGGAGGGATCTTCAAGCCATAATCTATTAAAAAGATTGATAACTTGTAACGTGACATGACCCCCGCGTTCATCTGTAGCTATGTCCAGCGACTGTCGGCGGAAAAAAAAAAATATATTGATTCGTACAGTATTTTTAATTAAGCTTTGTAATTAGGTCGATTCGTCACGGTCTCAATTAGCCCCCCTCTTGGCGGAGGAGGCTGGCGGCGATGCCCGGAGCCCTTCGGGAAGCAGGGAAAGCGGGCGGCGGGGCTGACGCTTCTCCTCTCTCTTTTGCAGTCCTGGTACCTGGGATAAAAGTCTCCGCTTCCCACCACCCACCGGACAGACCACCAGACCCCTTCCCACCTCTGTAACACGGAAGCAGCAGCAACGCAGCGCAGCGACTTCACATCGGCGGAAGGGGAGGCGAGCAGACACCGACAGCAAACTAGTACATGGAAATGGCAAACGTTATGGTTGAATGGCAAAGGCCGTAACTTTTTCGAGATTTTATTTTTTTTTTTTTTTTTTTTTAGACAACTTAGGACTGTTGTAATTTCTCATATGGTGCTGGAAATGGTTGGGCTTCATAACTTTTGAAGTGTTTCATTGGTAGTGTAAGCGTTAGGTGACACTGAGTAGAACTAGCCTCTGCTGCTGCTTACCAACTCGCTGTTGTAACACACTTTCCATATGGAGCCTAACTGTTTTACAGTATCCTCATCGATTTTTCCCATACAGGTGTGAGACTTCTTGAGAAATCATGAAACACACTTAAACTATAACTTTTGTAGTAGCTGAATTCTGCAATATATAACTTACCGGACAGACATAGAGCATGTTTTTCTGTAACATATCGGAAAAAAAATTGCAGGTTTTTTTTTTTGTTGGGGTTTTTTTTTTGTTTTTTTTTTTTTTTTACAGTTGGCACTTAGATACGTAACATGAACCATAAGAGCATTGTCAACAATTTTTTTCCACTCAATTGCAGAGCGATTTAAAACATCGAACTACTACTATTCACTAAAAAAAAAAAAGAAAAAAAAAGAAAAAAAGTTTGAAATGCTGCACTTACATTTAAAAAAAAAACATTTTTCAACAATTTTCAACAATTACACAAAAATTCACGCAGAAATGGGGAAGTTGGTCTGTTTTGACAGAAACTGACAGGAATCAATCAAAACAATCGAATTTTGAATTGAGTAAAGTGCAATTTCATTGGATAGCTAAATATCTTTGTAAGATAGAGATTGTTGAAAATTCTATTTTTGTTTTCCAAGTCCTTCCACCCCAGGACTCTAAATTATTGGGGTAAAAAACAGCCTTGCAAGAAAAAGGGGAGCTATTTTTGCTTTTTATGTTTTTTATTGTTGAACTTGTATCCCTTTAAAACTGAAGGAAAATTAAAAAAAAAAAAAAACAAATCTAATGGTGCTTTTACCACAATATGTTAACTACATTAAATGCTAATTAATCATTTTCTGTTATCAAAGCACATAACTAAAATGAAATCATAATATCTGTTAATTTTATAAGCTAAAAGTCACTATAATGGATTATGCCAATTCTGACAAATTTTACGTGTTTCCGGCAATATAGGGTTTATCAGTTCTCAAACACCTTGGGAATAAGAGAGAACGGTCCAGAAAGTAAAACACCTTTGTGTCCCTGAACTGGTACATTTTCTGGACTGCGAAGAAAACATTACAGAAACGAATGATGCTGATCTTACAACTTATGCCAGTTCAAAGCAAGGGCACTTGCTGAAGAAGAAAAAAAGAAAAAAAAAAAAAACACAAAAAAAGTTTGGACCCCAAACGTCCTGTATCTTATGTACAAAAAAAAGGAAAAAAAAAGAAAAAAAAAAGAGTGCAAGTGATTTTTTCTATCAGACAGCGGAGCACCCCTTTGCTTCACATGCAACTTTAAGAAGGTTTCCTATACTATACATATATATACGTTCTGGTTGGCAAGTCCAGCTAATCAGAGAAAGTCTCTGCATGTTCTAGTGTTAGTAACTAATTTTTATATAGTTAATGTAGGGTAAAGTAGAGTGCATTAAGACACAATATTGTAATCCCTATTCCAGGCACTTGCCTTTAAACTATGTTTGTTCGACCCTTCAGAAGGGTTTCTACTACTGTCCTATACAATCAAGTAACTGAAATTCTTGGGAAGACACTTTGCTCCTCATCTTTTCCCTGAAACAATGTTTTGTTTTGTTTTCTTAATTTGCACGAAACAAAAAAAAAAATTCCATATCAATGTGCCTTGCCCTGGATAGCGATTATTTGTGGAATTGTTGCACATGTTCCTATATTGAAAGGGGTTTTTCCCTAGTCAAGCATTTGGAGACACTTTTTGTAAATGTGACTTTTATGTCAGCCATTGTCAGTTTCAACATCTAGAATTAAATAGGATGTTAGTTGTTCCGCAGATAGGAGTAGTGTTTATTGTCCTGTATGGTCAGTGGCAGTGCTATTCTGAGATCTGTAGATGCTAGATTATCAGTATTTTTGGATGTTGCTGCATTTTACATTTTATTTGGAGTCTTCCTTTTTGTTTTGTTTTCTCCCAGATATATGAAAATATGCAATACCTGCTTATATCATGTAGAAAAGCTTAGCAATTATTAATTTTTCTTTTAATTTTTTTTTATTTGACCAAAGTTGGTGCTGCACTTGACGCAGTGTGTTTTAGGTGTTTGTCTTTGTACTTTTGTGATTTTGAATGCACATGCAGGAAGGGCTCTTCTTAGAGAAGCAGTCAAACTGTGAAGCACTAAGCTGAACCCTGCTTCAAGCAATTTTTGTTTTACAACTGTTCCTTTCACAAGCAAGCCTTAAAAAAAAAAAAAACTTCCTTTTTCTTCAGATCCCACACCCATTTTTATTAGCAGACTGCAATCAATCCACATTCAATAAAAGTATATAATGCCCATTTTTATATGCACGTTTTTAAACTTCCAAGTTCTGAAAATTGTTTACTGGTTATTCTCTATTTAAGGAAAAAATAAAATGTTTTGGATTTTCATATGTGTCTGATAAGTGGTTGAGTAGTCATTTTGCTCTATTGTATTGTGTGATTGTTAGTATATGGTATCACATCCTCTAGCCAGCATCCTTTGCCTTCCCTATAGCACTTAGCTGGGCATTACTTTATTAAGACATATGTGCACTAAAAAAAAAAATAGCAGCTTTCAGTGCTTCACAGTGAAGGGAAAAAAGCCTAGACAAACATTTTGTCAGAACCTTGCTATGAGACAAGGTATTACCAGTAAATTGGTTGTATATACAATAAAATTGCACCCTTTTTTAAACAAAACAAACTAAGCAATAGTTTGGGCAGTTAGTTGTTTTTAGTGAGCATGTTGTAGTCATGGCTGCAAAGAGAGAGAATTAAACTGCCCACTCAGAAGATATGTAATTTGTATGTTGTATAGTTTTATTGATTACACTGATTTATTCTACCCTATTTTATAATGCAGGACTTTTGTAATGTTGTTTAAATGAGGAAAAATTTCTGTCAAATTAGCTTAGTGGAATTTCTGATTGTTCGTTATAAAGGCAGCGTTCATAGAATTGCTTTTTTTTTTTTTTTTTTCCTTTGGGAACTGGATTTAAGTTAAAAACTTTCCCGTTTCCTTTTTGTATGTATTTAAATACAGTTATTTTTCTTCTCTCAATGGTATAGCATATTCCTATGCTTGAGAAGTATAGGCTACTGAAGAACCATTGTAAATGGACATTACAGGTATGCTGTATTTTTGAAGGTATTTTGTCATATTAAGTTTGATGACGCTAAAGTTAGGGAACTCTGAGCAGAATTGCGAGAAAAAAAAATGTTTTAAAGGCTTTAAAACATTAGGTAGGCGGTCAAGGGTGTTAACCAACAGGGGTTGTAAAGTATTACACACTAAATTAAATTTTCGTTCACCTTACTCTCACGCAGAAAACCCAGCAGTTCCGTTCTGTGCAGGTGTAGAGAACAAACAGTGTTTTAGTCCTCCGAGTCAAGCCAGGAGTGGGGAGCCGAGCAGGAGGGGTCCCGCTGGGGTGTGCGGGCTGCGGGCAGGAGTCGGGCCGGCGGCCGGAGCCCCCGACTCCGCGTCGGGTTACGTTCCCGCTCCCCTCCGAGTCGCTCCGGCCGGCCTTTTGGAGTCTCGCGAACAACTTTTTTCTCCCCGTCTCCTTCTCTCCAGAAACCGTCAGACGCACAAATACTCTGACCTGTATCCACCCCCCCACCCATCCAAATTTAAAGCCCTAGAACTGGCTTAGCGCGAATTGACTTTTTCTCAAGTTAATTCCTTTCTTTTTTCCTCTTTTTTTCGAGCGAGGGCACTTGCTTTTATCATGCCGCACACCCCAGCAATGCCATTATTATTTATTCTTCTTCCTTTATAATAAAAACTTTCGGGCTTCGAGTTTAGGCAGCCATGGTACACTTTGTCTCTGTTGCTTGTTCCCCCTCCCCTTAAGGTCGAAGGGGAAAAGAAACACCAAGTTTTCTCAACTCCACAGTATTCAGTCAGCCCACAGGAATATGCAAAATCCCTCTAACATTTTTTTTTTCTTTCTCTAGTTCTCTTTGTTCCGTATATTTGCAGCTTTGTAGTAACAGTGTTATAAAATATTTACTGTACAAAAATACAAAAAAACCCAGATACATAGCCTAAAACAGTTTTTTTTTCCTTGTGGTGAATTTTTTTTTAAGAATGTCAGTTAATATTGTACTTTGCATTGTGTCTCTGGAAATATCTTTTTTTTTTTTTTTTTTTTTTTGGTAGAAGGCCTCCATCGAACAAAATTAAAACCATAACCGGCATGACAATGTAAGGAGAGCTTCAATGGCACCTAAACAATAAATAAATAACAAAATAAACCTCATGAGGTCTGTCGGAGGCAGGTCTTGTGAAGTTAACACTGCCTGCTAGGCAGGATTTTCATTAAATCAAGCTTACAATGCCAATTTTGTCTTGAAGTCAATGCATGTATTACTGTTTGACAGTAAACCCAGCTATGCCATCATCAAGTCCAAGGCTGCGCAATAGTCTAATTAGTATCGAGTACATTTTCCTTTTATTTTTTCCAATAAAAAAGCAGTGGGATGAAAATTGCTTTGATATATAGCAGGTAACATTGAAGCTATTCCATAGCACTTAACTGTAGTGAATACTGTGTCACCAATTCTGAAATCAATTTAATGTTTAATGCAAATCCATTACATGGTGCTATTACAGGCTGGCAAAATGATTTACAAAAATGTGACAACTTGGGCTCAATTCACTCTGCTTTCCAACAATGTAAATGCATAGCAGTGTTTATCTGCATGAAAACTATGCACTAATCTATCTGAAAAAAAAAAGAAAAGAATATATCAACTTTGGTATCTACTTTCCGTTTACTTCGATCCTTGCCTTTTCGGTCATTGTTATAATGCCAGCTTTAGGACAGAAAGAATTATAAGAAAACCAGCATAATACCTGATATATTAAAATGTAGTGCCTGTGAAATCTGTATTATATTGCTCTTCTGAAGTAAGATTTTTCTACACCGGTAGCCTTCGCTGTCTGTCAGAACCTTCTGATATAGGTGATGTAAAATAACCGTACAATATTAATGCATGCTATTCCATAATGCTTAGTAGCTGTATGAATATTACTCAAAGTTATGTTAGTCTTTTTTTCTGACTTGGTTCTTGTCAGATAGGTTTAAAGATATTTCACTGAGAACGCAAATTCTGTCTTTTCTTGATTTGGGGTGTTTTCAGTATTTTGGAGGTATACATTTACTTAAATTCAGTATTACTTGTGTTTTGGGTTTTTTTTCTTTTTTTTCTTTTTTTTTCCTTTTCTTTTCTTTTCTTTTTTTTTTTTTTTTTTTTTTTTTCCCTAGAGGGCAGGACATGGTGTTTGAGACCAGAAATCCGTGCCTGGTAAGATTTTCGTCTCGAAAAGCTACCCTAAGAATTCAGAGAGCTTGCTCTGAAGAACAGGTGCATAAAGTTCAAATTTAAGGGACAGTCCTTTAAACCCACAAACGAGATTGAGCTCACGTTGCGAGAGATTTCTTAATGGGCAGCGGTTAACCAGGTACCCATGCTTGACCCTTCTTCACACCAGACTTCCTCATATAGAAAGAAAAAAACCCTTTAAAAAAAAAAAAAAGAAAAAAAGAAAAAAAAAACCTCATGTGGTTGTTTAGTTTCATGCACAGTTGCAATATTTTTCTTCAGACAAACTCTGTACAAACTTTGGGCCCGATTCATAAAAGCTCCTTTGCTATTAACACGGGAGGCTGGTGGGCTTTTCTCGTCCAAATTGAGGATGGCTTTCTTTCCCAGCGCACGCTTTGGCGAGCCCCGCTTTCCTCGGCACGCGCGCCCGCTGGCTTTCCTCTCCCTCCCCTTCCCCTCTCCGCCTCCCCTAACCCCACCGGAGAACGGGACTCGATGGGAAGGGGCCGCGGAGGCGGCGCAGGACCATGCTCCGACACCCCAGAGGCGCAGGCTGGCGGGAGAAACGGGGGAGACAGGGGAGAGGACGACTCCGTGCCGCGCTCTGGCCGATGCCAGGGGTCTGTAACGCGGCGGTACGAGGCTGCTCGGTTACAAACGAGATCTTGTCCGTACCGGGAAAAAAATGACGCTAAGATCGCTACCTCTCAGCTCTAGCGAAAAAACCTTCGTCAAGGCAAACGCTTGTACACAGTCTGAACTTTTGTACTTTGTACGCTTTTTTTTTTTTTTAGGGAAGACTATTTTCCACTTAGTTAATCTTCTATGCTCGAGCATGAACAAAAACAATTGTGTTGGGTGAAATCCCCCCACACACTTTTTATCTGCATCCACAAATTAATATGAGGGGGGGGGAAAAAAAAAAAAGAAGATGAGTTTCTAGACGGAGCATGGTAGGAAGAGAGTGCCCGGCTTGGCATCTGCCGCTGCCGCCGCTTGTTCTTGCTGCCGGCGCCCTGCGCCCGGCTGCGACTGCTGCCTTGGGGAAAGGTCTGCAAAATTCTTTGCTTTGGAAATACAATCAAGGAGAAATCTCCATTTTGGCAGGCTGTGCGGTTTCTCCGCGCGGCTGAGCTCTGACCTGGCCCTGCCCTGCTGCCTGAGACTGGCCCAGCCAAGTCCCTCAGCGTCAATTTGAAATTCGGGGCGCTAAAATTTCCACCGGCCGTGTGAAAGATCTGCTGCAAATTCACTTGACACCCGTGTTAATACCATGTCGTGTTCATTTTTTTTATGAGTCAGGCCCCTCGTGCCTCTAGTATACTTGTATTGACTCTCATAGTTACCATTTTAGTTTTACTGTGTTCTGTGAAAAAAATTGTAATTGGTTGAGAATCACTGTGGGCATCCATTCTTATTCAACTAAGTCTCCGCAGGTTTTTTGAGCTGGTGTGGATTAGTTTAACTCTTGTATTCAACCATTAGTGCTACCACCTTCTCACATTACAATACAATTACTGGAAGCAAGTACTGCATTTCCTATGCAACAAAAAAGGAAAATAAAAAATTGCTAATGCTAACAGGCTGTGTTGTTATTTACTTTCAGCTGGGCACGGGGGGGTCGCGGCCGTAGGGCTGCGGGCATCGGCGTTGAGCGTTCTGGGTGCGCGGCGCTGGGGCCGGCGCTGGCCCGCTGACCTGGGCAAGGTTTGGGGCTTCCCAGGCAGTAGCTTCATCCCAAATCACGGGGCTATTTGGTTAAATCGAGTCACTGTCATCCCGTCAGCCGTACTTTCCCGTGCTGTCGGTGTCCCGTCAACACAAAATCATTCCTCGCACGATAACGGATTAATCTTCAGCAAACCTCTGCGGATTAAATCGCGCAAAGTAGAGACACGAAGCACATCTAGTAAAGGCTGAGGAGATTAATTAATTCTGCGAATGCTACAATATATCTTTAAATGTAGCTAAACTTCAAAAATATTACCGCATCTCTGAAGAACCCCAGATGTTGGCCACTTCTTTGGCCGTCTCTGTCGCAGTTGGCCGTGCAGAGCTGCCCCGCGCAGCCCCCGGCTGTACTGCACCTCTCTGCGAGGCTTCTGTAGGTGGGGGACAGGAAGAAAATAGGTTTCTTTACAACCTTTAAAGTTGTCTTCGAAGTTTTTCACTCTGCAACACCTTTTTCTTAAAAGATAGGAGCAGAAATTAATAGTCGCGGAAAGGACTTTTTTGCATTTAAGCCATTCTGCCTGTTTTCTACTCCAAAGCCGACACTGAGGCTGAGGAGAGCTCTGCTGCGTGGCCTTGGGGGACAGGAGACGGGGGCCACCGTGACACCCAGCCTTTCCCAGGGCAGCACCAGCTGCAATACCAGCTCTTCCATTTTATTTGGGGGGAAATGAGTGTTTTCTAACAAACAGTTGCCCGACACTCATAAACCACTGGTATTTCCTTTCTCGCACCTCCGCGCAGTTTCGGTTTAACCTACAAGGCCAGGACGGGGGGTTTGGGCTGGGCACAGCTCTAATGTCACCGTCCTCGCTGTGCCCCTTGCCGCCTCCTGGTCGCTGCTTCGGACGTGGCACCCGTGCACCTTGTAGCAGCTGAGGACAGGTTGGTGCCCATTCAACTGAGCTTTTTTCTTTTCTCAAGAAGGGGACTAGACATTAAGGAAAAGCCAAATCTGTCCTCGCAGAAAACCCCTGTGAGCTCCGGGAAGAGGGGGGGGTTGGAGAAGGAGGGCAGGGCTCCCGCTTTTGGGCAGAAAACTCATCTCAAGGAAGCAAAAATGAGCCCAACTGGTGGTGGCGGCCCTTTGGCTTGGAAACGAGCCCAGGCGTGGGTCAGCCTGCCCGGCGGGGCAGCGAGAGCTGGATGCTTCCTCCGAGCCGGGGGTGCAGGGATGGGAGGGAGGGACAGGCACCCACCCGTGCACATTGCTGCACGAATACACACAGAAAAATTAAAATATGCTTTAAAAAAAAAAAAAAAGGTGCAATTACGCTACACAGGGAAGGTTTCTCCCCATCGCCTGACTGTCCGCAGCCGATGCTGCGCTCTCCGACAGCTCCTTAACGCTACCCCTTCCTCACACTCGTCCCCTTGCCCCCGCGCTCTCACCCCTCGCCTCCCCCCCTACAAAATCATTCACTATTATTTATTTATACCTTTTATTATCGAGGGCGTTGGCTGAGGCTGCCCTGGGTTTCAGTGCTGTGGAGGAACCAGGAGGGGCTCCAGGAGGGCGGCCGGACCCTGCCCCGCGCGGGGCGAAAGCCGGGCTGGGAGCAGGCACCCACGGGGCCGCAGCCGGGGCTTGGGCACCGTCTCCCGCTTTCTCACTCCTTTTCTTTCACTCTTTCTTTCTCGCTTTCTCTTTCTTGCTGTGGAAGAAGAGGTCTCCATCAGCATCTAAGGAAATAAATCCCATTTATTATTTATTGCTATCAAAATGTGTCAGCTCGGCTCGGGACGCAAGAAGAATACACAATAGCCGGCTAAGAGAAAATTTAAAACTTTGGGTGGAAAAAGTGCGGGGTGGTGTTTAGGCAGAGAAAAGCAGGCCCTTTGCTGCTCTGCCTTGGAGGGAGAGGCGATGGGATGCGCTTACAGGGAGATTTGTACGGCACGAAGCCCGCGGAAAAGTGCGCGTTGCTGTGCACGGGTGAGAAACTTGCCGCCCCGGCTCTCCCTTTTGTAGTGAGGTTTCATTTACATTCATTTGGATTTTCATCGCTGGAAGAAATACAGGCTGAAAACCCTGTTCTGGCCATAAATATCCCATGCAAGCCCTTTTTTCCCTCGAAAGGATGCTCCGTGGCGTGGTGGGTGATGGAGTTGCAGCTAGTGCGGTGGTGACAAAGTATTTATACTGAATTTCGACACGTTGGGCATTTTCGCCTGCCTTTCCCCAAATGCAGACTGTGCCAAATTGCTTTTGTATTGCTGATATATAATCTTCAGAAATTTTCAATCTTCTCGCAGGCTTATTGTTATTGCACAGATATCCCAAAGGGATTACTCACATGTCATGAAACAACGGCCTTTTAAATTCCTGTTACTGGCGGATCTGGCTACTTAATCTCTTCCTTAAATGTAAATGTTCCTGATGATGCGACAAGAGAAGGACTTGGGGAGTATTACCAAGGTGGTAGGTTCGTCCGATGTCTTTTATCTGCCGAAGACAAGCCAAGACTGGAAATATTTATTGGTTCAGTACTTCAGCAACACGGTATTAATTGCCTCTGCGTGTTTTGATAGGTAGTTAGCACAAGGGTATTAATGAAAATAGCACCACTTCATTTTAAAATTAACTGCTTGGCCATTCAGCAACATGAGCTGATAAATTATGGCAATAAATTTGCGACGGAGATTTATGCCACCCTAACTCGCGCTCGGGCCCGCAGGCGCGCTCCAGCGGGGACGGGGGGGCCACGGTTGGCACCCCCCACCTCCCTTGCCCATAGGCAGCTCCAGGATTTTTTTAAATCCTTCCAGAAATCTGGGTCCAGGAGTTCCATGAGCTTTCGGGTCAGTTTTGGTGCTCCTTTAAAATAAATGATGCTCGGGGGGCAAAGGGACCCTCCTTGCCGCAGGTGACTGGAGGCATGGCCAAGTCTCCAGCGGCAAACGGGATGCTCCGAGCCTCCTCCTGTTCCTCTGGATGGATGGAAACGGAGCGGAGCTTTCCCTGTTGTTGTTATTTTTATCGAGGCCATTGGAGAGGAGAGGGGCCACCTGATAATCCATGCAATTGTCCCCACTTTCCCAAAAAACTTTGAAATACGGAGTCAGTCTGCTGGTGCTACAAAATGGCTAGATCCAATATTGTTGTTATTATTATTATTATTATTATTATCCAGTGAATGGCCTCTCACTTGCTAGCGCTGGACTCAGCATGCGTTTATTTCTGTCCCAATCCTCCCTCCCACGGGGCAAAGCAAAGCGTCGCTGCGGTTCAGGTCAGACCCAAACCCACCCCTTTGTCTGGGTTTGGGGTTTTTTCGCACAATTTGCTCAGGACAGGAGGCGATGCGCGGGCAGGGGCCGCAGCCCACCCTGTGCCACAGAAATATTCATCTGCGGAGGATGAACGGCAGCTCCCTGCCTTGGGCGGCGAAGAAATTGGAAAATGTTCCTATAAATGTGATTCATATGACATAACACCTGCCTGCACATTGCATTATCCAAACCTATTAGGGTGCAGGAGATGCAGCCAACTATTTTGGTATATGGCATTTAATTTTCTTCCCCCCATTGTTCGTTATTTCCCCACCGAAATTTTGTAACGCAGCACTGTTTTGTCCCTTCCAAAGCTAAACGCTCTTCTTCCAAACCGCTGCATTTTGTTATTGGGTGGAAGACGCAAAACTTTCAGAGAAACTTCAGCTGGATGTCGCATTTATAAGTAAATGTGACAAATTTAATAGGGTAGGATAGGTATTTGAATTATTGATTGTTAAATATTTAAGCTGCGAGTCCCCATCCATCAGCATGTGTGAGAAAGCTCGGGGCAGATTTATGATGCTGGAGTTTTCCTGGTTAGCTGGCACTTGGCATTTCTATTAATTATAGCCCACACATTCGGGTTTTTTCAGGATTTGTTAGAAGTATTTATAAAAGATGTCCGTATTATACCATTTAAATATTGTTTGTGCAACTGGAACGTGTTTTCTATTGGGGATTAATACACTGTTTGATTTAAGGGAAAATTAAATTGGAAGGTGTAAGTCTCGGGAGACGAATGCTTTATTTGAGAAGGGTTTCCACCACTGGAAAGCACAAAGTTTTTCTTTTATATATAAATATTTTGCTCTGGGTGTTTCCCAGGGTCTGCAGGTGGATGGGAAGTCTCAAAAGTGCCCTCGGCAATGGGGAGCAGGAGAGGAGGTACGCGGCAGGGAGGGCGCAGGATGAAATATGTCGTATCTATTAAAATTAAGGGATTTAGGGCCTCCCCCTCTAACAATTTCCCCGGGAAGGATGCGAGCCCCGGGGCAGGAAGGGTCTGTGTGAGGGGAGGAAACCGCCCGGGGCCCTCGGGTCAATAACGTGCCTCTGAAAAAAAATACCTCCCGAAATCTGTAGCTGTATGATAGATTGTAATTGCTCGAGAAGAGCCATTATGGTCCGTTAGGTCAATACTCTGCATTTCCAAAGTGCTTTAATTAATACATATTTACATCAGGTAATAGCAGGGATTTCTCTGAGCCATGGTATTAGGCCAAGAAAGGCTCCTAACTTTCATAATTCAGGGGGGGACGTGAGTTTAGTCTCTTAGTGCTTTATTGCACCTTATAAAAACGCATCTCCATGTCAATGAGCAGCAAGAAAATCTCTGTCCAGCAAGAGCATCGCATTGCCCCTCGCCTGGGGAGGTGACTCGGGGGGGTCCCACACGGCGCGGGGGGGACAGCGATGCCCCCAAAGCTTTGCCAATGCACCCTCCACAACCCCCTCGTCTTTCCGCTCCTGCTCGGTGGTTTTGAGTCATAAATAAGTTACCGGTAAGATAAATTACCATTGCTGCGGGTCGTACGGCAGCGGCCACGCTCCGTGGGGAGGAACGATGCTGATGGTGGGGAAGGCGCCCGGGCACCCCGGGTTATTTTGGAGAGGGCGACCCACACCCTCCAAAGCGTTTTTTAAGTGATTTCTGCTTTCAAACAGCAAGTCACCCGTCCTGCTCGTGGGGACCGCGGGGCTCAGCCACCTCCCCGGGTCACCCATCCTCCTCCTCCGCACCGCTGTGATGCCGCGCGTGCAATTAAATATCATCTGCCCTTAAATTGCTGCAATTCTGCAGCCGCTCGGGGCTCGATCCAGTGTTGTGAAACTCACGGGACATCGATTTACCTGCTTATAGTAATCCCAGGCGTGCGCTTTGATGTGAGAACCGAAGGTGTTGTTCCAGCTCTCCCGGATCTGAAAGGCAGCCCCTGGTTGAGTTGTGCGTGGGCCGGGTGCTGCCCTGCGTGGCGGAATTGGGGGGGCAGGAGACCGGCAGGTTATAACCGCCCGAGGTAACTCTAAAAATGTAAATGCTATAAGGTTATTGGGTTTTTTTTAAAAAAAAAGTTTTCCCCCTGCAACCACAAATTAGAAACGGCACTGCTAAAAATCACTGGTCTATCCACAAATTTTAATTAAAACCTAAATAAATCATGGTCGTCGCTGCACTTGCATATAAACAATGAGGGAGATGGCACACTTACAGCGGCTTGTCAACGTTTGGTGACTAATGAGTCGCTGTGAAAATACAATCTGAAGGGCCAGAATTGAAAGCAGATTCCTCGGCTAACGAAGGGCACATGCGACCCCGCTGCGGCCATCGCGGCAGAAGGCACCGAAACCACCTCTCAGGGCTGGCAGGGGGAAGGAAAAATTTCGTTAAGGCTGGCAGGACGAGCCTTTATTAAATAAAGCGCGGCGCTGTAATGCAATATTGCAGCTGCAGCCTTTTCGCCGCGTTATGGAGTAATGTTTTCCCCTGTCCTTGCAGCAAACAATAACCATATGCTGGATTTGTTACCAAATGTTTATTTCATTTCTTCATTAGTACACAACGAGGGCTCGGAAAAAAAAGAGGTTTCATTGCTTCGAGTGCTGGGGAAGAGCTTCTAACCGGGGACCCAGATACCTCAGGCAGAAGTGCTCGTGCCCAACGCCCGCTTGCAGCGGGTGCCGTTTGACGTTGCACTTTTCTGTGCGTTACCGCGTGTCCCCGTTGCACCCCCGGATCCGGGGGTCCCAGCTGGGGACGTCTGGCATGTACGGGAGCGGAGGAGCCGGGATGGGTGCTGCAAATCGTGTCGGTCCTCCCGCCGCGGGGCACCGGCTGCAGCGTCGTCAGGAGGGAGGCCAAGCAAGACGTCGAATTTAAACAAGTTCTCTTGTGTTTTACAAACTCTCTCTATCTGATGGGACAGGCAGCACCGGGGCCGGGGGGAGAAGCTGTTGTTCGGCGCAGCAGAAGCGAGTTTCTGGTTGCGTACTGGAGGAGAGACCTCGGCCATCCGCCGGTGAAGCCCACGAGCTGCTCATGTCCAGCACAAATGGAAACCTCGAGGTCCCGGTCAGCTGTCGCACTCAAAAAGCCTCTGAACTAAAAGCCAGTTTTACGAAGTAGCCTTCCCCTTTCTAAAAGGCCTTGGCCAAGCTCTGCTCAGGGTGCTCAGGCTCTGGAGGAGCCCACGGGACATCGCTGGTGCCTTCAGGGACCATCTCCAGATGGTGCTCCGCGGGTGGAGGGGCCATCGCTGCATCAACGGTGCGATGGGCTTGGGCACGGCTGCGCTCCACTGCAGAGCTGCTGCCCCGTATGGACACCTCCACTCCACGTGGACCCCATCCTGCTCGCATGGACCCCCCCTCATGGACCATGTCCTCCCCACACGGACCGCATCCTCCATGGATCGGCAACCCCCACCATGGGAAAGTGTCCTACCGAGGCCAGCATTCGTGTTTCAACCAGTGAGTTTCCACAAAAGCTTTGAGTTTGACAAAACACCATTTTCTTAGGGAATATTTTCTCCCACCAAACATTTAAGGCAGACCTAAGTTTCAAAGTTTGGGATTTTCCTCCCCAAGGGACTGAGCGTCTCCAAGCGAGAGCTGCATCTCCCACACACGCATGCAGCTTGTTCCTCAAAAAACCCCCAACAGCACAGCGCTCACTGCAGCCCTGCACGTGCCCGCAGCCCCGCAAGCCGCAGCAATTTCCAGCAAAGACCAAAGAATTGTCTTGCTCCCAAAATACCCAAGAATGATGCTATTTCCGCCAAGAATGATGCTGTTACCATCAAGAATGATGCTATTTCCACAAGAACGATGCTATTTCCACCAAGAACAATGCTATTTCCATGAAGAATAATGCTATTACCACCAAGAATGATGCTATTTCCACCAAGAACAATGCTATTTCCACCCAAGAAGGATGCTATTTCTTTTGGAGGGTCATGGTAACTCACCCCAGAGTGTCCCAAGCAAGGAAATGCCTGGAAATGGGAGCTGGTCCACCTTACTAGCCTTTGCTTTTTGGGGATTTTTTTTTTTCCCCTCTAAAGCAGCCTCGTGAAAAGAAAGAAAAATATTATGGTGTCTGTGTTGCTTCTGCAATTCAAACCCTGGTCTTGACAGGGGGAAAAGAAAAAAAATAAAGAAAAAAAGAAAACCAAACCGCTCCCAACTGCAGCACATGCTCATGGAAACAAGATGTGGTGCACATGAGGCTGTCCCAGGGAGAAAGTTTGCTAAAAATAACATATGCAGATTATGTACATAAAATGTCATGAAATATCAGCACATAAAACCGTGTGGTAGTTCAGGCTGTTGCAATTACAGCTCAAATGTGCCAGATGAAGGACACGCAGCATTTGGCGCATCTGCAGTGGAAGCCAGGCGCGGGGCCAGCTCCCCTCTCCAGCCATTGCTCCAGGCACCGGGGACCACGGCCGGCCTCGTCGTGCAGAGCCAAGACCCTGCGAAAATACAGGGGGATGGGCTTTATTATTATTTTCCAGCTAAGGAGGAACAGGGACAGCCCTCGGGCTGCCTCTAAAGCCCTTGTACCTGCGAAGGGTCCGTTCCCAGGGGCTGGGTTGGGGGCTGCTCCACCAGCCGGGAGCAAACTTGGGCATGGCCATGGTGGAGCTGCCAGAAACACCCAGACTGGGGGATTTCCAGTTGTCGAAGGTCACCTGGGCGCAGGATGGGGCTGTGGCTGGTGAGCCGGACCTCTGCTTGGAAAGCAAATCTCAAAAAAAAAAAGTGATTTTTTTTTTTTTGCCCAGAGCATCACTCATCCTGGGTGAAGCAGACCCCTACCAATTACTTTGCCAGAGGAAAGATGCCGGTAACTAATTTTGCTTGTGTATAGGAGGATCTCAGCGCACTTTGAGGCACTAACGAGGCCTGCCAGACCCCCCTGAGGTCCTTCGGGGTGGCATTATAAGGCGGCTGACATTTTCCGTGCTCCCTCCTTAGTCTTCTGGCTGCGATATAAATTTTCCTCGAGTTCTGCTTTTGTTATTTGCCTGCATCTACACGCTGTTTGTTTTTACACGGTGACCCACATAACTCATTTTAATATGTACTGAGGCGGTAGGATTGGGCTGGAGGGGTGTTGGGGGGAATGCAGCGGCTCCGGCTGCAAGGAAGCCATCGTGTCCGTATTTTGGGAGAGGACGGCGGGAGCGATGGCATCCCCTCCCCTCGCTGTCCTGCTGGAGCCCTCCGTGCTGGTAGAAATGGTGTTGGGCTGTTCCCACTGGTGGCCAAAACCATGGATGAACTCTTCTTAACCATCAATTTTAATAAAATATTCATTTTTTATTTAATTTCTGGCCCCTCTGTTCTCTTCCCTCTTTGCTCCTTGTGAGATAATGGCTCTTGTTAGCAGAAACACAGCGATGCTCCGGAACCCCCCCAGCCATGGGAAAGGTGGGGGGTCCCTCAGGCCACGTACGTCCACATATATAGGAATATCTATTTTCTTTTGCAATTTGTGCTCACATCAGAGTCATCAGGAGGTGCTGCTGTTGCCCCCTTGGCAAGCCCAGGTCACTGCTTCTGCCTCTTCGTCATTTAATATTAAATATTAGTAATTAAATATTAGTAAATATTTAAGTAAGATAGAGTTGGCTTTGATTTGGGAAAATCCTAAGTTATCGGATAAAGCCAGTGGGGTGCAGGGACACCCTGCCCGGAGGGGGCACGTCCCCCCAGGGGCACCGTGTCTTGCTCACAGCCCGGCTTTGGGAGCATCTCCCTCCGCACCACGCGGGAATTTGGGCCGAGACCTTCCCGGGCATCTCCGTGGTGGCCGGTGCCATAATATTCTCTTAAGTTATCCACATTACACATTTTAATCACTTTTCTAGCAAATAAAGCTTTTACCCAGCTAGTCAGCCGGAATTAAATTACTTTACAACAGATTTTTATGTCTTCCCCCCCCCAAGGATACTTTTTATTTCAGCAAACACACGCTGCTCCGGCGGCTCCTGGGTCGAGCGAGGCCCTTTGTACGGCGTACAGAAAAGCGCCGTGATTCATCGCTTTCTCATTATTTTGTCCTTTCGCTGGATATTGCCGGGGATTTTTTTTTTTTTTTCCTCTTCCTTTTCTTCCTTTCTTTCCAGTCCACTTGAAAGGACCTGATGGAAAGAGAGGAATATTCATCTCCCAAGTTTGCTCACGTGGCCGGCGGCGGCTCGGCAAACTTTTCTCGCCGCCATCCCCGCGCGCGGTACGGTGTGTGCCGGCACGGCGGCGCTTGGCAACCCCGGCGCCGGGACAGCCGTGTGAGGAATGACGCTGTTTGTTTGCTCCACGTCCAGCTATTTGTCACTGGCCATTTTGCCTCCAAAGCTTTAATATTTAATGAGATCCGGGCTGGCCGGGCGCTGCGCAGCCATGGCCGGGCGCTGCGGCTCGGTTTCCTGCAGTGCGGGGAAGGCTGTCGGGGGGGGAGTGAGTTGTGTACTGCGGCAGATGGGACTCTTTTTATTTCGATTGATTTTCAGTTAATAACTTTTAACCTCCTGAACCGAGGCGGCTGCCGACGGGACTCGTGCAGGACTCGATGCAGCCTGCGAAGCGGCGGGGGCTCGGGCATCTCTTGGCCCAGCTGGGGATGCCAAGGGGACCCCAAAGGGGAGGTTTGTGGCTTGAGGAACACCCCGACGGGGCACACGGTGGTTATTTATTTAGGAAACATGCACTTCAGCGGGGAACTCACCGACCGCCCTTGCTCCATCCCCAGGGGTGCCAGGCAGCCTCCACGCAGGGAAATGGGTCGATTTTCCTTATTAAAAAAGGACAGGAGGGACAATACAAAGATTCCACGCAGAAATCTTGCTAAAGGTCCCCTCTTCCCTCAGCACCCCATGCCGGAGCCCTCCCACAACCCACCTGGATGAAGGAAAAGCCATTTTCCCAGCATTTTCTCAGCTGGGATGCTTCTCTGGTTGAGAGCCCATGTCACTAGGCTGTGATCCCCCCCTTTACAACCCCAGAGCTGGGGTTTGGTGAAGTTTATCTTATTGCTAAATAATATTTTTGCACCATTTGGGAGGTGTTCAGGGTGGTTTTTTGTTTTCTTTCCAAAGGAAGAAGAGCAGTTGCTTGGCCGCTGCTCGCAGTGCTGGAGGGCGCAGTTGAATTGCAACATCCGACACGATGTCCGATGTTCCTGGAGAGGAAGAGCATTTTCCCAGTGAGATTTCGGAAGGGTCACCCTGGACACGGGGCAGAAACGCTAGCGAGGTCTCCCATTCCCTGTGGCATGGGGACGAGAGGAAAGGGCTGCAATTATCTCAGTTATTTTCTGATGCAAAAGAGGAGAAAATAGCCTACATTTATTTGCCTAAGGGCAACCATTTAAAAGCAAAGGGTGAGCGATGGAGAGCTCTCCTCCCCATCAACGCATGCCCTGTGCCACCCACGGAGGACGCAGCATCGGGATGCTCCGGCGGCAGAGCCGGTGCCACAGGGATAGAGCTGCTGGCTGCGGTGGCATTTGCACCCGATGGCGTTGGAAATGCTGACTGCCCTTGCTGTGGGGCAGGCAGAGGGGCGACGGCGGTGTGAAATCTTGCGGCCTGATGATATTTGCGAAGCTGCAGCGGCGCGGGCAGTCCTGCGTGGGTGGGAGACTCCTGGCTTCCCACTAAAGGAAAGGGAATTTCTCATCATTTCAGCTGTAGAAGCAAGGCTTGAAAATGCATGCTCTGGAGCCAGGAGACGAAGGAAAATCAGATAAAATATACTTCTGAAAAGGATTTTGAGGCGAGATTCATGACTTTTTAATGGACCAGACTGATTTAACTCCCTTTGTGTTACTGCTGGCTGGTGCAGCTCCGGCTTCTTGCTGTCCAGTCAAGCCAAGGGTCCTTCCCCGCTGCCACAGGACGCTGCCCCAGCCAAACCCCTGTGGTTCGGCTACAGGGAAGGGTAAGAGATTCATCTGGACATGCAAAGCACTATATAGTGCAGCCAGGAATATGGTCGAACTCTTGAGGTCAGCAGTTCAACATCGTGCTGTTACGCCCATCTCAGATCATTCCCTTGCTAAGTCCTCATCATGAGACAGACCAGTGGAGGCATGGCTGGTTCGTGATTTAGGAGATTTCTTCTTGGATGGTGTGCTGGAAAGGGACTTTAAAGGCTGTAACATCACTGCGCTGGAAGAGGACAGTGGGGCATGAGCAGCCTGGAAGAGGTTGCTTTGGTCATCCAGCTCCAAAAACAGGGGGGGGAGTGATGGCAGGCTTGCATTCCCTCTGCGTGGAAGAGCTTGCAAGAGCAGCAATCTAAGTCACTCCCCATGCACACCCCTTCAAAACCCATTTCTTCAAACAAACACCGCTCTGGGAAAACAGCTGGTTGAGATAACCAGAGGTTTTGGGTGCTGGAGGCAGTTGGCCTTCATCTTTCTCACTACATGCACAAAATGGATTGTTAGCTTCCATCCACTACGTACACCCGGCTTTGTTCACTGCCGTCGGCACAATAGCTTTTAAGGATGGCCTCATCTTTGTTCGCCTAGGAGGAAGTAATTGGTCAAATTTAATTCAAAGAGAGATCAATTAGAAAAGGTTGTGATAGACAGTTAGGTCACCGGCAACTCCTATAAATCGCAGGTAGAATTTCCTCCTTTGCCATATAGCAGTTTGATGTAGGCGATGGCTCATTTGCAAGCTAAAGGTTTAATTAGGAGAAAAAAAAGGTCAGCAGAGATCAGATGTGAATTGCAAAGTGCTAAAGAAGTTTACTGCAGCAACGTATTTATTGAGAGCCATGCTATAGATCTGCACCCTCTCTGCCCAGAATGCTAATAGCACCCCTTTGAATTCTTCCTATCAACAGAAAAATCATCGATAATATATGGGATGCTTTAAAACTGTTTAGCACCCACTTTCTTTTTATGATAATCAAAGGGCTTTGCTAAGACCCAGAGAATCCCTTACCCATCTCGTTAATTGTGGATCCTTCTTTCCAGGTCGGGTTTCCAGAATGTGACACCTTTTGGGTCGCTGTTTCCTCTCCCATCTATCGTAATATGAGCTTTGCGGAGGGTATTTATCGCTTCTCCTCATCAGGGACATAGTCACGATGTAAATTGTGCCAGAAATACCAATGTGATGAAAATTCATGGTGTTTCTTCCTCACCTCACTGTGTTCCGGATGGTTTTTATAGGTGTGCAAACTGCAGAAATAAAGAGTTCTGTAAAAGCTCTCCTAAAAGCAATGGGAGCAATAGTGATGCGATTACACGAGGTTTTAGCTCGTCGGCAAGAGTGCTGAGCTGGCCCAAGGCAGTAGAGCCTAAAGTCAAGCCAGACCGTCGATCTCAGCTCCCAGGGTCGCCGCAGGCTGTGCTGGTTACTTTTGGGGTGCGGGGGAGAGGGGTCCGGGGGAGGCTCAGCGGTGTTTCGGGTGCTGCCGGCTCTGCGGGCGGCAGGAGGAACCGCAGCCCCGCGCGTTGCTTCGGACGCTGGGACGTAGCGGACCGATAATACGCTCTGCCACGCTGCTGCTCCCGCGGACGAGGTGGGAAGCATCGTCACTTCATCCGCAGCTCCGGGAAGGCTCCCTCCTGCTGCTCCCTTGTTCCCTGCATCTCCGGGGGGTTCCCACCGGTGGGGATTGGCATCGGTGCTCTGGGTGCGGCGGTGCGGCCGCTGCCCTTCGCTGGGAGCTCGCCGACGGGCGCAGATGCAGCTTGCAGCCCGATGGGCGCTGCGGCTGGGGCCGGGAAGAGTTCAAGGGGTGCTGCTTCTTGGCCAGAATCACCGGGGCTCCAGGCATCCCGAATTGTCCCCAGGAACACCACGGTTTGGGGCGTCATTAGGTGTCATTCACTACTAATGACTCCGCAATAGCGTATGGCAGGATGAACGCTGCGAAGGTCCGGAGACAGCCACCAAGGTGGAGAGAAATCAAAATGGCAGCTAGGCCTGGCTGGGAGAACAAGAGCAATGTTTCCAGTCACTTCCATTTGTTCCAGTATCACTCAGCCCCACACCCAGTTTGATGAGAGATTGCAATTTTGCTTTAAGCAACACTATACAAGGAAGGACAGATAGCAGATCAGATTGTAAACTGATGTAATTAAACAGGAGACTTTAATTCCCAGCACCTGAGACTCAAGTCCTCCGTGCAGCATCGATAACACTAATTTCAGTAATTTCGGCAAAGCAAACTGTACGAACAATAGGCGGAGGACGGAGGAGGCTCTTCACTCTTCTGGAGGATCAGAAACTCGCAGCAATTATCAGTCAACAGTTCCAGCTGCCTGGTAAACTGTTAAGACTAGAGTAAACACATCACGGCTCTGAGGCTGGAAACAGAAGAGCTGTAATTATTTTGAAGTTTAACTATTGCCCCCATCTCCAGATACAGGGAGCGAAACGACGCAGACCCCGACGCACCCAGCTTCCGACAAGGACATGTGATGCTCCTCGTGCAGAAATTCAAGTGTGCTTCTAGGACGCTTAAGATTCAGGTGCGATGTGTATAAAGCATTAACCATTTCCTCCCCATGGCAGACAAAAATCACATTACCTTGGGCAAGCCACATTCTTATTAAAAAATCAGCTCCTACGAGCCTCGTAAGAGGAGCCAGAGATTCCTTCGTCTTTGTGAGCGTGTGGGGGAAATTCTGCTGTTCTGACAACCAAATCATGTTTGATATCATCTGAGCTGACTCGATAGAGATGTCAAATGGGAGAAGATAGCAGAAGTCTGCCTTGCAGTTTAATTGGCTTACACTTTTGTATATCCTGTTTTAAAAGTAAGGCCTTCAAAATGCGATTTGGACAAGTGAGTTGCGTGGGGTTTTATGCTGGGCGGTCTAGCAGTCTTCACAGTGACAAAAACAGCGCAGCTTTGAGCACAGGCTGTATATATGGTTGGATTTATGGAGTATTCATTATTTTAATAGCACTTATTGACTTAGGGTCAAATATCTTTTTCCAACATTTTTTTATTTAAGGAAAGAGCCCGTATGTCACAATCTCATGCCTCATCTAATTGGATAAGTGTTTCCTTTGTCCTTGAAACCGAAAAGTAGACCGCGTATCCAGGAGCTACAGAATGAAAAAGCATCTGCCTTTGGTATTTGGCATGCCTCAATTAAAAAACCCGCTGCCTGGGCTATCATTTTTTTTTAATTCTGACCAGAGCACTTCTGCTCGGATTCAAGCAGACAGTTCTGAAGGTCGAGCTAGGGTTATGTAAAAAAACAAATCCTTTGGAACAATATATAGAACATTAATGTTTTACATACAACAGAAAAGAGGCCTGGATCCAGCACAGCCAAGTCCGGAGTCATGCTGGAAGCACGGGAACGGCTCGCGTGCTCGCTCCCCCCCCCGAGCGTTTCTGTAAGCTCCTGCTGGAGTGGAGCTCAGGTCCCCTCTCAAGATGTGACTCCCCTCCCTCCCAGCCCCACAAATCTAGTGCTCAATATGCACAAAACACTTCCATCTTTAAAAAATAATTGAAAAGGTGCACCCTAAAGTTCACTGGATCGATCCCTCTGAATTATTTTATTTAGAAGACACTTCATTGTGTCAAAGATTTAATGGAGAGGTTACGATGCCCAGCCTTCAGAATGTCAATGCATTAAAACGGAGCGTTGCAGGGAATGTTAAAATCCCCGGTAACATACGCCCAAGCAAAACTGCCAGATTTATGAAATATGAAAATGATTATACAGAGTTTAGATAAGACATAGGCTGCTGGCGAAAAGCAGTATAGGGGCCAGAATCCTTCTGCGTGTGTCTTACGAGTAGTGGGATGAAATTTAGCAGCCTCGCTATGGACTCTTTCGCCTTTCCCTTACATCCCTTCGAGCGTTCCCTTCCCAAGCCACATCTTTTGAAATGTGTGGATTTTTACATGAGCAGTATTTCCCAGCACACTTGATTAAATACCTTCCCTTGTTATTTATTGCCCATTAAACAACATATCTTCTGCGTGTACCTTCGCTGGACAAAAGATCTTTGCTATCGAATGCAGACCTCAGCATGTCTTAGGCCAGAGCAGTTTACTGCAATGATCTCTACGTGGGGC
The DNA here is from genome assembly GCF_026419915.1 of Harpia harpyja. NCBI lineage: Eukaryota > Metazoa > Chordata > Aves > Accipitriformes > Accipitridae > Harpia > Harpia harpyja. Next base: position 42,613,530 of record NC_068950.1, read on the forward strand.
TGCAGCTGAGAAGCACTGAGAAAACTCCGGCAGCACAGATCAGGGTTCTCTGCTTATTAAGCGGCATTTCTGGTATATGAGAATTACCCTACTTTACTACATTTCTTGGTGCATGCGATAAGGTTATAATACAGAAGTCCAAAGGTTTTTTCCTCTCTCCTTGGGGAATCTCTCTCTTCGGGTGCTGCAGGAACAATTGCGAACCACCAAAGTACTTCTAGGCTGTAAAGTTTCAAGTGAAACGGAAGGGCGGGGGAAGGAATGACAAGTCCTTTTTACTGAAATTCTCTCCCCAAATGGATTTGGCAGAGCCCAGCTCTGCTGATCTTACAGCAAGGTTTATCATTTGTGCAGGCTGCTGCCTGAAGGGGGAAAAGATCTTTGAAGTTGCTGAATGATGGAAGGGTCTCCCCCCTCCTCTCCCTCACACACATTTTTTAAGGGTGGAGACTGGGAGATGTTCAACTGCCCTGAGTCAGGAAATTACATGACAAATTAAACAATTATGTGTTTTAGTGCTGAGCATCTATTTAGATATTTAGCATCAAACATGCATTTAGCATGAATTCCACGGGCATTTATACTTTTCCCGACCCCCTGCACCTACACTGCATTATTTTACTGCATGTCTAGAGCTCCCCCAGTCCAGCATCTACACCTTGAAGAGATTTCTTTATCATTTAACTTTATTACAGAGGCACTGCCTGGACACTGTTGGAGTGACAAGGACTATTTCCTTAATTACTGTACATTGATAATAGCATTTACTCTGGCAGCTCCAGTGCTATTCAATCAAGCAAGATTCAATACAAAAAAGCTGATTTGCCAAAAAAGAGATTAGCATAAGTGCCTACAGTCACATTCTATTTTTGAAGGTAAAGCTACTGTGTCTGTGAGGTTTCTTGTGGGAACTTCATAAAGAGAGATTAATCTAGTTTATCTCCTTCAAAAGATATTTGGGGAAATCGCAGAGAGTCGCTGTTTTAGGCTCTTCTGGTAATAATTTTCTATAAACATGTAAAATAAAGAACTGCACAGAAAATGCTCATCAGTAGCAGGAAGGTATATTTTTTTCTCTCACGTGGACGTAGACATTTGTTGTGAAAAACTCTATGTTCCCCCGTTTGCTATTGCTGTTCTTTGTCATTTAATCAAGTGGTGACTGTAGCTGTTGCACTTTAAAATTAAATGCTATTATTTATGGTAGAACTTGTTCTAGTTAAAAATGCAGACCTCAGCACTGTGTACGTTTGTAAGCAGAAGGTTAAGCAGGACATTTTAAATGGTAAAGCAAAGGGCTTAATCAAGGCTGAAGAGCAAAATGCTGTGGGATAACAGATACAGTAAATAGGCATTAATCACCATACAGGCTTAATCCAGGTATTAGGCATTCTTGGGGCTAATACGAAGACTCACTTACATAAGGACTCATTCTACCAACCCTTAAGTAAGTGAATAACTTTATTCTTTGGAGAAATTTCACCAACGTTAAAGGCTCTTGCAATATCAGGCCTACATTATGTCTTTGTAAAATGATCATCACACAATTGTTTTGCCTGAAGGGGATTTCTCAGTTAGGAGGCACATAGGGGGTGTGGTTCAAGACAGGAAAAAAACTGAATTGCCAGAGCATAAGGAGCCACTTTTCCATGTTTTTTTTTTTTCCCTTGACACTGTCTATTACTGTGACATCAAAATCCCAGCTAAGTACTTCTTGCCAAAGATGGACCAGATAAAATCACGAAGCCAGTATCATCTCATGGGAGACAGCTCACTGCCTTAGTGACAAATTTAGTGACTACAAATCCAAGCTTAGAACATAGTCCTTCCCTGGTCATAATCCAGCACTTGCATATTGGATTTGCGTTTAACTACTGATGAACTAAAATTTCAGTTTCAAGAAGATAATAGCACATCCATAGGTATGACATTTGCTATACAAAAGTTCTTTTATTAGATGCTTAGAAAGATTAAAGTGCTTCCACGTTTAACTTAACATCAAAAATTCCAACTCTTTATACAAACAGACATGTCGTATGCACTGACACCAGCACACAAATCCCAGCCTCCGGCCCAGGATGGGTTTTGGCATCCTGGTCAAGCTTGCCTTACCTAGCCCTGAAACAGATCAGGCAGACTCACAGGAAGCACAACATGACCTAACCTGAGGAAAGGGGAAGGAGATGGAAGTGGGGTAGATGGCCACAGTTTATCTATTCAAGTAATAGCAAGATGAAAAAAATCCACAAACCTTTAATTGTGAATGTAGGAGAGGGACAGTGATGTAACTGTTCCCAGGGAACACTATTCTTATTTTGTAGAGGGAGGTGAGCCAAGATACTTAAGCTCTAGAGAACCTTTAACACAGGAAGCTATTTATCATAACAAGCTTGGTTGATACTGCTCCCATACTGAACCAATTAGATTAGCCTATTTCGTCATACTTCATAACTTGGGATGATAGGTTTCCAAGCATGGTACAGTGCAGTAATTGAATTTTGATCAAACACACATGGCCCATAACCCAGTATGTGAAACTTTCAGAACAGTTCACAGCTTTTAAATATCCAGTCAACATGTTGCCAAAAGTACAGGATGTACTTGATGCAAGTGGGAGAGGAGGGGGGGAGCACGAGTCCACGCCGTAACTTGGTACAGCTGTAAAACAAACATTTTTTTGTTCCGATTCTGTTCCTACTTTAGCAAAGGAGCTGGGAGGAAGACAGTGAATGTCAAGTAAGTCGTTTTTCTCCCCAACCCCCACACCCCCCAGGCACACGTTTCCCTTTTAACATTCTTAGATTACCACAACCTTTTAAATTCACTATACTGTACTTACATACTGTATTAGACACACCAGCAATTATGTTTGTTAGCATGACACATCCATTGCTTACACTTAGTTAACAAAATAACTTAAAAGTCACATGCATCATCCTCTTAATAGGGTTATAATCAATGGGACCATGGAATGCAAGCCCTAAAAATTACCCCCCACCTCTGCATTCCCCAGGCTTCTGCCTCTGCCAACACAATCCATATGGTGGGCAGTCTTGTCAGGCTCAAGGTGAACACTCAGTCAGTTCTTCGCAGGCAGTGATCTCCTCTTACATGTTCTTGCCATGTTTTCTCCACGGTAAATCCAAAGAACTTTGAAGAAGACTGTGTAAAGGAAACAGAATACATTAATAAATTCATTCCTACCGCTCTACTGACTAGGGGGCAAAGCACCCACTGCAGAACAGGTTCATGACATGGAAAATGCTGTGCCAGACTTTCTTTTGAGTAAGTGTAATGGCTATCCATATCAAAGCTGCTCTCTGGCCTACAGCTAAGTCTGGCATGCTTAAGCAATGGAGCAGGATATCCCCAACCTCTGCATATGGTGCTTCCAACTTCTTTCTCAATTTTGAATGCTTTGACCTGAAAGGCAGCTGGAGGCAGCTCCAGGCATCTCAGCTACCCGAAGGGGAAGCACCAGGGCAGCCAACACCTTCGCTTTCATCGAGGTGGTGCAAATGACATAAAAGATGGGAATTACTTCTACAGCCCTGCAAAGAGTCTAGGATCTGACGGTTCTAGTTGCACTCTGTGGATCATCTGCCTCCGAGCCGTCTCACACACCTGTTCTGGAGTACAGCTGTGTAAGAGAAGCAGCCACAGGTTCCAAGGGGAGAAACGGTGCTTTTCAGATGTAACAAAATGCACATCTCGTTTAGTCTTGCTGTTGGTTGGGGACAGGTATATTGCCCGATTACAGCCACTACCCTGTCAGAGCAGAGAGGATGCACTGGATCCATCTCCCTCCCCGCCCCACTCCCTGCTAAGTTACGATGCTGCAGAGAAAAGGGAAAAAAAAAAAAGAAAAAGAATTTGGTGTTCAACCTATCAGACTTGGACCAAGCCTCAGCTCAAACCAAGGTTAAATAGGCCTGTTCTAAGCCTCTTAAAGATAGGATTTATATAGTAATTACAGTAATGGAAACTGATCTTTATAATTTTTATACTGCCTAAAATTCTGCTGTGTCATACGCATCTGCAGAGCCTGAGAACTGTGCTTCTCGGAGAAAGCACTGCAGTCTTGAAAGCAGCCATTCAAATGTATAATGGAGAATTATCGGAGCATGAGTATGTTTGAGATTATAATGAAGCACAAAGAGTAAGAATCAGAAATCCTGGGAAAAGCAAGGAGTTTGTATTTGAGACAAGCAGTATTTTTTAAACACTATTTTGTTGGGAGTTTATGGAACTAGATCTTCATCACACACAGTGCAAACAGCATTGAGACTGCCCTTTTTATTCTTATATTTCCTTTCTTTTCCTTTGCCACAGTCTTAGGTCTAGAGAGTAAGCATAGTGCAAAATGCATCTTGGCCAGACAGAATCCTCACATCCACTTTCCAGTTTTCTCTGTTGTGCAAGGAAAAATACCGGAGTGCTAAGTCCTTGCTGTATGATAAAGAACAACTTCAGAAGATTTGGAGATCTGATAGGGGGTTTGGCTCCACCTTCAGGAAGCAGAAGGCAAAGAGACAACACGGTTTTAGGTTTCAGGCATACTTTTGCAGAAACTGAAGCCCACAATCCCCTCTTATTAACATCTACTGCTCCCCAACGTGTCTTTGCTTCATATATATAAAAGATACCCTGATGCGATGCCGTGACATTTCTACATACTTGATTCAACTCTGAAGAGTCCAATTCCTCCTAGAGGTACTTTGAGAACTTGTGGCAGGATGTCCAAAGGTAGCTGATACATGAACAAGAGTCAACGAAAAGCAGCTCTGAGGTGAAAAAAAGAAGTTGTGACACATAGGATGTCATAGAGCTGTATCAAATATTATTAATCACTTACACTGTCAGTGCTAAGGTTTCCATACAGAACGCTATTTTCTCTTCTAATTCACAGAGATTAGAAACGTTCTTTGGGTAACACAGATGGATTGAGAGGAAGAAAGTGGGAAGAGTCTTGATCAAATTTCAGTCTAGCAAAACACTTAAGCATATGCCTAAAGTTAAGCTATTTTTTCTCCTCAAATTCAGGCAGAAGATGCAAACAGAATAATCTCTTGTATTTCACCTCTTGGCAGACTCTGATGCAGGCTGAACCCAGAACATAGTAGCTGGTTAAAAAGCATGATTTAAATGAACTAAAATGATGCATTTTTAAAAAAAGCCATATAGTGACCATTCATAATAATGAAAATGGCAAAGTAGTTAGGGATGAGATGACGCTGAGTTTGAAAGACTGTATGATGTATTAGTGAAATAATAGGCAATCACACAATTAGTGACAGTCCTATGAGGCAATGGAAACGTACGGTTGCTTGCAAAATCTTGCCTTTGGCATTTCCCCAACTGGGTGCTTAAGCACCCAACCTTATTGTATTCAACATCATTTTCTGGAGGAAACAGGTTTGAAAACTGCAGAGCAAGCAACAGGAATGGCTCTCAGTGCAGAAATGGACTAAACACCTAATGAATCTAAAAATAAAAAAACCCCAAAACACTGAGAAGAGATGCAAGAAGTCTGAATAGACATAGCTGTGTAAGCAAATATAACTGAATATACTCTTGAGGAACAAAGGAAACAATTCTTGATGGGGTGACAACAGATGTTCTCCAAAAAAATTCTAACGGAGCATTTCAAACACAAAGACCTTCCTGTGGAGCTGAGAAGTTTTACTGGCAGACATACAGTAATACATCTTTGGAAACATAATAAAACCTAACATTTAAGGTGTTATCAGGTCCTGAAAGCAGAAGTGATATCTTCATGTAGTAAGTGGTGGGTGGTGGTGGAGAGGGAAACAGTTACGATAACAAAATACTGTCACAGGAAGTTGCCATAGCATAGTTGCGATTTAAATCACAGGAGGAGTAACTAGTCAGAGATTTTGTTCTAAAATATCTCTAAATCCGCTCTTTCGGAAAACGAGCTCTAAACACAAGTGAAAGAAGCACAGGTTGACCTATCTGAACAAATACAATCCAGAGTAATTTATTAATACAGTAAGCACACCTAAGTACAACCACTTCTGCACTGTGTGAGTGAATACAAAGTGCCCAAAGCTGAATGTTTCTACCAGCTACTGCTTTTTCAGATCATGGTTAAGCACGTTGCAGAAAATCCTAAAACAGACATAAAAAAAAAAAAAGGGACAGGTTTATGGAGTCATTTTTGCAATGACTGAACTGCACTGGTACTTAGGGAAGATTTGGATTTAACTCCTGGCATAGATCTGCAGCATCTTCAGTGAATAGCTTTATACAGGTTTTTAAAGGCTAGGCACTTCAAATTCTTTTTTTAAACTCTGGCCTTTACTTTTTATGTTCTTTATTTTTACAGATACAGAATAATACTTCTTGGTCTTGTTGGAATGTTGAAAGGATTCCTGAATACCTGCAAGGCCAGCAGTTATCATTTTATCTTGGAACGAGGCAGGAGGATGACATAGTACATTGTCTAATCATTTTTATTGCTTTGCAACTGTTCGGGGGAAAACAATTCAGAGAGAAGACTATTCCAGTGCAGTCAGAGCAATCAGAACTACAGAAATGCTAGGATGGACAACTTGATTGACAGGAGAAAGCTAAAGCAGGCAGCAACACAGAAAATCATCATAGGACAGACATTTTGATAAATATTACTGTAGCCAATTTATTATTAACACAGTGGGACAGCTTTACATCTTGCATCACACTTTTCACAGCCCTTATGGTAAACATGCCATATCTGACAATTACAAGATGAAAACAAAGACCTCACTAACTCTCTACTGGCCTGCAGTACTATCTGCTTACTCAGTTAACTCTCTCTAAACTTCAGCTAGGCAACTAAACAAGCATATAGAAAGGCAGATATGAATGTTCAGAGATATATCATAATTCCAACAGTATCCAAGTTTCAAAGGTTAAGCCATCTGTGGCACTAATTTCTAAAAGGCTTCACAGAGAAAGGAGAGGGTTGTGAAAGAAGTGGAAAGTTGTTAGTACAAGATAGAGGATCAAGTGGAATACCATCTAAAGGGAAGAGAAATAAATTTTTGCTAAGGCTCAAAACATTGCTCTGTCTGGTCACCCGTGGCTTCATTCTGACTGCTATGACAAAGCAGTGCAGTCCTGACAAGAGCATGCACTGGTATCATAAACCAGAGAGCATCGGGATGAAAGGATCCCGTAGCAGTTTTTATTTCCTGGATTGGTTGACACACATCTTCTGTTTCTACAGAAATGCTGTAACTTGGAATAACAAATCTTTCTCTCTGCTGGCTACTTGGTTTCTGGGATTAACAAACTATCTGATGGACCTCATAACTAATCATATTTTCATCTGATTCAGACAAAATAGCTTCCGTATTCTTTTACGGATAACGAAGCACAAGATGGACTGCTGAAAGTCAAGCCCTCTGCTACTCGTACATGTGGAGACAGATTTTAGAACGAAATCTGGTGTGATGATTTGCCCAAGGCTATTTTTTTTATTATAATGTCCATGGTATCTTCCTATTTTCACAGCTTCAGGGTTAAAAAACAAAAAGCAGACAAGTCACAGGATGATCTTAGCCACGAGATTTTATTTGATTGAAACATTTATTTTCCATCCACTTCCTGTCTGTTTTTGAAAGTATTTCAGGAAACAAAACTGACATGCACAAAGAGCATTCAGTGAAAGAGAGACAAAAGGGAGATGCAACAAATATCAGGCAAGTGAACGAAGCTAACAGAGCGTTCTTGTCTCCTTGAACCCACAAGTAAAATGAATGTTAGCAAGTATTCCAAAACTCCATCTTTCTTGCGTGAAGGAAAGAATTAATGTTAAGCACAAAGTATTCCTTGTGGTTTATTCTCATTACGTGGTATGTCAGGTTACGCCGATTTGGAAAAAAACAGCTTTACAAAGCTTTCTGTGCAACAGTCCTAATGTAGGTTTAAAAGAGAGTAAAACCCAAAAATTGCACTTTTAAAAATCAATTTAGGAATCTCATTTTTTGTAATTCCCTTAAAAATACCACTTGTGGACACATTAATAACATTTTGAAAGTTTCATCTGAAAAACAAAAGAATAGGCCAAATTTTTGAAAAAAAATCTACACTAAAGTTTATATCATGTGGATTTCTCACTACATTACTGCTGGTTTTCATTAGAAGGTGAAAGGAATGTTTAAAATTGGTCAAATAACATGAAGATTCTGTTGACATGTTTTCTGTCTCTGTGTGTATATACTTTTCTTTAAAGGAACATCTAGGTAAATCTTGGTTGTCCTAAAGAATTTGGTCAAACAACTTTGAAGGACACAGAATTTATTTCACTGAAACACAACTGATCTAAAATCAGAACCTTTTAAGGGCTTTATTAGTACAAAGAATTCACTTTTTTGACATTCTGTAGCTGTAAAACACATGCACCGATTTCTTTTCAGAAAAGGAAGGGATGTATTTCACCATGGATGGTTGCAAGGGAGGGGAAAAGAAGAAAATCAAAATAAGCAGAACGATTATTTCCTATTCTAACCTCAGGGCACCCCAGCATGCACCCTCCTTTTTTGTGATGTGTCATCTACGGTTCCATTTTTTATGCATCCATATTTCTACTGTTGATCACCAAATTTTGCAACTTGACCAAAACTTGACTTTAAGCTTTACAGAAATAATTATTTCAATTAATAGAATTTCACAGAATACACCAGCACAAGATTTAGGGCTGTCTGGATTTTAACTAACAGGATAGAAAGAAAGGCAGTTTCTGTGGTTTGGGATATTTAAGTTCATTTACAAAATGCCACGCATAGTTATGAAAACAGACACCAAATGTAATCCTGGCCCATCCATGCTCAAACTCTCATCAATTTCAATGGACTAAAGATCAGCATAGTTGTTCTGAACAACTCTTTCTCCACCTCTCTGTAACACTCTAAATTATACTTACAGACACAGAACAACATCAGTGCAAATTGTAAAAGTCTGCACATTTCACAAATGGTACCACTTAGCAACAAACTATGTGCTCACAGAAATAGAGCAGTCACAAAGAAACTCAGCGCTTTGAGGTAACCTCACTCACTTGAGGAATTTTCATATTTTATCATCTTTGTTCAATGTACATTTAATATGCAGTTCTGATGAAGTGTAATTAATAAGTCATCAGCAATTTCAGTGGACGACTGGGTCCATCTGTAAAAATAAAATGCACCTATGCATTTATGACACTTACTGCCAGGGTTAAGGATAGGTCTGCATTTTCCTGAATGTTGCATTGGTAATAGTGAGCCGTGTAAGCCTTGCTCCATAGTAATCTATAATGTAACTAGAGCCATCGGAAGGTCCAACGATCTACAAGAGAAAAAGAACCAAGACTTTTCAACATGAAGTGAAATATACACTTTGTGCTAATGTCTCAATTACTGCTAATTTTCCCATCATAAAATTAGTCATGCTTAATTAGTCAAACAGAAACTAGATTTATTTTGAAGTTATGCTGTAGTTTAACTATTTTAGCGAGCACTCTCTCAGGAGGAACATTTCCCTGGGGCTTCTAATCAACCAAATTACACAGCCAGGCGCTGGTACTAGGTTAAGCCGATGCGGATTTGAGTCACAAAATCAGGCTAACAAATGAGTGGGCTCCAAACCACTTTTCTTGAACAATGGAGGGTAGGCAGGAGAGAATTAGGTTGATGACAAGTATCTTTGAAATACTGCACAGGTAAGGAATGGAGAGAAGGAGAGAAGATCATGGCTTTTTTGTTCTGGAAAGGCTAAATTGATGTGGGGTCACCAGGGAGATGAATAAGGAGAGATGAAAGATACTCTCAGCTGTATCTGTAAGTGATCTGAGGCAAGATCACTGCGATAGCATAGAAAGGAATTTGAGAATGCATATCATTTAAAAGATGTACATACAAAGATGCATACTTTAAAAATATTTTTCTATAAACCCACACAAACAATTCCCATCTCCACAATGCATTTTAAGTTCATCATAGGAAATTTCAATTCATGCTAAATGGACGCACTGTATAATAAGACAATTTTGCAATGTCATGACGCCACAAGACGTCACCCCAGCTGAGGATTTAACCATCATGAATCCCAGAGTCACCGCTCTCAGGTGATATGGGACTTGTATTTGGAGGAGGGGCAGAAAAAATAAGCAGCAATGTCTTCTCTCCTGCACACTGCATGGACACCCCAGATGATGGACTCCATCAGTATAAAGCACATGCAAACACAGAACTTTAGGATTCTGGGAACAGCAGGATAACTCATGCAAAGTCCAACACTGTGTCACAAAGAGGTCATAGGTTCTGACAAAGTGAATTGATGGTGTTATATCTTCCAAGCTTTTCATTACAAGTATTTATAGATAGCTAATCTAATTTTTTAATTCAAACAATAAATATATTGATATTTTGTGTCCATATTCTACAACATCAATCTACAAAGAGAGCTAAAATAAATGCCTTTATTTTTCAATATACAAAGGTTCTTAAGGCTAAAATGCTAACAAAGAATTAGCAATCAAATCAAAGTTTTAACAAACACAGATTTGTATCTTGTTTTGAAAGCCCTGACTTACCTGCATTGAAATAAGTATGAAATCAATTAGACTACCAATTCCACAAAATCCTACAGTGCAGAACTTTAACAAACCTAAAAAAGGAAAATAAAATTTAACTGGAGCTTTAAGCCAGTCACTATGAAGTTCATAGGTTTCTGGTGGCAATCACATCCCAACTTTCTCCCCACCCCACAAAATATATATGTGTGTGTGTGTGTGTATATATATATATATGCATGCATCTAGAAACAGACCTACAGTCAAAAGATCTTTAATTACCAGGGAAAAACCACCACATATTTATATTTATACATCCTGAATACACGGTAAAGATTTTAAACATTAACTTTTTTTTTTTTTTTTAAACAGATAAATATTCTTAAACAAAGGCAGGCAAAAGTTGATAACCAAGTTACTGGAAATTTTCCTTTCTTTGACTGAGGCACAGACAGAAAAAAATCGCAACTTGAGGTGCAAAATTTACTTATGAATAGAAAGAGACTTTCTACCATCTCATGAGTTGCAGCACACACTGACTTGATTTTCAGAACATGCTCTTTGGAGAACAATCCTTTGTATAATTTTTATATTTTTGCTGAAATTGGAATTTATTTTGAATATATATACATATATATTTACACTTCTTTTTAACCAGTATTCAAAAATGTTATTTTTCTATGAATAAATGAAAGATTAATAGAAAATATATGGGAATCGCAACTAACAGATAAATGTTTCATTGGAAGTTGCCATGCAAGGCAGACTTCATTTGGAAAATGCCTTCAAAAGGAGGCTGTCTTAATTTTTATTATTTTTTTAAGATCAGTAGTTTCTTGTACAATAAATATAATGCAATGAGTACTATATATATTGTAAGCAATACTTCAGCTGAACTTCAGCAAACTTCTAGGTTATTTTGAGAATGAGATACTCATTGTGAAGACATTTATCTCTTTACCCAGGCATAGACAGTATGAAGAGGAATGCATATCTGTTGCATTTAAGTCAGTTGTAGGCTGTGCTGTATAGGCAAAACACAGTTCCCTGCTAAAAAGCATACCCTTACCGTGCTTACAAGGGCCAGCACACTTCTGAGGCAAGAGAGGAAACATGTTGGTAACATCAGCCAGTGTGGCATCCCAGAGCACCTCTTCCCCACAGCCACAAGTTGTGCTGTGCTGCATAATACGTGCTAGTAAAACCACGCAGCTGTTTTCCAAAGAACGGGCCTGCTCTCTGTCAAACACCTGAAGGTCTCCTGACCTCCGCCTCCTCCTTTGTGCTCCCCCTCTCTCAGAAGCAGCAATCTGTCCTGCATACCACCTCCTCTCCCCCATGCCCTGTTTATGAGGCTGCATATGGAGGAGAGAGGGGGAATAACTGCATGCATGCTGCAGGAAGAGCATCCCACTGTCTGGATATAGCTCCCATAGTTGACAAGATGAAACTAGCCTGATTTATAAACTCCAGGGAGACAGTTTATAATCTCTGCATGGAGCAACACAGTAGTCACAGAGAACGGGGAAAAATACCTAATGACCAAGAAGATGAAAGAGTAGTAGCAGGATGGTCTTTCAGCTGATTAGAAGAAAAGCCTACGTGCATATTACAACCAAAGTGGTGCCACTTAAATGTGCAAAAAACCCAAGTATGTAATTTTTTAAAACAGTTTGTTCCCAGTGGCTGATGCGCAAGACTTGCAGCAGCCAGACACAGTTAGCCTGCGTATCAGTACTGGCAGCAGCGTAACAAAACATAAGGGAAACAGCCAGCTAAAGAAATGCTAGCCTTAGGAAACAACAGTTAAGACAATTAAATAATGTCAAACTCTGGTGAAGAGTTTACTTTGTTATCACCTGCATGGAGCGCAGTCACCATTTAAGATACTTATTTGTGACACTCCTTATACCGTCTCCTCTCAAGCTGTGGTCCTGAACCTGACTGCCAGTTGGCATTTTAGCAACCCAGCAGTTCTCTTACCATTGCTGGTTCCAGCAGCAGCTCCAGTTTACTTGAGGAACTGGCTGCTCCGTTATGTTACTGGATATAAAAGAACTGTTTCTGAACCTGGCATATATTTCTGGAGCGCAGGGTAAAGTTGATCTTTTTCTTCCTCCTCACTTCCCTCCCTACAAGCAGATCACACTGAGAAAATAAACTGCTGTAAAGCATAGAGGGAAAAAATAGTGCTCTTACGCAGTGATAACTTATGGTTTAGTTCACAGTGTGTGGGAGAGGAAGAGGTTGCCTTCCTGATTTCTTCGTATTCAATAGCTTGTTTGTATTTGTACGCTCTTTAAGCAAAAGAGAGGGGAAAAAAATAAACCAAAGAACATTTACAGTCTTCATTACACTTGCACAAAATATTTCAATACTATTAACCTTTCTTAATCATTTTTTTGCCAAGGCATGGATGTCATAAAAAATCCCCAGTCAACCACTGTCAAGGAATCCAATGTATTGATTGTTATTCTTTTTTCCTTTTCTACTGTAACCTATTTGCTTTTGTCTTCCTTACCTTTCAAAAGCTTGAAAACCTGACTTTTGAAGAGTTGAATTTTAAGTCTTTTACCTTTGGTTACTGGCTACAGTATATTCCAGCAGGGTTAACAAGCATGAGCATAAAGAACTCCTATATAAGAATGGAGGATTTATAGATCTAAATTACTACAATATATTACAAAATAATTACTGCAAATTATTATTCCAAATCCAGTGGTATAACAAAAAGGTGGACCTTATGGACCACTTCCAAAAATGTACCTTTTTGTGAAACAGATGGACAAAGTAAGTACTAATTATAGAATCTCAGGGAAAAAAGACATAGATGTTAATGCAAGATTATCGAGAAGGACAGATAATGTTATTAAAAAAACCAAGCGTTCGCATTTAATGGGCAGAAACTCAGAATTCCTAGCTGAAGTGACAGTAACATGTATAGCTTTTTCCAACTCATTGCTCCATGCTATCTAGACTTAATTTTACTCCATTTGTCCAGCTCAGAAACAAAGCCAGTGAAAGTAGTTCTAACGTACTAAGGTATTTCCATTATTTAAAAGCCAGTGGCACCATCACCCTGGGATTCAGGTCCTAAAAACACTAACCAGAAGTAGGTCTTATTAAAGGTCCCAGCTTCTGCAGAACTGTTAATACCATGAGCTATCTTGAAGGTATGCATTTGCCAGAATAAATTCCATATCCCAAAACACTAAGTTTACTGTAAAGGTTGTCCACTATTTTCCTGGTAAAATCAAGCATCATTTAAGTAGCTGGCACATGAGTCAAAACCACTTCTGTTTCAGTGCCTCACAAAGAATGCTGTGGTAAACATCAGTGCAAAGCAAACGTAAAGCAAAACTATGAATAGCAATAATAATGTTTGCTTATTAGGATTTTATCTGTTGGACAACTATATATCCATTTGTCACCACTCACTCCAACAGAATAGCAGGCTCAGGATAATGCCGGATTTTACCTTACTTGACAATAAAGTAAGGATTCTAGTTGTAAATATTAAAACTTGACTGTCAGCCTTCATTACTCAAAATGTAAGTATACACATATAACTCAGTCACAACAATAAGCTTTACCTCAAAGAAAAAATAAGAAATAAACTTACCTAATGCAGGATAGCCTAGATAAAATCTATCTGCTCCCAACCATCCAAGAAATAAGGACAGAGCCACTGCCACTTTGTAGGAGTATCCATTTCTGCCAAAGAAACAAGTAATGTAGACAATGACTGCAAAATATATTCGCTCAATACTTTTGAGAATTAAAGTAGTGACTCATTTGCCTGCTGCTTCAGTTTAAAAAAAAAAAAACCAACAGACTTGTTATTTATCTTCAATTAACGGACACAGAATTGATAATGTTAAGCTTTCAAACTGGGTAGGCATCCTCCATAAAGGAACCTCAGCTGTTGCAACTCAAGTATACTCTTGCAGAATACAGATCATTCTGAAACTAAATCATGATTTCTTGTCAAGACATAATTCAGTTGCTGATACATTCCCAGTTTCACAGAGTACTTCCTAACAGTTCAGCCCTACTGAGACAACCCTAGAAAGCTAAGAGGTATATGCATACTGTCCGTAGGCATTAGTCTCACATGCAGCCAAATCGAGAGGAACAGGATAGACAGGTGAGATGTCAGCAGAGACAGCAATTGCAATGAGATCTGAAGGAGAAATGAACCATGGCCACTGGCTGAAGAAGCTGCAGGAAGGATTCAGCAAAAAGGGTAAGTCATGTATCTATTTACTACACTCTAAAGGTAGTAAATGGCACAAACTCACAAATGAAAAGAACTGCTGATGATACAAAGATGTACAAGTTAAGCATCCCATGGTTAGTCATACAAAATAAACAGATGCAACAGACTTTTTGAGATTTATACTAATTGGCACCATTCTTGCCAACAGCTGCAGTGATGTGGCCACCTAACCACCTGTAACTTTCAGTCACTGCTGATGTGAACTTTACACTAATAAGTGAGCTAGAAACATACAGCTATCAATACTAGAACTTGCTGCATCCTTTGCTGCATTCTGAAAAGCAAGCCCAAATGTAATTAGAACTTTAAAAATATTCAATAATTCACTGTTTTGATACGTGCACTACTATGTGCCAGCAATTATTTAATAAGCCCAAATTAAACTCTTAGTTGACAGTTGAATAAAACACAGAGTTTCACAAAGACAGTAGCTGAGAAAGGTCCAAGCACCTTTATTAAGCACTTTCAATGCCAAATAAAGATCTACCTTTTTGCTTATTATCTACATTTACTGACTTTAAAATTTAATGGCAACATTAAGTGATTAAATCATGACTCTTACCTCAATATTTGTTACTTAGCGCTTATTAGCAACACAGAACATACTGGGCATTCCTGGAAGCTAATGTAACGTAAATTATCATCTTTAGAACTGTCTTGTTTCCACTGTAAAGAACACTAATGGTTTTATTTAAAAGTTAAGGTAAACTGTTGGAAATTTCTTATCAACTACAAAGTGTCAACAACCCTCCAAGGACACTAAAGCATAAAAAGAGCTCTTACACAAAAGGTGGGAACACAGTTTAATTTGAGATGCTCCTGATCAAAACTAGTAATAAACTGAGCACTCGCCTATGCATTGAGATGCTTTTAAAAGCAGAACAGTCTGCAACCCAGCCAACATCAAACTGGCAGGCA
This sequence comes from Harpia harpyja, assembly GCF_026419915.1. Lineage (NCBI taxonomy): Eukaryota > Metazoa > Chordata > Aves > Accipitriformes > Accipitridae > Harpia > Harpia harpyja. The sequence goes on from NC_068950.1 coordinate 42,629,285, forward strand.
GAAGAAATCTAGTATAAAGTGGAAGCATGTTAATACCGTAACAAGGCTGCATCCACTCTTGTATTTCCTTTGTCTTACTTACTCTTTCAGATAAAAACATGCACTGAAGACTAAACCAGCAAGCAGAAAAATAACATATCCCAGGCATCTAAAGGAACTTCTACAATTGGGTAAAAGATGCAATTTCTTTTCAGTTCCTCTTCTGATTTTTTCTTGCTTCTCAGCCTCATCCAATCTTTATTTCTTCTGCATACGTTTCTTCCAGCTGCCATGTCAAAGACTTTTTCTTCCAGCTCTTCCACACCAGTTGATACCAGGCACTGCTGTAGGTCATGGTGGCTTCCATCCTCTTTTGGGGTCTCTTAGCACTGCTCAGACACCTGTCCACACTGAACTTCACAAATTTCACAGACTACCATTTTACGGACTCCTTGCCTGTAATGGCAATACTTGAACAATGGACATTTCAAGTCCGCAGAGTCGGGGCCTGCACATATTAAGCAAAATACATGACAGAGTGCCAATTGAGGGAATTCTAGAATTTGGCAAAAAAAATCTACCTTCAAAACATCAAATTAAAACCAAACCAGAACAATCTTGACTCCCAGTACTTTTTTGCTGGAGCAACCTTATTACCACTTACAAGCTTCTCCTTGAACTTATAGTAGGAGCAACTGAACTTGAACACATCTACTTATACAAATATGTAACATCTCCTGGTCTTGCTCTAAAATAACTGGATCCCAGAACTGTTATCTGGACTGTTGCTAAATTACAGTTTTGGCTAAGCACAACTTGCTGATTTGTCCTTCCCAAAAGCTAGGGATAGACATAAACCTGCTGTCCCCATGCTAGGACAATCCTGCTTTGGGAAGATGCCTTCTCAAACCAATTTTCTGGTTAAATCACATGCAGTTACTTCTGCCAGAATACAGTTATAGTTTCCGTCAAAACTCAGGCAAGATGCTGGAAAAATCTCCAAAAAGCAGTAGAAAGGGCAGGCCTGATGTTGTAATATTAAGCTAGAGATTCCTGCTTAAAATAATGTTTCTAACACTTAGGTAACATTCAAAATGCCTTATGAAAGGCTTATATAAATATCAGTGATTAGACCGCTTTTTAAACAAGTGTACACATGAAGGATGCTAATATTAACCTTGCTGCCATTTTTAACTGGCTTTGGGGCTTTATCAAGGGCATGCTTGCATAACACTTTCGACACTCACACTTGTATTTGGAGTTTTCAGCAAGCCCACAAAGGGTCCTCTTCTCCTTCTGCCATACTAGCAGTCATGGGACTGGAAAAGCCACAGCAAGTTCTTCTGATAGTGTAACCATTGATTATTTCATCATAAATAATAGTCACGATCAAGTAATAAACACCATAAGAAGGATGGCATTTTTCTGCCTACACAGATTTGGGTTTTTGTTAATAAATGTAAAGAAAAACTACATTTTAAAATGTTTCTAGAAAATATATTAAACCAAAAATATACTTATACAAAAAACTCAAAACTAAGAATTACTGTCTAGTCCAAAGAGGAAGCAATTTTATTAAACTAGTATAGCTCATCTTATTCTCAGTCCCCATCACAGATGGGACTGAAATGCAATTGTTTCTGGACAAAAATGTGACTGAAGTCTAGTTTGCTAGCATTTAAATTTGATTAGACGTAATAATATGTTTTCTTCAATTTGCTGAGCTTTGACTGTTGAGAAGACTAAATACAGAGAAAATATTTATGAAACTAAGAGGCAGAGCTGTACTTCTGAGTTAGGCAAATTATTGAGCAGTAAGTATCACACCAGAGTTATTTGCCCACTGGTGTGATAAGGAATACCCAGCAAATATTACTGGAGTTTTAATTTCCAAAGATTCCAGCAGGACAAAAGAAAAAGGCTCCTGCGTGAATCCCACAAAAAGGAGAAACAAATGGCACTGACAGGTGTTCGCTGATCATTAGCATTGGCCAGTTGGAACATTTATTGGTATCCAGAGCTCTCCATTGCTCACAATGTAGTTTAGAAAAACTAGGTCCATCATTTTCACGTTTCAGAAACAGGCTCTTAAAAGACACAGAGGACTTGGTTAAATACAAAGGTTGCTTAAAAATAGAGGACAGTTCCTCTAAAAGATATTTTTTTAGGAACTGGAAAGAGACTTAAACTACCCCAATATTCATGCATACTACAACTTAAGCTGCATCTACAGGCTCACTTTGAACTGGCACGAACCAGTACTGCCACTGAACAGAGAAGCCCAGTCCAGCCCTCCTTTCTCCACTCTCTTATCCTTGAGTTGCCCTCATCCTTGTGCTGGCACAAGCACTTGAAGCAACTGTACTGTGACTCCGATTGGGGAACTGATCCAAATTAGTTCAAACCCAGATCAGTTGCCCGATTCAGTATACAGTGGGGTATGTCAGGGAAAGGGATGGAGAGGTGTCCCCAGAGGAGCTCCTTTCAGCAGCTGCGTGGATTTTAAGCATATGTGAAATGTAGCCTTAGCATTTGGGGCAAATTTCTGCCAGGGTAAATAAAGTACTAAGCAAAGCAAAGGTAAAATACTAAGGTAAAGCAAAGATACAAACATAACTAAACAAATGTGTCCATGGCTGAGACAGATTTACTTATAATCATGCATGTTGTATCCTTATACTACTTACAGTGCTTATTAGAGGATTAAGTACTCTTCAACGTGTGTACGATTCCACCTTACTTCTTTTTCCTTCTATCAACGCATCATACTATTTTAGAAAAACTTCATTGTGAAAACAAAGACAAATTATTACAAAAAACAATAGTGTACTTACACATTGCGACATGGAATAGGCTTGTAAAATCCAACTTCATGTCCTGTAAAGACTTTTTCTATGCCAAGGTGATCTTTGCAAGTTATATTTGGTGCTGGCAGACATTGAACTGAGGACAAAAAAATTATTTGAAATTAAGCAGTAACCAATTGGGTACTGTAGGGTTTTTCTGACAAGACACAAGTGAAATATACAAATGAAGTTACACTGTGCAACAGTCTTGATACACAGCACAGTACACACAGACATATTACTTTTTAAAAAAATATGGGTTTTTAAGCCAGTCCTATGACTAACTTGTGTTTCTGCATGATACATATTAAGTAAAATATACAAACCTAACTGCTGCCCTAATTCTGTTGTAATTTCCATTTTGGCTCCGTTACGAGTCAATGGGAAATCTGAACCTGACATACCAGGGAGGTGGTGCCATCACCATCCTTGGAGGTTTTCAAGATCTGACTGCACAAAGTCCTGAGCAACCTGGTCTGAATTCAGTGCCAATGCTGCTTTTGAGCAGGAGGCTGGACTATATGACTTCCTGAGGTCTCTTTCAACCCAAATTATTCTATTATTCTAAGCTAAGGTTTGACTCTTAAGAGAACCAAAGTGGAAATCACAGCAGAAAGTGACATCTGCTAAAAGTTTCCAATGTATTACCAGAATATTAGTCACTCTTCAGTGTTTAAGTCTGTCGTTTTAAAGGGAAAGATCCCAGTCCTTTACCCACTTTCTACCAGTTTTCAGTATTTGAGAGTCCTGTCGGCTGGTTCCAACAAAACAGCAAGCCAGGTTCAACATTCCTTTCCAGATTTTCCAATACTACCTACAGGCAAGAAACCTAGGATTTGGATATGTATTTTTTTAAATATCTATCCATATTGCATAGGGACCAAAAAATGAAAAAAAACCAAAACAAAACAAAAAAACCCCACTAATTTCAGGCCATCAGTATTAGTAACAGCCAAAACCCATGAGCTATGTCTGGACTTAACTGCTATAAAGTTCTACATGGAAGTTACTCATCGAAGTGCCTAATCTAAGACAACTACAAAAAACTACATTCTTTGTTGTAAAAAAAAACTAAGCAAAGAAAGCAGCACTTTCTTTTACTTAGAAGAAAGCCACAGCAGTTTAAATATATTGATATAGGAAAGGCCACAGCTTTCGTGTCAATGTCATGCCAGTAAGACTTGAAATCTGCTATTCGATGAGACTAATTGGATGCTTTGAATTAATCCCCTATTTGTTTGGGTGATGGATCCCAGAAAGATGTTCAGAAACGGTAGTGCTTCAAGCATGATCCAGAAGATTAACTTGCTATTACTTAGATAATACTGAAACAGGAAGCGACTCAAATACTGTGGGGACAATCTATACAGGCACAGAAAACAACGTTAATTAATCTAGCAACTTTCCCCACTCTGAAGCTTATCTCCTGTTCAAATGTATAGTCTATTAAATACAATCACATGGTAACTGGTTAGATGACTAACAATTTTAGTTGTGATCAATCTCAAACTACAGAACATTCTTTCTGCTCACTGACTGGACATTGATAATAAGGGACATGATGTCAAAGATGATGTAAAGGACTGGATAACTTAAAAAGGGATCCATTTTGGACAGTACTTTCATCCAGTCTCTGAAGAATTTGGAAAACCTTTACTATCCTTCAGCATCCCAGTGAAGAAAATTATTCAGCATTTATAAAAAACAAAATATGAAAGACAACAAGCATACACATGTATTTTAAACATGAGTGCACATAAAGCAAAACTGTAGTGCTACTAGCTCACACAGAGACTATTTATTTCAATGCCTGAAAACATGAGAAAAGCTAAACATATGCAGTAAACCAAGTGATCAGTTTAAGCATTTTTCTGTTGTACTCCAAAGTACATCAGAATTTAACATCAAAATAAAAGTAAATGCTTTCAAAACAGAGCCTCATGGCACCAAAACCTCCCGATGATGGAAGGCACCATATTTCCTTAAAAAAAAGTAAAAAATAGATTTTGAAGGCTGTTCTGTCACGTGTCAATTCTTCTAATAAGTATATGCAAAATGAGTATGACAGGAACGGTTTGTTTTAATCACAGTAGTGCAGGACAGAGCCTAGAGGATATAACATACATTGAAGAGATTTACCAGAAACCTCACTTACAAATGTACCAATCAGAGACAATGTATTTATTCATTTTTAGTAAAGCATCCAATCCACACACATGTTTTAGGCTTTCACACTAATGATATTACTAATCCCATGTTTTATAAAGCTCATCTAGCAGATACAAAAATGCATAAATTGAACACTTCCTTAGAAAATGTTGTTACTGTCAATATATGTCCTAAGTTAGAAATCCTTACCATATGCTGTGTGATTTGTACAATTCATAGGTTCTTGTGTACTGTTGTCTATTTTAGGCTCATCACACATATATGTTCAGGTAATTGAGGAAAACATTTTTCATATCAAACACTACAACAGGTTTAACAGTAATTTATTCCACCCTCTTTAAACCCTGAGGATTTAAGATGCACCTTGATGTTAGTTCCTACCCATCCCCCAAGATAGGAACAGCACATTACCATACAGCAAATCTGCTAATCCAATTTAATACACCAATATATCGCATAAGCTCCACATTTAATTAGTGCTGCAGTCAGCACTACCTAAAGGAACTACAATATTTATCAGTCACAGCCTCTGTATTTGAAGGCAACAAGGTAGCACGCCTAATCCAGTCTTCTTCCCTTATTTCAATATCAGAGTACCTTTAAATTGAGGCATTTGGTTGAGAAGAGTAAATCTACAGTAACATACAAATTTCAAAGAATGCCTAAAAACAAACATCTGAAATGCCAGGAATTTGGACTACAAAAAAAAAAAACCTGACCAGGAACTAATTTCCAGAGTCTGAACTCCCATGGCCAAGTAAAGCAGGAGATGAAGTTAACTTTTCCAAGATTTGCTTTCCTGACACTTTTGATCGTCAATAACTGTCAGCTACCATCAACAACGGTCAGCTACCATCAACAAACATTTTCTGGGGAAGGCCTGATGCCCCTTTGGAGAATCAGGAGCCTCGCAGCTAGAGTCTTTAACACCTGCGCCCTGCTCCTTCAGACTGTGGAGGAGCACTCGACATTGTGCAAAGCCACCGCGTCTCGCTCGAGTGTCCTGCAAAAAATAAGAAGGTGGAGGGGTGGGGGAGAGGGGTCTCTCATCCCGTGGGATCTTCTCTTTGCAAATCGACGAGACACCCCAAACCTGCACACAGGCACACACTGTACCACCCTCAAAAGGAACCCAGGCCGCTGCAGACGTGCCCTCTCCCGCTCCTTCCAGCTGAGACCCCCTCGGGGCTCCTGACCCGAGGCTTTCTCTGACACCCTGTCAGGCACCTCACACCCTCCGCCTCCCCTTTCCCCCTCCACCCGAGGCGGCTGGGCAAGCGGCCCCCCCCCCTCAAGCAAACCGGGCCCGGGGCGAGAAGCCGCCAGCCCCTCCGCCTTCCCGGGCCCCATCGCCATAGCAACCGACCCCCGCCGCCCCCCCCCGACCCCGGCCGCCCTTAGGATATTGCCCCAGCCTCAGCTCGTCGCACTTGAGCGGCGGCTCCGTGCCCTCCGCTCCCTCCACGGCTGCACCCGCGAACCAGAGGAGAAGCAGGATCCGGGCCTCCGCCGCGCCTCTCCGCCTCCCCTGCCCCGCCGACAGCCGCCCCGGCCGGGCGGCCATGATGGAAACCGCCGCTACCGTCAGCTGACTCGCCGGCCCCGGGGAGGAGCGGGCCCCGCCGCCGGGGGAGGCCGCCCTGCCTGCCGGGAGGGGCGGGGTGGGGACCCGGCGAGGTGTTCGTGGGCTGCTGAGGGGGCCGGTTTGGGATTTTGGGGTTTTTTTTTTGGGGGGGGGGGGGGGTTGACCTCAGCAAATATGGCTCCTGAGGCAGCTACTGGTCAGCGCTGAGGGCAGAGCGTGCCCCTACTCAAGATGGCGCTGGCAGGACACCGGCGGGCTCGTGCCCTGAGTAAAGATGGCCGCGCCCGCCACTAGCACCTGGCGGGACGGCGCCCGCCACTAGCACCTGGCGGGACGGCGCCCGCCACTAGCACCTGGCGGGACGGCGCCCGCCACTAGCACCTGGCGGGACGGCGCCCGCCACTAGCACCTGGCGGGACGGCGCCCGCCACTAGCACCTGGCGGGACGGCGCCCACCTGCCCTCACTTAAGATGTCGGCCGTGAGGCGCTCCGCCTCGGTTTTGGCCTTCGGGCGGTGCGGGGGAGGCGATAAGCGGCCGGCCCGGCGCTGCGGGGAGGCGAGTCACCCGCAGGAGGAAGCACACCCGCGCCTGGAACCGAGCGGTGGGCAGGCTGGGCCGGGCAGGGCGAGGGCCCGTCCCGAGAGGAGTGAGGTGAACCCTCCCTGCTCTTCCGAATACCGAAGCTGTTTTTTTCACCCCGCCGGGTGAAATCTTACCTCTGGGTGTGCGTACCCTTGGGTGTCCCTGGTGTTGTCTGGAGTTTGCTGGCTACTTTCAAAATCATTTTAGAAAGCACAGAAGAGGTTAAAGGGATGGCCTGTGCTGCTCTGTGTCTTGCTGAACCAGGAGTTAAACCCGGGCTGGGGCTGTGCCCTGGCAGCCGCACGGGCCTTGTGTGCCATCACCGCGTCCAGCAGTCAGGTCAAAGAAATAGTTTGAAATGGTTATTCTATTTTCACGTAAAATTGTGATTGCGTTGTTAAAAAATGCTTTTTATTTTATTTTTTAAATGAATGCTATATGCGTGGAGCAGGCAAGCTTTTATCTTCATCAGCGTTTGCTCTTTGTAAGGTATTTTGTGGTGATTACCAACCTTTTCTCACTTCCTTGAAGGTTATTTCATGTTTTTCTAGTGTTTGGTTTTGAACGTGCCAGTTTTCAGTTACGAACTGCTGGGGATCCTGGGCTGTTTATAGGAGATGGAGAGACCGTTCGGGGTAAACTTACCCAGGAAAGGCAGCACTACTGTCCTAAGTTTACATCTGCTCTAGAAGCATTTCCTGAAAAACAAGTAGGGACCTAGAAACTGAAAAAGGCTGAAAGCAACTCCGAGATAGTATTTAAGAGAACATCATCACTACCCAGCCCTTCTGAAAGTTTTTTTGGTTTTATTGATCATTGTTTTGGTGACTGAATGGTGACTCATATATGAGTCTGTCAGTACCAATGAAAGGTTTGTCACAGTCCCAGATATTCAAAGAATCTGTAAAAACATGGATTTAAATGTGTGGATGGCTGACAAAGAGCTCAGCCAGTGATGTGAAATATTGCCATCTAACAGCTTTTGGGGAGATTTGTGTAAACTAAATTGGCAGTCTAGAGTTCAGCAGACAAAGTATGCAAATGAAAATTGATACTCCTTTCAGCAACTGGAAGCAAAAGGCCAGGGCCAGAGTGCACTCGGTAATGAACTCAGCCCTCCGAGATCGAGACTGAGGTGCACTGATGAGAAAAGTGCTTGGCTCTTTTGTCTGCAGTGCATCTCTCGGATGGATAAATACACGACTTGCTGTTCATCACTGTCAAGAAAATTGTCACTTCTTACGAGCGCTACATTAATTAAAATTGAGAGTAAGGACTGGGAAGTTAGGCATTTGCAATCTGAATTTTTAAAAAAGGAGGATGAAATGACATGCTCTTAGCGTGTTGCATGCTCTAGTGCAGCTGCTATTGCTTAGTAAAACAAAACGGGCACTAGAACGAGGGGAAATTAATTTCCAAACCTCTTGTAGCCCTTATCCTGCGCAGCTAGCAGGGCTGTGTAAGATCTGCTGCAAATGAGTTAGTGAAACAGTGTAGCAGAATAAAAATTATTTTTGGAGAGTTTCATTTGACCATTTTATGTGTGTGTACATACCTATCTTAAAAAAAACCTGAAAGCAGACTAAGATACAGGTTTTGGAGGTAGAAAGCGCCTGCAGTTCCCACTATTAGTTTCAGCTACAATGTTGCCTGTTCAGCATCTCGCAAGTAGCAGTAGGAAAACTTTGCTTTTATCACCATCCCAGGCAATGCGCCGTGTCCCTTGGAGAAGCCACAGGTAACGTGGCGTGTTTCGGAGTGCTGTGGGGAGCAGCGCTGGTTGTGGTGAGCGCCGAGAGGCAGTTGTGCATCGCCGGTTTGGTGCTCTGTGAGGGAAGTGTTACAATCCCTTAACTCCATCCAAGTCCCCGTCCTCCTATGGCTTTTGCCGTTGCCTTCTGTGGAAGTGGTAGGGGCTGTGCTGCTGAGGCTGTCTCGCCTCTGTGGGAATTTGAGTTCAAAACAGCTCTGAATTCATGTTTGGACACCGATCTACTGCAACTGAGTAAAAAATAAACTTTTCTATAAAGTCTACGCACGTGTTTTGCCCTCACTGGGGAGTTTGGTGGCCATGTTGACAGGTATACTATTTAGGCCTATGGTTTATAAATACGCTGGCAGGTCAGGATCATCTGAAAATTGACCTGGCTTCCAAGCTCTGCGTTTCACTAAGCAGCTTCCACTCGTCCCTGCGACCAGACCGGCCGTCCTGTCGGCGAGCTTCAGCCCTGAGCCTCAGCCTGCAGGCCCCCCCGCTCCTGTGCTTCCCTCGCCCCATCTTCAGAAGTAGCAGGGAAAGGCCGGGCCCTGCCCTTTTCTGAGCCTCCAGACGTATTCCGGTCACTCCTGCGCTTTTCTCCACAACACCTGACGGCTCGCCCCTGCTCTTCCGTACCGCTCTGGCTGGAGCCGCGGGCCTCCCCGAACCGGGAAGGGGAGCTTTGCCGGCAGCCGCGTTTCTCCCGCCGGCCCGGCCCAGGGGCACCGGCGCTACGTGCCTCCCCGGACGCGGTTCTTCGGGCCGCTCCCGCCCCCCGCCGGAGGGATGCGGCCCGGCCGTCCCCCGGGAGGCGGCTCTCCCGCCGCGCCGCCCCGGCTTCCTGCGCCGCAGGTGAGGCGCCCTTCGCCGCTTCCCGCTTCCGCCCAGGTGAGAGCCGGCGGCCATCGCGCCGCTCCGACCGCCGCCGACCGCCCGCAGGTACCGAGCGCCGGCGCGCTGCCCGCCGCCCCGCCGGCTGCTCCGAGCGCCGGCGCGCTGCCCGCCGCCCCGGCGGCTGCTCGCTGGCCCGGCGGCGCGGCCCTTCGCCTCAGCAGCGCCCCCAGCGCTGAGGGGAGCTCGCCGCTGCCCGCCCCGCTCCTCCCTGCCCGGCTCGGCTCGGCCCCGGCCCCCGGAGACTGGCGTGGGCGTGACTTTCGGTAGCGAAGGCCCGGGGTGGGGGGGTGCCGGGGGCTGCAGGCGGCGGGGAAGGGCGGAGGGGCGGCTGTCGGCCGGCCGGCGTGCCCCTGAGGGCAGGCCTCGGCGCCCCGGGAGCTGGCAGGTGTGTGTGGTATTTGGGAGCGGGCGTCTCTGCCGGCGGGTAGAGTCAGCTCGTCGTGAGGGCTCCTCCGGAGGAGTTTCGTTCCTTCTTCAGGCTCGGAGGCTCCGCGCTAGCGCTTGGGGGTGGCATCTCCTCGGGAGAAGCGGTTTTTTTCCTACCGTCTCCTCGCTTCCCTCAGCGCCTGCCCTGACCCCGTATCTCGATGTGAACACCGCCATGGGCAGGAACACCTCGCCCAGAGACTCCCGCCTCGAAGCCCCTTAGGTTTCACACACCGGGGGCCTCGGCGGCTCCCTGACACCCCCGGTAAAGGCTGGGGAGATCTGCGTGGCTCCCGACGGTGGGCGAAGGCTCTCCGGGGGTGCGGGAGTTGTCTTGGTGGTGTTGTGCAAGCGGTTTCCATTGCTTGGAGAGGCTGTGGCACGACGAGGAGAGGAGGCGCTGGGGAAGTAACGCACCGTTTGCAGCGCCTTCCGTCAGTGCCTGACAATTCAGAGATTCTTAACAAAGCAGGTTTTTACTTTATTTAGGGGTGATTAATAGGAAGGCAGTTCTTTTGCGTTCCTTGTGAGTTTTGGAAGCTTAGGAATTCAGCATGGTTCCAGGTCTAATGATGCTGTTCCCAGATGAAGTGATTTTTTAATCGTGCACACCGTCATCATAGGGTACAGCGTCATCATCAACTTTAGGATTTAATGGCTAATTTCAGTAGAATATGACAATATTTAGATCTCAGAAACAAGTTTTCCACAAGCTTTGTGGGAATAGGTTTCTAAGACCATGTTATTGCTCCATGGAGAGTGTCTTCGGCGTGAGCTCACCTTTCTGTTAGACAACTGAGAACCCACACCCGCATTTCCCTAGAGGCTGAAGTCCGCAGGAATTCAGGTTCTGCTTGTTAAAAGTTAGCATGCCTTGAGAGTGAGTAAGGCTCTTCTTCTTGATCTGCATGAAGATTGGTAATCACAGATGCAGAGGTTTGGTTTGGGGGTTTTTTTTTTTTTCTTTCCTCATCTTGTGGTCACTAATCGTGTGTAATAACAGCACACACTCAGTTTGTCCATGGAGTAGTTTTTTTTTATATTTAACAATATTTAGCTTTGACCTGCTTTACCCTGGAGGTGTGTGGTGTATTTGTGTTTAGGTACTCACAGCACCGTTCAGTTGTTTCCTTCTTTCAAGTGCCTGGAGCAGTCACCGTGTGCTCTACAGCACTTATTTATAAATATGGCAGCATTACGCAGAACTGAGCATAATGTGTAGGACAGCAAAATATCTGTCAGAACAGTGTTGTTTTTTCACAGTGCATAGTCACTTGATGGCGTGTAAACTATATAATTTTTAATACCTGAAGTTACAGGTGATGCTGTGTTAGGACAATTTAGGATTAGGATCACACTAACGAATGCTGTTCTCCCTTTCTTTTGCCTTTATCAAATTTTAGACTGTTTGGGCTGAAATTTTCCGAGTCAGAGATCTCTCTGATGTGGAAGATGATATGCACCATATCAGTCACTCATGATAACAGGGCCAGGAAAAATTACAACTGCATTAGTGCAGAAAGGTGACTTTGGATTGGGATGTACCCTTTGTGGTTCCTGTGGCAGGCTGCTCAGATTGGCCATGTTTGAAGCCTTTGAAAAATAGCTGCAGCTAGCACTTGTGCATTAAGGACTCGTGGCGTTTAATGTCCCGAAAGGTTACGCCCATGCTGAGTGGGGAGAGCCTCCCATGAGGCAGGACTTTCCCCGCAGGCACATCTCCTGGAAGGACACAGGTTGTTGGAGGCCAAGTTGAAGGACATAGGGCAGAACCGGTTGTAGTTGTTAGGTGGGTGGGGAGAAATGGGTGGAAGAATCTCTGCTGGCTAAACCGTGTCCTCCTTCAGACCCCAGGAGAAAAACCCTTACTTCTGTCTTTCAGCAGCCCTTTGCAGAGGGCAGGTGTTTGCCAAGGCCACTGCCAGGGGTGTCATGTTCCCCTCTGGCTCTGGGATGTGCCAGGGTTGAGCACCCCGTGTCTCCGTGCAAGTGGCAAGCGTCTGGCAGGGGGCTGATGGCAATGGAAGACTTAAACCTTTCAGCTCTTCTGATGACCTCTGCTGGCATCAGCATGGGGGAATTCCTTTTTTCTTAGTCTGCTTTTGAAGAAGATCCAAGTCTTAGGATTTCATACAAAACCTCATGAAACTTTCCCGCTCCCTATGATGCGTTGCGTTCAGCTCTTGAAAGTGAAGACAGTAAAAACCCAGATACACGCTGTGCTGGAGTGTGGGGTTTTTTTCTGATGTTAGAAAACACTAAACTTTCTGAAAATCCTTATTTTCTCAATGATTTTACAGTTATATTGGGAGTTGTGACATAAATTTTGAACTGCGGTTTGCAGTTTTGTCTACCAATAAGATAAATAAGTGGCTGTAGAAATCAGAGAATGGAGCTAAGGAAGTTGAATGCGGAGTGGGTGAACTGGTTTTAACAAGACAAACCAAAGTGTTTTGGATCACTCTTCAAAATTATCGCCTAGGAATGGACCTCCTGATTTAGCAACTATCTGTTGACACCCTGCTCGGACTTAGCATTGGTGTTGGGAAATTTTTTAACAATAAGCTGTTTGGGCCCCTAAACATAAACAGCTCAAGAGTACATGGAGTTGTGTGTTTCTCTGGTGCCCAAAAGCCAGTCTTAGAGACCTGTCCTCAATTATACATTACTTGAAAACTTTAAATTAGTTTATATTTTCAGGGATCCCCTCATACCAGAAGGAGCTGTTTACTCTAAAATATAACACTTTTTTTTCCTCCCACTCTTTTTATGAAAGAAAGGAGAACAAAGAAATACTGAGGGTGGTTTTAAGATATTGCACCAAAAAAAAAAAAAAATCATTAAAACCCATTGTAAGCTGGCTGGAGGCCAGCTTTGATCACGAGGAATCCCAAAGTGCTGTGTAAACTTGAACTGTTATACAAACTGTACCTGAGGTTCACTTTGGCATCCGCTGGCGCAGAGTGGTCTGTAGTGGCTCTTAGCAACGCTTTGGAGCAGCTCAAGCAGGAAGCTGAAACTTTCTTTAATCTTTTTTCCCTCTCTTTTTGCACCTCCTTCTCCAGGGGACTTCTGCCTAGATGAAGCCTAGAACTCTTACCTACATTTTTCTGCTTAAATTTTTCTTTCTTGGATCTGTACCCATCATCATAATTGCTATTGTTACACCCGCTGTAATGGAAAAAAGATTAATCTTGGAGACTATCAGCGTGGCACTTTGAGGCTGTTTTTCAATGGTGCAGGCTGTTTCTCATGGTGCAGTTTGCCAGTGCAGCCGAGCTGCTGCAACTGCTAGCTGCTGCTGCTGCAAGGTGTGGACCCGCTTCCCCGGCACTTCTCGGCCCCCTCCTGCGTGCCATTGTTGGCAGTTGAGAGCTAACTGGGTAGAAAGCTCACCCTACCAAAATGTGAAGGTTTTTTTCTGCATGTTTAGCTCCCTGTTCCAGCTCACTATGGGATCAGATGAATGAGTGCAAGTGCAGATGGAAAGGGAAGAACAAAATGCATGAAAGAGGGCTGGAGAGCTGGACCAGCTTCTTGGCTTCAGCAATTAGATGGGCATGGTGCTGTCAAGTCACCATTATTTCCTGCCGTGCTGGATTTCTTTTCTGGGTTTAATCTTTTGTTCACCCTACTGCTGCTTTAAAGGTGTTTCAAGCCACTTTTCCTCATAGGAGTTATTTTGCATCCCTTTCTGATGTTGGTTTGCTTGCTTTAGCCTTTTTTTTTCTTTTTCTTCTTTTAACTGCTGATGTGAGGTAGAAAAACAGAGGAGGGAAGTGAATGGAGGGAAGTTAAATTGGGAAGAAAGAACAAATTTCCATATTCTTTGTCCTGTTTTGTTAAGATTCATGTAGTATTTTTAGTCAAGGAGGTTAAGTTTTGTCTTTTTGGTTTAGATGAAGACTCAGGAGTGTATAAGGAAATGGTATTTTCATCTGTTCTTCAGAATCAGATCTCAGCACAGAATCAAAGGCTGCTGTGCTCTTAGAAGTGTTTTATTTCAAATGGAAAAGAAAATAAAGCTGCAGCACTTACAAGAGTTCATATGCATTCCTGAAAATCTTTCAGGGGTTGTATGGGTTTGCCGCTTCAACTCTTGCTATGAGTTTGATTTAAAATGACCTCCTAAATCTGTTAATAGTCTTGCAAAGCGACTCATTTTGCTTGGCCCTGGGTGGAAACCATGCAAACCCACCAAGTTCTGCAGGAATTCCTCCATGAGCCAAAGCTGCTCAGATACAGTAAAAGGTGCATAAATCTGAAATTGTGGTTTGTGACACACCTCCGCTTTTCTTTTTTTTTTTTTTTTTTTTTTTTATTAGGTAAATCAACTTAATCTGACTCTTTGGGAGAAGAGAAGCTATTCACTTGCATAATTAATATTTCATTAAATATAACAGTGTCCTCCCAGAACTCAAGATGTTTTCAATGTGAGCACAGACAGCATCAGAGGCAGAGCTGAAAGGATCAGAGGTCCTGCTGGGAGTGCGCCCCTGGGATGTGCTTACCCTGGTATTACAGTCAGATGCATATGACCCTTTCTACTCTCGAATTGCAAGATTAAAAAAGTAAATACAGAGCTTTTTAAAATATATATATATATATATGTATGGCTATTTTTGTTTCAAAGCAATTCCAAATATATTATTCTGAAATTACACAGTTATATACTGGGTAGAGTTTAAATTATGTAAATTGTGCTATTAAATGGCTGACTTCTTTCAGAGGAGCTTGTACTAAGTGAAGAAATCTTGTTTCTCGTGTATGTTTTGGTATAACTGCCTTGATAGATTTCAGAATGACAGGCTCCACATCAACGTAATAACATGCAAGTAAGGGTACAAATTTATCATCGCTGCTAATTGCAAGTCTGTTGTTTTTATACTGCCATCTAGGCCTCAGCCCCAGTTGGAGGCCTGTTCTATTTGGCACTGTAGAGGAGCGTGATAAAGGATATTCTGCTTCTTAAAAGCTTGTCATGTACATAGTAAAGAGAAAGGCAAGCTCATGTAGAAGAGAACAGGCTTCTTTCACCTGTTCAGCACTGCGGCTGCGATTAGAACTGGCCTCCCTTAGGAACGTCTTGGAATAGATCCTGCTATGCTGTCTCGTGAGTGGAGGGAACTTCGTTGTTCTATAGGGACATGCAAGGTTTCACCTATATTGCCATGCAGCAGGGCTGACCTATTGTGATAAGAATACTGTCTACAAATAATTAATCGGGTGGAAAGTATCTTCAAAATAATAGGAGGATCTTAACTGTATGTATATTTGAAAAGATCACAACTTTAATGTCCATATTAAAAAAAATTTGGTTGAACATAGCTGTGTCTCAGTTTTCTTGGCCCAATGTTTTCTTGGCAGGTTTTTATAACCTGCTATTTTACTCATATTTGAAAGAGAGGTGTTCATATTCCTTCCTGTGTGTGAAAGGAAGAGCACACAGAACAAGGAAAGATTTTTGGATGTGCTGAGGCTGCAGTGCAACTAGCTATATTGAGACCTTTGTTGAATACTTGGTGTAAACAGCAGGGGCTAGTAGTATTTTTTTTTTATTAAGTTGTTATAGTTAGCTTAGTATTTTATTATAGCATTTATTGACTGTGTATCTGTTAGCATTCTGCTCAGATATATAATTTATTAATTTGATTTTTTTTAAACCTCATCTAGGTTATTCTGAGTAATTCCAAAAACGCCCTTCAACATGCCTGAAAATCCTGCTGCAGGTATGTCGTCTGAAAGTGATTACTTTTGTTACACAGTGAGAAACGAAGCTCCATTCCTAACATGTACTACTTTGTGGTGCAGATAAACAGCAGGTGCTGCAGATCCTTGATCGTCTGCAAGCAAAACTGTGTGAGAAGAGAGATTCCCAACACAATGAAAACCTGACTGTTTTACGTAACACACTCAGGAGCCCTTTGTTTAACCAGATACTGACTCTCCAGCAATCCATCAAGCAACTGAAGGAACAAGTGAGTGTAAAGTTATGGTTGTTGGTGTGATGATAACTATGGTGAACTTGGAACTTAAAACAGGGTATATAGGCATGTGTTAATTAGCGCACTCTCATTAATAAGCTGTAACTTGGTGTGAGTGAATGTTGGGCTTTTCTTGGGGCTTTGATTTTTCTTTTTTTTTTTTTTTTTTGGTCAAGCTAGTATCTACAGAGTCACTACTGAAATAAGTGGTATTGCAACAAACAGGTCATGGGGCGATGTGCTTTGAAAGGGATGCAGAAGAGGCAGGCGTTGAGAACCGCATCAGTCGGAAAAAAGCATCTGCAAAAGACATCATCTCTAGTGCTTTGAGTTCTGAACACAGCTGGAACTGGGATCCTTTGTTTTTTGTAGAAGCTAAATACTGTTTATCAGCTAACTGGCAGCATCTTTTCTCCTTAAAAGACATCATCACTTAGTTCTTGCTGACTTGTACAAGAATGGTTAACCTGCTTTGGGAAATAAAATCTAGAAAACCACTCCTGAAGATTTGCCAAGCTCTGACACAGACGTACCCAAGCTAGCTTTAAAATGACTTGGCTTCAGCAGTGGAAGGAGCTTGTGTGGATTGGTTTATAATGCCAACTGACACTTAGATTTTGTGGACATGGGCATCAATGATGCACCTGCCATGAACAAGTCTCACCGTGCAGTTAGCGAAGTCAGGCACGCAAACTTAAGATCAGGGACTAACTTGGCATACCCTAAGCAGCAGCGATCCCTGTCTCTGCTGTTACTGCACCTGCCCAGCTGCAGATATAGTGGGGCGGGTGTCAGGGGGATGAGGCCACCTTGCTCTCGTTGCCAAATGTATTGCACTTGTTCCTACCTGGGTGGCATGGTAGTGGTTGTGCTGTTCATTCTTCCTTCTTCCCGTGTTCACATAGGTGCTGCATCTGTTCCTTCCTTCTAAAGCATGTCTGCAAGCTATTAAAAATGTATGAAAATGCAAATATATCTAAGATCCTTCTTTATGACTGTGGCAAAATGGACTTAATTCCGAACATTCTGGATATAATCGTATCTAGAAAATTTAGCTTCTCTTGAAATTCTTTTTAAGCATGTCTCTCATGAACAGTTTCATTCAGGATGGGATTTTTCAGTTTACTATGTCGCGCTGGGAATATTTCTGCATTTCTTCATTATCTGTCAGGACTAGAAATTGAACTGCAAGTTCTAGCAACGATAGCATGTTCAATGATAGTTAGTTTGTACCCTAGGCTCTCTCTGGGGAGAAGATAATACAGACCAGGCCTTTGGCTCCTGAGTGACTAAGTGACTCTTAAAAAGTTTGGATTCTTGTGCCAAAATTGTGTAGGTTTGCCTGACAGTTGCAACAGTGCTCGACTGCCTGTTTAAAGTTTGGTGCTTTTGCATGTGCTGTTTCTGGAATATCAGGGTGAAAAGAGGGTAATGGGCATGGGCAGGGAAGAAACGTGAAAGAAATGGAGAAAATAAGTGGAGTAGAAACACAGCTGAAACATTAGGGGAACTTTCCTTCTGAAAAACAGTTTAAACTTGATATGGTAGCTTGTTATAGCTTATATATTAACATTGCCTAATTTATACATATAAGTATATTTGTGTGAATAGGCATATATGAACATATGTATGCTTGCTTCTTTGGCAGTCCTCACACAAAATTATATATGTGGAAATCTCTTCTTTTGTTTTTAATAGTTTTTCCACATCTTTGTTCCTTTTCAACAGCTGAATTATATGCCTTCTGACCGTTCAGTAGATTTTGATTTTACTAAGAGAGGGCTACTAGTGTTTGCTGACAAATCAGTTGCTGCTGGGAGTGTGAATACACCTTGCAGTTTGCCTGAACCCAAAGCATCTACCTTCACTCCAAACCTAGGAGTTAATGAATTTAACACAATCATCCAACAGATGGCAAAGGTAAGGCTCTCAGGTTTAGTGAACCAAACTTATTTTCCTTTAATGTCAAACTTGCAGGCTTTTGGAGTACGTTTTCAAATATGCTCTTTTGTTGTGTACCTGGGAGTGTGGTGCCTCCTAGCCAGTAAGAGAGTAGAAGTGCTGAGGGTAACATTTCCCTGTGAAAGATAATGTCAGCAGTGGAAAGTGGTTTGGTGTGGTGTTTTGGTTTTTTTTTTCCTTTCTTTGCCAATTTTTTTGTCTTACTTTCTACCGAACACCCCAATGTAGAAAAGAAATTTCAGTTGCCAGAAAATGTTTTTGGTATTTGTTTTGGTATTTGATGACACTTAATTGAAAATGGACATTTTCTGCAGAAACTTGTTTTGATGGAGAGACTTGTTTTATCAAGTACATTTTAAACTGGAAACGTACCAACTTTGTTAATATATGAACAGTGCAAATGATTAAAAGAACTGGCATGTAATATTTTATTTAACTCTTCATTTAGTGTGTCTTAACTTTGCCAGGCAGATGCTGATTTCATTAACATGTGATGTAGCATGTACCAGATGCTTATGGAAGTTGTACAGGTGCAGACATCCACCCATGTGGGATTGGCACTTATACCACAAATGTATTGTTCTGTGTTACTTTGAACCATTAATTTAATTGGTTAGTCATGCCTTTCTATATTAAGTAACTGTTGCTAATTGACTACCTTAATGTAGCTGTAATATTTTGAGCATAATTCTTCTCATTAGTGTGTCATTAACTCATCAGATAAAAGATTTAGCAGTAAAGGCTGCACATTATTTTGGATAAAACAGCTGTGGTAGTAGTCCATTCTCTAAGTAATATTTTCCGGTAAACAACCCCAGAAACCTTGTATTAGAACTGAAAAGCAGGCAGTTGCAAAAGCAAACTTTTTTTAGCATTAAGTGTGAAATTGCAGGGAGGGGAAGGAAATTAATTTCTTTATTTAAAAGCTGCAATCTTTTGAACGCATACCTAAAAATCAGCATTAAAAGCAAGGGGAGCCAAAAGACAAGTAATTTAGTTTAGCTATGCAGCATTTCCAGAAATCCCAAATATATTGCTCTAGACAGCACTTCGTTCATAGTTTTCATCCAGTTTGGAATTCATCTCATAATGTGAATGAAGTGTGAAAGCAGCTCTTAAATTCCCTGAGGTTTCAGAACCTCAGAGTGCTTGCATATCCAATACTCTGCTATATTAAAAATAATAAATGGAGGAGCTTTTATAGAAATAACATATTCAGTATTTTGCCTTTGTTTAGTCTTAGGAGAAGAATAATTCTCCCGGTGTTCATAAATTTTAAACTAGCTCATTCTATTGCATTAAAAATTAGTAAATCAATTTTTTCTGTTTTATTAGGGGAGACAAATAGAATCAATAAAGATTGAAAAGCCTTCTGTTGGAGGTCTTGGATTTAGTGTGGTTGCCCTTAAAAATCACAGCTTGGGAGAAGTTGGTATCTTTGTCAAGGAAGTCCAGCCAGGAAGCATAGCCGACAGGTGAGATCTTTATGGTTGTATTGGAAAATCTCAGTATTTCCATGAAGGTAAAAGTCACGACTTTCATGTTGAAAAATCTATCAGACTAACATGTTTGGGTTATCTGGTGGGATATTTTGTTGGTAGTATCTTGAATTCTGGCTTTTCAGCTAAATGGACTCGTGTTTTGAGGATCAGATTTTCAGATGAGTTTTAAATATCTGAGCCATTCATAAACTGAATTTCCAGAAATCATGACTCACTTAAGAGAATCTTGAGTACTGATTAAAAAACAAAAGAAAACTCAGAAAAGAATACAAGGAAAATAAAAATTAGCCTCCATTTGAATTTTTATGTATTGTGTCCATGAAAGATTCCCCCCCCCCCCTTGTTTCTTCATTTATGTGCCTATGACAATGCCCTATTTATAGTTGGTTTTACTGTTTGTTTCCTGTGTAAATTTAGATCCACTTCTCCCGACAGATCCCTGCACAGATGTCATCATAGAATCAAGGCTTCAGGCAGTTTCTTCCCGTATTGTCTGTGGGTTTTCACCCAACAACAAAAGACAAAGCAATCCTTTAAAAATAAAATGTGATTGTAAAACCACAAGAGTTGGCATGAGACAAATGCAGTGCTTGGAATTATGTTTCAAGAAAATGTGTCTAGATTTCAAGTCATTGGTGTCACTTTTTAAATAACACATGTCAGGAAGTGCCAACACAGGATGACAAAAAGAGTGGGGAGAGGTTGGAATGATAATGGCTATGGGCCCACAGAGAACACACCAGAGAACACTTAAAGAAAAGCATATTAGGCTCTTTCAAAGTGGAGACAGATGGACTGATCCGGATGTCAAAGGAGGGTGAATATCTCACTTTAGGATTTGATGACCTGCTGCTCACTTTCTTTAATGAGAGAATCTAAAATACATTTAGTGCTTGAAGAAAGTGATTTCTGGGAAACATCTTAAACATCACATGATAAAAAGGAAGTTTAAAATGCGTTAGTTAAGATGTGCAGTTATATTGTTTCAGAGTTTATAAATTTCCCCAGCATGCTTCCCATTTTGCTTCTGAGGCAAGATCTCCTGGAGACTTTTTTTGGATTCCTACAGAGCTTTGAAGGCAGTGTCTGTCTATGTAACAGTTTGGTCTCGTGCTCAGAATGAATATTTAACAAAGCAGATGAGTGATGGTTTCCCTCTTGTCACAAATCTAAATTCATCACTAGGGTGAATTAACTGTGAAATTTATATTCTCTTAAGGTATAAGTTGAACTTGTTGCTTGAAGAAAGTTTGATGTCTGAAGTTTGATACTGTGAATTTTGAGTAAAGTATAAATATGCAGCTCATCGATCTTTAGATCAAATAATGATACAAAACAACATCATAGCCTCAGTTGTGGGTACTTAGAGACAGTATCATGTAGTGCTAAACATAATGAGGAATAGTTCCTAGTCATTGTATAACTACAAAAATACATTTTTTCTGCCCTGTCAAGAAATTATGAGGGAATTTCATTGAATTTTGAATAGAAGCAAAGGCAAAAATTGAGCAAATTTCTGTACCATTATAAAGTTGGAACAAAATATGGCTGGGCAGTTCAGTACAGCGTGGATTGCATGTAATGTGTAAGTTGGTGAAGACAGTGTAATAAGCAGATTTTTTTAATATATAAATATTTAACCTTGCATAACTGTGTATTTTTCATGTTCATATTTAAATTACACAAGCCTGTTGTGAAGTCACTATGCTGCATTTTAATATTGCTTTTAATGTTTTGTTAAGGGATCAAAGACTAAAGGAAAATGACCACATACTGGCCATTAATTGCACCCCATTGGATCAGAACATTTCCCATCAGCACGCTATTGCCCTCCTCCAGCAATCCACAGGATCTCTACATCTGGTTGTTGCTAGGGAGCCAGTTCAAGGAAACAGCAGAGCTTCGGCTGTCTTATTAAGTGATATAAATCCACCTGAGACTGTGAGTTGTAATACTGTTAAAATACAGATTTTGAACTATGCTGGATATTTTTTTGTGGTTTTAAGTGTTTGTGTTAGCAAGCTTTACATATAGGGACTTTTTTCTTTAATCAGATTTTATATGTGATGACATTTCATTTAGACTGATCATGCAATAAGTATAAGGCTTCCATGGCAAAGCTGCATGAAGTTGTTATAAAATAGATCCTGGGTTTTTATAGGATAGCAGAAGCTTTAAGTAGATCAACATATTCTTAGCAGCAGGGTCTGTTCAGCATAGGCTGGGTAAAGCATTTTACAAGTATATCCAGCTGAAACCTACTTGTGTTCAGCAATTAAAGATGCTCTGATTACATCTTAAAAGAGTGTAAACATAACCTATCATAAGCACTGCTTGAAATATCCCAACCAATTTAAACTTAAACTGCTCAAAACAAAAAGCCTTGTCTTTGTTTTAAAAACAAACAAAAAGTATCAGTTAAAGAACCTCTCCATCCCTGTTTAATTATCAGGTTCTTTTTTATCTGCAAATTTCATTGATTGTGAACCCTTTTGTTTTCTTGAGCAAGGAGAGATTGTCACTGGAACATGTAATAAGCTAGGGCTGAACTTCCATCTGTGTTCAAACCATATGGTCCAGGTGGCTTCACTGAATTTGGTCGAACTGCACACCTAAATCCAGGGTTTGCAATATTGGAATCTTAATTTATTATGCTAGTAGGTTTTGATGAAAATCTGGTTAAGAGCAGTGCTTTTCCTTATTCTCAGTAATTATTTCCCTCATGATTATTACAGAGCTAGTGAAATCTGAAGGTTTTAGTGGATAATCAATATTGTTTATTGCACTGAAAATTTTAAAGAATTAAACTTTAACTGCTTTTTCATTGAAAGATCTGCACTGAACAGACTAACAAAATAAAATACAAATATATATCTCTACAGGGGGTCTTTAAACTTCTTTTATGATATTTAACTGGCTTTGGCAAAGATTTTCAGTGTGCTAATAAATCCTTTATTCACAGAAGACTTAAATCTGCCTACTTTGCTCCATTTTGGTTTCTATGAGATATTAATCTGACAGAAACATTGGCTGGGTTTGGGTTGCTTAACAGCTTTGTTATTTTCAGATTGTCTTGTAGAACATAAGGTCATGGTACAGTGTAGCTTAGAAACATGCTTCCAATTCAGTATGGCAGAATATTGTACTGCGCTATTAATTCAGCATGTACTGGTGGTATTTAGAGTGTGTAAGTGAAATAACAGAAATAAGAATTTGGGCAACACTAAGTGAAAACTAGGCCAGTGCAAGCTCCTTGCCTCTGTTTTTCTGTGTTGTTTGCAGTAGTCTTGATTTATGAAAAACGAAAAGGATAGTTTTCATTTTGGCAAGAAAATCTTAAAATTGCTTTTTCTTATTCAAGCTTTTCCTTAGTATCCTGTTATTCTGAAAGTGAAGGACAAAATGTAGGTTTAAAAACAGATGAGAAATCCCACTGCGTATTTATAAGGAAATGAAGCTGACTGAATAAAATCCAACAGATCTCCAATATGTGGGGTAAAGAGAGAAAATTGCTCTTATTAATTCCTGTCATTCCTGGTACATGTGAAAGTAAGAAACATTAAAGATCAACTGAAATTAAAATCTCCTGTTTTTATTAATTGCAGATTCACTGGGGCCATGTTGAAGATGTTGAGCTGATTAATGATGGTTCAGGATTAGGCTTTGGAATTGTAGGAGGAAAGTCGAGTGGAGTAGTTGTAAGAACAATTGTTCCTGGGGGATTAGCAGATCGGGTAATTTGTTATATTATGTCACTTCTTGTTTGATTGTAAAGTATAATTAACTGGTTTTGACAGTCTTAAAATAAACTAATATACTTAAACAAAAGGAAGCTGATAGCATCAAAGTCTGAGTGCCAGCATATACTTTATGAATGTTGAAGGTATGATTGAGGAAAAAAGTCAGCACCTGATACGAATTAAGTTGTTTCTCAGACATGCTTTGGCTTTTATAACATTGTTGAACATGCAGAAATTCTGAAAAGTTGTCTAACCTTCTAATATTTTCAATACTTCTGGTGTTTTCAGCCTTTGGTCAGTCTGGGGGAGGACAAATACTCTCAATGGTTTTGCACATCCTCTGTAGAATTTGGCACGTTTGGCAACATCTATAGGGACAAACTCTCCAAATGGATTGTCAGGCAGGAGAATCTGCCCTATTGAAGTAATTGTGTTGCAAGATTCAGTTTACAGATTTAAGATGTCCTATTTTTAGTGGGTTTCATTTTAAATGGGTTTTGATCCCTGCCCTGTGGTCTGACCAGTTCAAGGAGACACTTAGGATTGAAGCAAAGCCTTTTGAAGTTACTGATATCTTTTAAAGTTGCACAGGTACAGTTTGCAACCTTTGATTGCTAATCTTTAAAGTTCTAAGTATTGCTACATTTCAGGAGTAGAACACGTGCAATAGCAAAACAGATTCAGATTTTTAATGTGAATTTGGTCATGGCAAGTTACAATATTTGAGGTCTGGAACCCATGTAGACAAGATCCGGTAACATACAAAAGAGAGGCTAAGGTACTTCCTCTAGTATAGGATGGAAATGAAAACTCGATATTTGGAGAGCTTTACTGGAAAATGTTGGCTTTTGCTTGACTGCTTCCCCCTGAACCTGTCATGTATAAATGAGTATTTTTTAATTATTGTGTAACACCTGTTTTGCTGTAAGGAATAAAGTGTTTTGACTACAAATGAAGCATGTAAGTTAAGAACTCACCACATCATTCTCAGTTGAATGAGACATCATTAAGAACATGTGAAATAATGAGCACATATACGTGTTAAAATTGGATGAGTTTGTAAATGAGTTTGAGTTAGTTCTGGGAATAACTCTGCTATGATTGCTGTATAAATCAATGCACCTAAGGTGGTGGAGCTGTGCTGATCAATACCAGCTGAGGATTTGGTCCTATGAATGCTTGCTTATAATAGAAATGATGATGTAGGTCATGAATCATAATTATCATGTAAAAAATGGTTTGTGTGGAGTCATGTTACGTTCAGTGGATTTACTAGCTCGAGTTGGAGCTAGTTATATGAGAAAAGAATTGCCAGGCTAATATAGAAGTATTAGGAAAAACTCTAAAAAGTCCTAAATCAAAATGCTGTGCTTTTTATTCTAACCCCTATCTGATGAGGAGTATTCTATGAAATAGCGATACATAACAACCTGTGAGATCATAAAACATTGTTGCTGTCTGTTTTCTCCTAAATGAGAAAAGTAACCACTTTCTTAGGAATGGTGCTATTCAACTTGTGTATCTTACTCAGTTTTGGAAAGGATGATATACCACTCTTAACTACTGTGGAAAAAACAGTGCATGATTGTGCAAACACTTCCTTGAATTATTTAGTATGTTGCCGTGGTGATCAATTTTATGGTATTTTCTTGCATTGGCTTTCATGGCCATGAAGATGCCTGTACACAGTTTCAATTTTGTAATAGAAAAGATATTTTATGTACAGACTAGAAACATTTTTTGCAATTTTATTTACATTTGAAGGACGGGAGGCTTCGGACAGGAGATCACATCCTACAGATTGGAGGGACCAATGTGCAAGGAATGACCAGTGAACAAGTTGCTCAAGTGCTGAGAAACTGTGGGAATTCTGTTAGGATGATAGTTGCAAGAGACCCGAAGTATGAAATTATGGAGACTCCACCAGCTCCTGTGAGCTGGCCAGTCAGTACATTACCTTCTTTTCAAAATGGAAATGTAAGTATCTGGTGTTTATTTATGACAATTTAAAGTATGTTTGTGGCCTGTGATCAGAAAGGAGGAGGAGAACAGAGTGTTCTTGAGACCTAAAGTGCTTCTCCTCTTTTGAGTTTCCAGATATCATGTGTGTGTATTTAAGTGGTCATTATTATAGCCCTGCCTTCTATAATTTTTCCCTTTTTCCTGTATGTTATTAATACCTATAATCTTAGGATCAGAATGACCAGCTTTACAGAATTTATTTCAGGTGGGTAATTTAATTACCAAGACCATAAACGTTATCGATAAATGGTACTTCTGGTTCTCCTTCTTAGCTCATTACATTTTTGCTAATCAATCATTTGTAAGTGGATTTAAAACTTCACTGTGAATTTCCCTACTCTGAAATCCAGAGCGCCATGGCCACACCAGAATTATTCAGCACAATCATCTCTTTATGAAACATAAGTGTAATGTTTTCATAGTCTACGCTACTGTCTGTGATAGGAAATATATCTAAAAATTTTGAAACTTGTTTTAGCAAATCTTATCATGGTCATATCAAAGTCTCTTGTTTTTGAAGTCATTCTTTTCAGTTTTGAGTAATTAAAATCAACAAATGCTACACTAAGTGTACAGTAGGTCTCGAAACATAAACAAAGCTGTGCTTGTGTACCATCTGCTACTACTGTGCTGCTTAGATTTAGGTGTAGAATCTGAGTAGCCTTTTCTTTCTTGTCTAGTTTCTTGAATATGAGTGAAGAGAGCTTTTTTGTTTGTTTGTTTTTGAAGCACCATTTTTAAAGGTCAGACCAGCAGTCATATTGTTACAAACTCACCTCCTCGCTGCCTGGGCATACTCACTGCAAAGGCAGCCATTAGCTTTTTGCCTTGCATCTCTCTGGAAGACTACTGTGGCTGAATACTTAGTAAAGTATTTTGGGTCCTTCTCAAGCCCCTCTTCTCAGAAGAGGGATTGGTGTAGGAGGAAACGTGAGTGGCAGAGAGATGGGAGGGGGTAATTACGTACGTAAGGTTGGAGTCTTAAAAGTGGGCTTATACTCTGAAAAAAGGCTTTCCTAGAGAATCAGCATCATTATGAAGCACTTCTTTTCTGGCTGTATCATATTTTCCAAGGCCCGTATTAGGAAAAAATAACATGGTCCTAGTTTTGTTTCCTCTACAAAGTACTATTTTTCTCTCTTCCCCGCCTCCAAGGTGGGCCTGTTTGTTGCTAGTCAACCCTAAGCATTGTACATGCTGCAGCCTTTCTAAAATGTTATTCCTTCTGGATGCCTTTTCAGTGTCCTCCTTATTCCTGCTATGTAGTTTAGAGGGGAAAAAAATCACATTGCTATTTCATCTACTTCTTTCTGAATGTCATTGAACTAAATAGTGCCTTCATATTTAGATTTGAAGAAGCTCCTCTTTCTGGTGTTAAGAAAGATTTGCTGAAGTCAAGAATAGTGGCTAATCTGAATGTATTTATTAATTTAATGATGATTTTAATGGTCCACCTTTCAGGTTGTGTCTGATTTACAACAGAACTTTTTCCTATAATCTAATTTCTCTCTGGTTTCTGAGTACTTTTGCTAGCTGTGAGCTTTGGAATAGAAAATATTTTCCTTTTCTTTTTTGCAAACCAGCAGAAAGGCATTTTTAATAGATGGTTAGTTTTTTTCAGTTTTATGTTAATATTTGATTTCCTTTAAATTTCCTGTAGTAGAGAATAACTGAAACTACTTATGTCTGTGGATGGGCACAAGAAAACAGTCATATTATCTGTACTCTCCAAGATACTGACAGCAATGTTAGCAGCCTACTTGTGCTGACTGTATTTAGGACTCTCCTACTTTGATTTTTCCAGACTCTACTTCTAATGTTTTGCATTCTACCAGTAACACTACTTAGAGAAAATTTCTGTAGCACCAGAGCACTGACTATGTAGGGCTTTTGATTGTCAAAATAGCAGGACTTTCAAGGCCATAGCTCCATTTCAGATGTTGCTATAAGCTTGTTTACTGTTTTGATTCCCTCTACTAAAGATAAGTGACAGAGCATCAAAACTTATCTTCATCTCCATCAGCATCTTATGGAGCAAGAGTTGGAAAACATTTAATGAGCTTAATGAGTTGGCTAGTGGAGGGAGGTGTGTGTGATAAGAAAGGAGATAGCTGTCCATCGATTTCTCTTTCAGTGAAAAGTGAAATAGGTATGGCCATAACTTTGGCCTGCTTTTAATATAGGTCCTTCCAAAGCTGATATCTGGCAAGCATTTGATTAAACTTCTCTTTTGTTCACTCTCTTAAGAAATGTTTTCCAATTTCCTGATCCATTTTTGCTGTTGACAGTGACACCATCCATCTCTCTTGATTTCATCACTTTAACAGACCTTACTCTGACCATCATCATCTTTTTGATCTCATTGGGCTGTATCTGATTACTGAAAACAAACAACTTTATGTATTTTAATTTATCCCTTGCAATCCCAGATCTACATTCTTGACTTTTTTTCTCTTTGGTATAACCAATGTCTTTAGTGTGTCCTGTTTGAACTCTGTCTTGCAGTTTTGATTTTTACTTGTCAGAGTAGAGTTGCACAGACATACTGGGCCAGCTTTGAGGGGACTTTTTTCCATATACTTCTCCAGTGTAAGGTCAGATGTTTTTTTGGTAATTGTAGTAAGCGGAGGGTTCAGAGAACAGATCATGTTATGTGCTTCTCTTTTCAAGTATTGTTTGTTATGAGAAGTTGCTTTATTCAACAATAAAGCATTTACAAATGAAGACTTTCCCTTCTTCTGTTAGGTCTTAAAAATAATTTTAATGGAATGCGAACTAATTGTCTTTTGCTTCCCATTGCCTTCAACAATGGAGGACAACCTGGAGGCTTCCAGTGCTCTTTGCAGTTTGGTGGTGGTCAAATCTGAACAGGAACATATCAGACTTGTTGATGTGTCAAAGATTGACTTTTGGAATGGTTTTGTGGTTTGGGATCTAGCATAACAGCAAACAATAAGCTCAAACACCTACCTAGTCTCCTGTATTTGCATTTAAATAGGTAACTGTTTCTGTAATAGAGATGTGCCAACTATGTATACACATGGTTTCTTTCATTTCAGAGCATCGAACCTGTTTCTGTTTTGAGATCCCTAGATCCCTTTCCTGCTGCCCCTCGCTTCCTTAGTACGTGATAACAAGGAGAGAGATAAGCATCACTTTTTCTGACAGAAATGTGTGATGTGATAACACTGTATTTATACCAGGTTTTTTTGCTTCCTAACTGTCCAGTAGAAAGCACTCAAGCAAGTGGTTTCATGACACTGTTTATCAGGACTAACATATGAAAGGGAGAGAAGAAATTCTGAGGGCATTCAGGGTGTCTGTTGTCTTGTGGGATTGACTGGGAAATTTGTTGTTACCAAGTGGCAGTGGAATCCAAAGGGAAATGGCTCCTGAACAGTCTAACGAAAACCTTTGTTTTCCATAAAATATAAATATTATACCTCTGACAGGTATGTGGAGAAAGTATTACAAAAGAATTTAAAAAGCAACAGATGACTTTGGGTGACACCTTATTTTCAGCAAATCTTGGGTATATCTCTTTTGCAAATATGATCCCTCCTAAAATGGGAAAATCAAAATCACTGCTCACTTCTGAAGATCTTAATTAACCTGCAATATTGTAATGGTACTGGGAAATGATGAGGGTTGTTTTTTTTTTTTTACTGTCTTGTGCTTTATTTATAGGATAATACCAACCTTTTTGAGACCTATGATGTTGAACTTATAAAAAAGAATGGGCAAAGCTTGGGGATAACAATTGTTGGATATGCTGGCACAAGTGATGTAGGTGAGTTCTACAGGATTTAGTAAGGTCTAGGACAGGGGCTTCTCAGATACCCTTTATTTACTTTAGGGAAAATGGATAACACTTCTTTGAAACACTGTGACTTACAAAATCTATTAAGAAGATATTTGGAGAACTTGATGCAAAGTGAAATTCAGCCACAAAAGTTTTTAGAGTTGTAATTAGCTTAAAAAAAATAATTCCCACTTGACTGCTGGACTGTGAATTTGACATGGTTATGTTGTTACTGTGCAAGACATTAAATTGTAACAGGAAGTTCCTGCATATACAGACTCTAACACAGTCAGGTTCCTGTCCATGCTGTTCCTTATTTTGCCCCTGTGGTATACAGCACAATTCAGATAGCGCATTTTAAGAAGAATTTCAAAACCAGAGTATCGGATGTCCCCAGTTTGCATTAATTTTTGAATGGCATCTTCAGTATGTACAAAATAGCTCAACATACAACTTTTCGTTTGTTAAATGAATTGTAGGTGTTAGAGTGGAAGTGATCAGTCAGATTAACTAGTCCACCCCTCTGCCAGGCAGGAGATGCAGAGAATCTTAGCTGTGCATGATGTGTATGCCACCTTCACAAGATCATGTACTTGTCTTTGGCAGATGGCTGTTTCAGTGTCTAAACTCTGGGAACAGATTAAAATACCTGCACTAGGATATGGGGACATAGAATCAGTTTGGGTTTTTTAGTAAATCCTCTTTAAATTAGAGCTATTAACTCATCTTTCAAATATTGGTTCCACAAATGGTAACGTCTTTAAAATTGACTCAACTGAATATCTGGTTTTACAGAAAGGGGTAGTGCTTTTTATCCCCTCCCCTTCCTTGTGGGACTCAAGAAAGTATTCTGGGAATGTGGTGCAGTGCAGTTGGGGTTGCTTTGCAGCCCTCTTCATTCCCAGGAGACCGTCTTGTGTTGCCTCTTGTGTCAGGAATCCCAGGCCAGTGCAGTGAGCACTGGGAACTGGGTTGGGGAGGAGCACGTATCAGGCAATGGGAAAAGGTGGGTTTGAAGCACCGGTAGAAGGGGTTTGCTGAGCATGGACAAACCATGTTGGGCAGGTGTCTGAGGAATGTTAGTGTTCAGAAAGGATGGATGAAGTGTCAAGATTAACTAGAATTAAAGATCAGCATCTTATGTTTTGTGGGAGTTTGTGGAAGGGAAGGGTTACTGTTTCAGCTGATGATTGGGTTTTTTACTGTTGTGTTTTTGGTTTTTGTTTGTTTGTTTTGTTTTTATTTCCTTGTTCTAATTAGAAGTTAGAATTAATAATCAAACATCAAATATGACAAAGGATAGCTTTTCTGATTTCCACATTTCTTTTTTTTTTTTTAAAGAAAAATCCTTTTTCATTAAGATTTAAAGTACTAAATTCTTTAGCTGTAAGATGATTGAAGTCCTGATCAAAGTACTTAAACTAAAAGTAAAGTATGTGCTTAGGTAGTCCTATTGAAATCAAATGCAGCATGGATTTAAGTGATTGTGGTTTAAAGCCTGGGTAAGCCCAGGGATGAATCCATGGAGGAGGTGGCCTCTTGTGAGCCATTTTAAAGAAAAGATTTTGAGGTCAGTGTACAGGTGGTTGTGTCAGTGCTGTTTTTTCCATCTGAGATCCTCAGTCGTTCTATGTCAAGCTGTGTGAGTGGTAATATGCAAATGTTGGTGGTTTACAGAATCATAACTTTGTGGACAGAAGTAGTGTGTGAAAAAGGCTGTAATTAAAAATCTTAGTAAGAAAAGAAACAAATTAGGTTAATGTAGTGACTTGTTTCTCTTTCTCCCCTCCCCCTGCCAACAGAACCTTCAGGGATTTTTGTAAAAAATATAATACCTGGTAGTGCTGCTGACCACAATGGCCAAATTCACGTTCATGACAAAATTGTTGCTGTAAGTAAAATAGTCTGCTTATATATTGTTGTAGAACTAATACTTCATTACACATCTCAGTGTTAAAAGAACGTAGTAAAGACTTTCTAAAATCAATTAAACCTTCTCCGCTTTGCAGAGGAAATAATTTGGTGCTTCCTATTTGTTTAGGTAGATTTGTAACAGAAATGAGCTTCAGCTTGCTGTGGTTAAAATTATTTTGTATTCAAAGAAGTATTAAATAGTAGTTAACTATGAAAGAGGCAAGCATTTGGGTTAAAATGTTTCAGAGTGGAGAATCGTGGCTTTTGGCCTGAAGTAAAGATGAGCAGCATCAGCCTCTATTTGCATTGAGTGGGATTCAAGGATGGTTAAGATTTTGCAAGATGTGGCACACTGTTTATGGTACTTAATGACTGTGCAGCATCGTACGGATACGATCAAAATGTCAATAGTCACAATTTAGGTTTAAAAACCCAAGCTTTATGTGTAGAAAAATTAAAAACCATTGAATAATAGTGAATTGAATAATAGCCAATTTTGCATTCACAGTACAAGCAGGAATGAATTACACAGTCTTTTTGTTTTAAGAGATAATATTTATAGAGATATGATTTTAAATTACTTTTAAAATGTGTGCTGTGCCAGACCTTCCAAAGTCAGCTTCTTTGTGAGAGCAAAAATTGATACAGCCTTGTGCTTTTATCTGCAGCTTTGCAGGAGAAGCCCCTGTTGATGCATGATCTTACAGTGAGGTGAACAGAGTATTTTAGGTGTAAATTAAAACATCTGAATTAATGTAAGAATTGGGCTGTTTAGAGCGCATTATACAAACAGTAATGTGTGTAGGCTTGTGTGTGGCGTGTTAGAAATCCATGAGAAAACCAACAGTGATAATGAACTGAACAGAGTTCTAGATTGACTACTCTTGCTGGGAAGCTTCAACCACAATATTCCTGAAGCTGTTTTTTGTAAACAAAAAAATCGTAGGGGGAAATCAGTGCATGCTTAGATTAGTAAATTCTGTTTCATGGTTGCCCCATGAAGACAGAAGAAATTACTCTTGTTTCCTTTTAAAATGCATTTTGAAAATACTATCTAGTGAAATGTAACCGATTTAATGATATTGTTTTGCAAATACTACTGTCTTGGGTGAATAACCCTATAATTTCTGCACAAAATAATGTGGATGTTGCTTACAGTGTATGGTACAGCCTAAGAATGTAATGTGATTACTATTATGTGATATGATTTTCTTGGTTTAGGTTGATGGAGTTAGTATACAGGATTATACCAACCAAGAAGTGGTAGAGGCATTGCGTAACACAGGACAGACTGTACGCCTTACCTTACTTAGAAGGAAACCTTCTTCTACTATTTCTTCGGAAAGACCTTCAGATAGAGGTAATCCTTTGCCCCCACACCCCCCTTTTTCAGCAACTGATTTTATTTTTCACTCAATTTACAGTTACCTAATTTAACAATTAGGACTAGATACCACATGATCCTAGATTTTGTAAGGGCGCACTGTAGAAAATGAGGTACTTAAGGAGGAATGGAAAGAAATGAGGGATTCAGGAAAACTGAGTGCAAAACTCCTGTGTAAGAAAAAAAAAAAGGAGTAGTTAGTGTGGCGGTGTTACTACTTCATATATTTTGCAGCATATGATTTTTTTTTTTTTTTTTCATCTGCTTTCACAGTGCAACCTGTTCCAACCTTTGTGTCACCTGGAGCTGTAGGGACTGAAACTAGTGTGGACACTAAGAATGAGGAAAACCAAGAACAGAAGGATAATCTTAAAAATGACAAGAAGCAGAGTCTACATAAAACAGGTGGATAGGATATCTTGCAGTGTGTCTTCTAAGTCCGTGCAATTGTCTTTAATCCATTTGGAATACCGATGGGCTGTCGTGGCTTACTCCATCTTTAGCTTTTGCTCTGTAATGCTTTTTATTCAGGTCCCTCTGAAGTAAAGCTCTACCTGTTGGATCTATCAACTCTTCCAATGTAGCACTGTCCAGTGGTTTGCCAAGAGTGCATTCTATGTCATCATGGAGGTCACTGATGAAGATACTGGATAATAGTAGCCCCTGTAGCTATTGACCTTCTCTCATAACTGGCTGTGAAGCCATTGGTTAATGCTGTCTTTGATCCCAGACCTAGTGGTCCATCTAGTTTTCAGCCTATTTAGCAGTCATCAAACCCATGCTTCCTCAGTTTCCAAATGAGAATGCTGATGTAAATGGTGTCAAAAGCTTTGGTAAAGTTGAGGTGTATTACATCCTTCATCCACGTAGCTATCTTGGCAGTCAGATTGGTCAGTTATTTGCCAAATCTATATTAACTGTCCCTGATTTGCCTTATCACTTATGACTTCAGAAATGGATTCCCAGAGGAAGTATCTCATGATCTCTCTAGGGCCAAAGGTGAGACTGGCCTATAATTCTCTGGATCTTCCTCCTTGCATAAAGTTTGCCCTTTTCCAGTCATTAGTGATCCCCCTTTGATTGCCGTGTTTTGTTTTGGGGTTTTTTTTTTTGTAGATTATAGACAGTGGAGGTGCAGCCCTTTCAGTGCTCTGGAATGAATCTCATAAACTCTATAGAGCTGAATGCCTCCAGCTCACTGATTCCTCTTTCTAGCCCTGGTCCTACTCTGATAACCTGAGGTATCCTGCCTGCAGTCCTCTCCTGACAGAGGAGTTGTGTTCATCCTCCTCTGCTGCCAGGGACCTGAACCAGATTGCTAGTTGAACAGCATCAGGAGATGGAACTCTTGGGAGTTCACATTTACTTCCCGATCCAGTGTTACCTCAGTCATATCTATCTTGTTGCCCTCACAGGTCTTAGGCTGCTGCATCTGCAGAGTCTTCTCAAAATATTCCGTTGGTTTCCTGTACATCATCTCTGATGCCCATTTTTTGCAGTTTCCTCTTTTGGCACTGCAGTAACTTCATCAGAACTCACCTTCCAAGCTGCTCGACTTGGCCTCCTACAACCTGTGATCTGACCTGCAGCATCCTCCCTCAGGAGTTTTGACTGAGTAGGACATGCTGAAGGACCAGAGGTGGCTGCTGCAGCAGCAGGGACCTGTCTCCATTTGTAGGTCATTTTCCACACAAATGAGACAGATGCCATTTCCATGAACATCTGTCTCACCTGTGTGCCACCTGCCATGTAACTGCCTTGCTCCTGTTTGCTTGTCCTGCTCAGTGTGCTCCTGGTCACCAACATTTTCTGGAGTGCCAGAGAAGTGGGAAGCTTAGCACAAGTTATGTCCCCCTCCTGTGAGATTCCCCAGTTGGCAATGAACCTCTCCTTGCTGCCTGCTGGTTCCCAGACCCAACTCATTTACCTTGCGGTACTAATACTGTTGCATACTGCTTCCTCCCATGCTACTGTTAGAAACTAGAGTTCAGTGTCTAGACACGCAAATTCTGGCTTGCTTGTCCTGAACTTACTAGCTGAACTGGAAATTGTTGACTGCACACCTATGCAGGCAGATGAGAGTCTCTGGTCTGGCAAAGGCGTAATAGACGTAAAGACCCGATAGCTGGAATCGGAAGCTGGACAGGAGTTCAAATTAGGCATCTGTTTTTAACAGCAAAGGCAATTGGACATAGGGGCAGATCACAAAGGCATGGATTGCTTTGGTTTTTAGCTGACTTCTGAATCAAGGTTGGAGGTCTTTCCAGAAGGTGTGCTTCAATTCCCCTGCAGATTTCTGGGCTCTTCTACAAGAACTTCTGGGTGAATTTCTACAGCTTGTGTTAAAGTCAGCATAAATTATCCTTATGCCTTGTAGTTTCTAAGATATATAGATGTAATAGAGGATTCTAAATTATGGCTGTCAATGAATAACAATTTTGCTATGACTGTGGAAGATCTGTCAGTATTAAAGACAACCTGGAAACGAGGGAAATGTAGCAATTCCTATGTTTCATTCTGGTTTACTTTTCTGTCCAAGCCTTGTAACCAGACATCCTTTGTTGTGACTTTTGCATGTTCCCAGAAACAGGAAGCCAAAGCAGAGGTGCTTGAGTAGCTGAGATGTGAGGTTATTAAAGTGTTGTTTCAGCTGTATGAATGGAAGAGCATATATTGATTTGTACTTACAATGGACAAGTAACTTAAGGACTTAGCAGTGAGATGTATTTAGGGGCAGAAGAGCCAGGAGGACTTACACTTGCTAGAAAAGAGCAACACATGCTGTCCTGTGTCACCCAGTCCTTTTTTACTGTGGAACTTTCTACACATAAAGTATTTTCTTTTTCTACTGAAGCTAACAATATCTCTGTATTCAGTTCCTGACTAATCGTGATTGGGTTATCTTGTGTCACAGGCTGCAGATGTCTGCCCTGATGCAAAAAGAACCTTCTGAGGAATTTGTTACCTAATACCTAGTGCTGTGCAAATGTGGTGTATCAATGCCAGGATCGGTTTATGCTGGGAACTAAAATTGCTTTTACCTGGCTTGAAGTTAACAAACTCTGTTAGTCTCAAGGTGTGTTATCTAGATATGCCTTAGTGATCGCTGTTCTGCTGATAATCAGCTTGGATCAAACTGTATTTTTGAGCCCTTTTCATAGCAGACCCAAACTGCTTTGATGTGGATCCACTGCCTCTCCGTAAATACTCCAAAGCCCTTAGTCTCAAAAGGAGTTTGTAACCAAGTTGTATGTATATGAGTGGCTCCCCTTCAATTCTAGCATTGTGCAAATCTCGTAATCCCCTTCCTTGGAGCTCTGCAGAGTATGGTGGAGATGTAGCTGGGTCTGGCAAGGACTTCATTGCCTGGAATCCATAGCTGCCGGTTGGACCCATGCTGATTCCTGGCAGGGGCAGTGTGGTATATCTGCGCTGCATTCCCCAGTGTGTCATGTAGCAAGCGTACTACGAGATTTTTCTATTCTCCTATGCATCCAAGCTCCCCTTACCCTGGAGAATACCGGATGATGTGTTTGTATGCACAGTGTGTCTTGGGATACCAAAATTTAAACACTGAAGATATTGTTTGTTTGCATTTGGATATTGCCCTTGATACCATCTAGCAGTGCTGGTCCTCCTTGGGCCAGCAGGATAATGCAATGGGCATGGCTTTGAAACTGAGTAATGAATCAGGAGCATTTAATGCAATGGTAAGCAAGTATCATGGCTTGATTAAACTGGGTTTTTTTCATAGTGAAAAACCACTTGAAGTTACAAGGTTCTGCAAAAGCTTTATGCAACTATAAAGTATGTGTGTGTGTATCTCTGTTAAAAAGTTGAAATACTTAGTTGCAAATTTTACTCATACTGAAATACGATGTATAAGATTTCACCTTGGAATAGAATTTAATGGCGAACTTTTAATTCTAAAGATAGGTGCTTATTTTGGACATGGTGATGGGCACGTCATTATAATGGTGCTAAAGTAAATACTGCTAATTTAAGGCTCTGACTAAACTCTGGAAATGCTTTTAGAAGTTTAATGTAAAAGGTGTGTTTTATAAAAT
Organism: Harpia harpyja; assembly: GCF_026419915.1. Classification (NCBI taxonomy): domain Eukaryota; kingdom Metazoa; phylum Chordata; class Aves; order Accipitriformes; family Accipitridae; genus Harpia; species Harpia harpyja. The sequence continues at coordinate 42,665,905 of NC_068950.1, forward strand.
ATGTATTACTTCCCTTTAAGCCCACTTGTGTGAAATTCTTATTAAATTGTGTTTCCTGAAGAGGTATTAAATAGTAATTCTGGCTAGGCAAAACCGTGCTTAAGCAGTTCTGTTAAAAAGGCAACATGGTTTAGGATGCAATGTCCATGAGGCCTGAAACTTTCTGCTAGCAGACTAGGGCAATTAACAGCTGCATCTGCAAGACTGCAAACTGGGCAGAACTGCTTTCTTTTGCCTTGCAGCAGTACTCACAACCCAAAGATATGATGATGATGCTAGTCAGCCACCTAAAGACGGCTGGGGAAAAATATCCAACAGTAGGGCAGATAAAGGTAGTGCTTTAATGAAGTGCACTAGAGCACAGTATACATCTTTGTACAGTAAGTTTGTGAAACTAGGAGGAAATTGCAAGAAGAAAAGATCCCAATTTTGAAGATGCCGGCAATTTTGACCAGGAAAGGTGATTTTTACAATACACTTGTGATTTATTCTTGATGCTTGCTAATTAGAAGTGAAAAACTGTATGGAAGTGCAGGCAGAAGGACAGATTAAATATGTTGAAAGTTGTTGCTAATGAAAGCTGTCCCTGGGAAGCATTTTCATTTCTGAGGCCTTGCATGTTATAGCAGACGTGGTGCGTATCTCAGGTCATGAGAAATCCAGCTGGATGAGAGACTAGAAAGAAACTTCCTATTAGCTGCCATGTGGAAAAAGCTGTTTGGTGAAAAAGGAGTATTTTAAGTGAATTGGGCGATACCATTGGAATTGAATATATTTAATCCAAATCCCTCCAGCCAACATTTCCACAGTTCTGAGGAAGTTACAAGCTAAGACTTCAAAGGGTGTTTGAAAGAAAGAAAGGGGAAAACTTCAAATGGAGACGTGCATCAGCACCTGCTCTGAACAACTCATAGATTTTGGTAATGTGTTTTGGAAGTGACAAAAAAATCTGTATTCAGCCAGCTGAACACAGCTTACAGTTACTGAATTGAACTTTGAGCTTGACCCTAAGATTCATTACTCCTGGTGAACCTTAAGATCTATATTTGGCTGCACAAGGGATTGCAGGTGCTTAGGTCCTGTGTGTTCATGCTATAACTTTGTAATAGCAGAAAAAGAGACTAAAGAATTTCTGTCCCTATGTATTTCTGCAAATAGAAGGAGTAGAAAAATGCACTGGTGTTCTGTTTTTGCTACAGTTGGGAAGTAAAGATAGTGATCAGCCTGTGCTTGATAACAAGGCTCATGAAGATGACTTCTCCTTAGAAACTTCAATTAAATTTCAATGGAGGAAAAAAACCCTTAACTCACAGCTGAGAATTTCGGGACAATTTGTCTTCCTTTTTTTTTTAAGAAGATAACTTATTTTAGAGAGACCTGTGGGCTGTATTTACAAACCCAAGTTTTTATTCTTGGTGGGGTTTCTTTTTGGTGACAGAAAATAGTTATCTGAATTGCTGGAATCCTTGAATATCTGTATCTCCTTGAGCCTATAGGTTAAAGATGCTCTGGATATTTCCAAGTGAAATCTCAGTTGTTAGGCTCTGAGGAGTGTGGTTTCTCAGTGCAGATCAGACAGAATTTGCCTCTCTGGCATGACAGAAAGTGAGTGGAAGAAATACAGTGATGGGTTATGTTGTATAAGTTAACTTAAATCTTTGTTTTTAATGATCGGAAAACGTCAAATTTATAAAATGATGTAATGAGGATTGTATTGCAAAGCTCATGTTTTATCTTTGCAGTCTACAAAGGTGTTGAAAGCAGAGGCAGCTTGACATGCCATTTGTGTTGGCTTTTGCTAGTAGGCAGGCTTTGAGCTTCTCTTGGTATCTTCAAAATTCCTCCCTTGAGGTACTTTACTTGCTAGTTTGTGTGCAAAATGTGAGGTTGTGATTTACATTCTAAATTTCAGTGCGACACATCAGCAATACTAAGTGGTCTGTGCCTTGTCTAGACATCTGACAAACTATTACAGTCATTCGGGGGGGGGAACAGGTTTTGGTAATTCAGACCCCAGTTGCTGCTGCTGTAGCTGCTAGATGGAATTTGCTTTAGAGCTTGATTCTTACCAGTTAAACATTGCTTCGGCTTGGAACTTTATATGTGCACTGAGCTTCTGGAGGAGGTCAAATGCAGGGCAGCCAGTCATTTTATGCTGTCTAGCTCTGTCAAATTGTCTTACATGAATGTAATACTGCCTTGGTTGCATAAGTAAGAAAGCTGAAAAGATATAAATGTCAAGATAGCCAAGTTCCCACGGAAGACTGGTTTAGAACTGGAGCTTATATTAAAGCTCATGTTACTTACTGGCCTAATTAAACTAGACAAGCTTTTATACCTGCCAAATGTATAAATAAAGTCTGTGACTGCATTGTGCTGACGCAGCCCCTCGATAACAGCAATATCTTGTCAGGTGTTTTACTTCTTAAGGGAGTTCATTTTGGTGGGAGATGATGCTTCCCTGGAGTGGCAAGCATTTTTATAGCAACAAATTATCAAGTCATGTGAAATTTGTTTTGCAGCCTGAAAGAATGATTTATTTACAGTGCTATATGGTACAGAACTCGCATCTCATCAATGCAAGCATCACCTCTTCTGCTTCTCAGTTGAATAAATCACACGTTAGCAGTAGCTGACATTTTGCATTGTTTTCCAAAGAAAGACATTTTTGATTTGCACTGTTTGATAGACTCAGCTTAATGCACTTTCCTTTTGGGGATTATTCCCTCTAATCTTTTATTTACACTGAATTTTTATTGAAGTATTTAGAAGTAAACCTACTTCCAAATATACAATATACTTGTAAATTTAATATTCATATTCATATTTAGGAAGAGTCCCACTCCCTCCAGCACATGAGCTGAAATCCAAGTGGGAGAACCTGCTGGGACCTGAATACGAAGTTATGGTATGTTATCTTTCAATAAACTGCATTCATGTATGTTATTTCTTTAAATTGCATGTCTGTGAGCTTAGCATTACAGGCTGTTTATAAAACAGTTTAGTGTTTGGAACAGATCAGTAACATCAAATTTTGTTTCCCGTAATATCAAGGCTGAAATATAGGAGTGTTATAATGAGTTGGGTTTTGTTGGTTATTTATTTATTTATTTATTCTGTTTATATAGATATTATTGTTATATAGATACTAGACAGGAACTATGATTTAAGAAAATAAACTGTCCTTTTAAATCTGCATCATAGCAGCCACTTAAAATATGTGGCATTTTTATGATTTCATTTATGATCTATTTGTTTTATTGTGCACTGGGAAAAAAAGGCTCAGAGTAGAGCTCCTGTGTTTCATGAAGAATCTTACAATTTTATTAGAAGAATGAAAGAATGATTTTCAAACGTGCTGAGAAAATAGGAAGTAATTCACGGTAGTGTAACTTTGTGGTGTCAGTGTCTATTGGATATTTCTTCACTTCATATTAAACAATTGACAACCAAAAGATTGCTTTGATGAATTGTCATAAGGACTTGACTGAAATTATAATTCATTACTGCTTTTCAGTGCTGTGTTAGACAGTGAGTACAGATAAAAGACTCCAGCCAGTGTTCTTTCCAAAGACTTAAAAAATTCTCACCGCCACCAAGAAAATGCCCTGTTTGTCTTTGCAATGCTTGTCCAGTTGATTTAGAGACACTTATTTTTACTACTTGGAGTAGCCATCGTTCCAGTCACTTGCTGGAAGATTTAAAGTAGCTTTAAGAATTGCCTTGAGAAACTCGCTTCTCTTCTTTCCATTAGCACTCCTTTAAGATCTGAAGTTCGTGTAAGATTATGTACATGATGCAATAAATCTGTTTGGCTGCCCACTTCAGTTTCTTGGTATTCCCATCCTTACATTTCAAGTGTCTGATATTACTTCCCTTAGCACTATCACACTTCCCACAGAGGATGAAAACCTGCTTAGTTTGTGAAACTGTTCGTTTCTAATTCTTGTTTAGCTGCCGCCAGTAAAATGTCAGGAGTGAAAGTGTTAACGATTGGCCCTTTTAAATAATAGAAGGAAACTGTTGTGGCATCCCATTTTGAAAGTCGTTTTTTGGTTCTTCCAGTTCTTGTCATCTGTACCTACCTCTAGTCTTGCTTGGCTGCATTCAATAACAATGTTTAGTTCGATTTCAGCCTGGTAGCACAGTCCCTGTTTCATGTTATCCTCACTCCTACACTCAGATCCCAGAAAGTCACCCTGAAGGTGCCTACAGGTTTGAGTATTCTCTCAGAGGTATTTCTCTTCAGAGGAAATAGCTCTTTGAAGAGAGGGTTTGGTGTCGCTCATGGCTTCTGTGTTCCTGATCCTTTGTGGTACCAATGGGAGGAGCTGAGATCCTGCTGAAACAGAAAGAGGCCCTGGAAGTCTGTACAGGGATGTATGACTGTGTGGTATTTTTTGCCAGGTACCTAAGTGTGAGCAGTCAAGCCGAGGAGTTACCAGTCATAGCTTCATTTAGTTACAACTGAATGGACATGAAATGGATTCTGTCTGTGAGGAAAAATACCCTAGGTACTAGAAAACAAGATGCTGGAAGCCCCATTTAAAATTAAGCCAAAAGAAAAAGCTGAGGCTTAGTGTTGTTTTGTAGATACTTTGTTAAACTAGAAATTTGCAAAGGAGTCTGAAGTTACCTGATTTTTTGCTATATATTTTCCAAATCTAACAAGTGTAGCGATCCTCCCAAACATATTCAACTTCAATGTCCCAAATGCCAACCCTGGGCCATAGATCACCACAGATGTCATCTTATTACATTTAAAATTGGAGTAAATAACCTTCTAAGGTTACAGATAAACAAATTATGTTAAGGAAGAACATTACAAGAAAACTGGTGGTGAACATAGTTATTTTATTAATATTAAAAAAATGGACATATACTGAAGGGATTTCTTGTCACTGTTTTAAATAATCCACTTTGCATTCAGATTTGGTAATTAAACTCGTGTATTTCAAGCCATGTTAGAAACATGCTGCAGAAGATGGTGAATTATTCTAGGTGTTAGATGGCTGTACTATAGCCTGAAGTTATAACTTAAGCTATCATACTTTTCAAATTCTGATTGGCAAGTCAGTTTGGGTGTCTGCGTCAAACACAATGGCATTTTGTGCTTATACAGGATTACTGAACTTGACTAAAATTGGCACTCGGGCTTCGGGAATAGGATAATATTGGAGTCTGCTAATAGTGCATAATCACCACATTCCTAGTTGTAAATGTTCTGTGTCTGAAAGATTTTTCTAATGTTTGTTTAAAATTATTTTGCATCAATGTTACTTTGTTTAAGTACAGTTTATTTTGCTCATCAGTTTTTTGCCAGAATTCATCATTCTGGTAAAGTCTTTATTGTCCTGCTATTGAAAAATGTTATGATGTACAATTTTTAGGTTGTGAATGTGGATATGCCCATTACAAATGATTTGGAGCTCCAGAAGTACTCAAAGGTATGACTGACACGATGGTTTCCTTCATGGTATATGTTGACAGAGTAATCCCAGGAGGGCATGACACAATTCCAGATTTATGTGTTTCAGAAATTTATCTCTATCTTACTCTATCTTACTTTACCAAAAAAAGGCTGCAAATATTCTGTTTACCTTCTGGACTGATCCAATACCTTTTCAAAGCATGGGCAAATGAACGTTTTAACACCCCACCCCCCCCAACCTCCACCACCCCCACCCCCCAGCCCCCCCAAAAAAACCCCAAACCCAAACCATGCATATAAGCCTCAAATTTAGGGTACTTAATTGCATTGAAATTCAGTTGTTGAAAGCCACTACAGAATGGAGCAGAGGTTGAAACTCTGCTGAACAATGTCATCGTCCTGCAGAGGAGTTTGCCATAGCGATCCTGGTTCAGAGAGAGGGAGGTCCATTTAATCGAAATGGTCAGAGCTGAAATTAATTTCTGTCTTCCAAGACTTTTAAGAGATTTTCAAGATATGTATGTTAATATTGTGCAAAAGAGCTTTGTGGAGGTGATGCATTTACATACTTGTGGGGATGTCTCAATGAAGAAAGGCCATAAACTCATAATCAGACATGGGTGTGAGGGAATGTTGAGGATCAATGGATTGCTCCTTTTACTTGAATATCGAGAATTAATTGGGAAACAGAAGGACAGTCAGTGTTTCAATTTAAATAATAAAAAGCTAGAAAATGGCCAAAATGAAGGAGCAGATACTACTGATCATGTCTTCTTCCCAGGCTGCCATGATTTCTGCTGTCTTGTCTGGATAGTGTATCAGTTTTATGCTAGTCTTCCTAATATTAGCATACTTAAGACACTAATGGTTGGAGGCTCCCTAGAGAAAAATTCCAAATTAAGAAGTTCCCACTGGGACAAGGCTAACAAAAAATCAGTGATTTTACCTTGCAGAAACAAGGATGTCAGTATTATTAGCTATTTGAGGGGATGCATCATGGATATTTTTCCTATCTCAAAGTACTGTAGCTCCTAAAGGAGTAAGATAGCTGATCTTGTGATGAGTTTTTACAGTGATTACGGAATTTCGTTCAGTTTTGTTGAAAACTCATCTTTTGGGTAGGATAGACTTTAGGTCGTACTTCTCTCTGCATTTTTTCCAACATGGTAACCTTATTTAAGAATACAATTCAAATTGCCTTTTCCTGCAAAGGGCAGATTAGTTGTTTTTGTTTGTGCAAACAGTTTGTATAGAGCAATTATGGACACTTTTGATGTAACACAGATGATGTCAGTATGAAGACGAAATCATCTTGCTGTGTGCTTAGTTTAATTTCATGAGTTACTGAATCCTAAATGTGCTTATATTGTGGTAGATAAAGATATATACATTCTCAGCCATACTTATCTTTTGGCAGCTATTACCCATCCACACTTTGAGATTAGGAGTTGAGCTTGACACGTTTGATGGACATCATTATATATCATCAATTGCTTCAGATGGTCCAGCTGCAACACTTGGTCTTCTGCAACTGGAGGATGAACTTCTGGAGGTAAAAAACAAAACACACACCCCCAAAGTAGAACTGATATATTTCCTGTTTGCTTAGCCTCTTAAAAATGCTTGTGTTAAATTCTAGTCTGTCTGCCATGTATGCAATAGTAGTATTCAAGAGTTGGTTGTGGAAGCAGTAGCGTGGAGTAGTGCTTTGGAAGTCACGTTAATTTTCTTCACTGTTTCATTCCTCCTTTATGGCCAAAATTTCAAAATCTTGTGACCTCTTAGTGACTTCATGGGGGGGGGGGGGTCTGAAATATTTTAACATGATTATCAAGAGTTATAAGGACAGAGATAATATTTGTGTTGAATGTATTTGCATCTGTAGTCCTTTGGCTCAGTCTTTTGAGCAATTTGGCATTAGCTTTTGTGGTGGATAATCTTTCTTAATATTTGTCTCTCTGAAAAAATTTACAACAGTCTCAGGAATAGTGGTTCCTGTTATGCATTATAACTTGCTCGTTGAGTGTTGAAAGACATTTTTGTGTATAAGCTAGTACCTCAGTTTGTTTAAATAAGTATAAAGAAGTATTGGGGCAGCTTTGAAGTTATCGGAATCAGACCAGGCCTCTTTGCTCAGGAAAAATATTTATTTGATAGTATTAAAATAATACCTATTTGGGAGGGGGTGGGGTGGGGTGGTGGCGTGTGTATGTATGTATAACTATCAGTATCTCAGCCTGCAAGTGAAAAGACATTAATTTCCTGCTGCATACCTGCTCTTTGTGGAATATTTTGAATTTGAACCTTTTTTTAGTGGATGCAAACAACATTTAATTGACATCAATGGGAACAGAATTAGGCCTTCTGAAAGATTAATTTGTTAGGTGTACAGCTCTCCTGCTTTTACTTTTTGTTCACCCTTTACCATCAAAAATTCATACTGATATCACTAAGACCTAAAACATTTTCTTCAGTTATTGCTTAGTGGAGGAAATCTTGATTCCTAAAGGAAGGGATTAATGGAATGCTGGAAGTGTTGTTTAAATTCCTTGGCCACTAAACAAAAAATTGTATACAAAAAGCAATAATGCAGTGCTGTAGAGTAACTTAGGGAACTTTAATTGTATATATTTAACAGTGTTACTTATTACTGTATACTTACAATTAAGTTTACAGATATGTCCAGACCTAGTGAGCATAAATTTTTTTCTACTCTGTAGCTGGAAAAAAACCCCAACAAAATAAAAATGTGCTCCGGGGCTAAAGCTGTGTATGCCAGGTTTAGCCCAGAGTATGTTTTTGCAGCCAAGTTATAAATCCCCTTAAGTAGGGGTTTGCAATGGAAAAAGTGACAGCCCCATTCCCCAAACAAGCAGTTCTACCTGGGCCTGATACAGTTGGGATTAAAATGTGATCAGTAAGGAATTTTTTTTAATATGTAGTAAGGTTGAATGTTGATTATTTTTAATGATGTGTTTGAATTATGATAGAAAGCATGGTATTTTCTCCCCCCCGCCCCCTCCCCCAATTTTAGCTAATTTCATTGTGTTCTTTTTTAGGAGTAAATTGCTTCCTTGTGTCCTTCTAGTTTTGTTATAAAATTTCACTCGCTCCTATTTGATGGCACAAGTAACTAGAGTGGTGTGGTGAATGAATGGGGTGTAGGGCACCTTGTGTGTTTAGAGGCTGATTTCTGGCAGCTGCAAAAGAAGAAATGGGAGTCCCCAAGTCTGCTTGGGAGCATGTGGTAGCTCTTCTCCATCAATCACAGTATGCTGAGAAGTGCTGGTAAATTTCCACCACACTGCCACTCTCAATGCATTAAAAAATCCTTATGTGTAGATACTTCTGCTTAAATAATTAACTAATGGATTAGCCTGATAGCTCAGCAGTTGCTGTAATTCTTACAGAAAAAAACCCACAGCAGTTCATCTTACCATGTTGGAGGCCAGTTACACTACTCTGAATTTTTCTCCTTGGCTGGGTTATAGTGTGAGAGGAACTCTGTGTTTCCCAGCAGTGTAAGATATATTTACACTGTAAAAAGCACAAAGGAAAAAGTGGGGGAAAAACAGAGGTGATCAGGAAGAAAATGGTGGCTAAAGTGATATTGCTGTCGAGTCTTGCACAAGATTGAGTCCCTCTAAAGTACAAGGAAATCTGGGAAGTATATGGCGAGGCTCTGTCTCAAGTACACATGTACAGAGGTGTGTATATGTATGTTGTATATTTATGTGCTATATTTTCTAGGATCAAATGTGGGTTCATCTACATTAGCATTGCAGTTTGGCTATGGAGTGAAGTATTGAAGAGAATCTTCAATTATCCCCACTTACTGTGCTTTGGTACATGTTGTCGAGTGGACTTGGATGATGTGTACTAGATTCCTAAATCAGTGGTTGCGCTCCAGCAACTTTGGACATTTGGTCATGAGAGCAGACTTGAGGTAGCCTGAAAGAAATCCCTGAAACACAAGAGGTGTTGGGATTGAGTCCATAGCACTAATTGGGTTAAACCCCTGCTCTTTTGGACCTGCACTGCTCGTCGACATAGATGATGTTCACAACTGTGACACCTACTGACATTCTGCTTTCCTCATATTTAAGATACCGCTATGGTGCAAATAGATGTACCCTCATGATATTGCAGGTTATAAAATAAGTAAAAGAGGATGAATCACTGTAGTTTTATTTTCCTGAGGAAGTACAATTGCAGTATCCCATTTTTGAAGCAGCATTATTATCTATCTATTTATCTTTTTTTTTCTTTCTTTTTTTAAGTCTGTAGTTTAAAACATCATTAACAATGGCCTTATGGTCTTCTGTTGTCAGTCAGGATCTAAAGCATATAGGATGGTAAGCTTTGACCCTTGTCAGGGTTTTCTGATTAATTGCTTACTGTAATTGGTTTCTCTTTTACTATATGAACATTCTTGCATGTTTTCTGTAGGATCTATTTTAGTTTCAACCATTTTGTTACGTTTTAAACAACCGACGAAGTTGTGCTCATTCTGACTTCAAGTTTTTGATTAGAGCTCAAAATCTGTGTTTTCTTAAAATATTTTGGAAAATTCAATTTTTATCTTTTTAAATTCATAAGCTTAATGCTAAAAAAAAAATCCCCAGTAAAGAAACAGGTGAGAATGAAATAATAATGCTAGGAAAGATTTAGGCTAGGAAAAGCAGTGAGTGGAAAACAAGTTAGAGGAAGGTGAAGAGAGCAGAGACATGCAGCAGTCAGTAGTCACAAAACCTTGCAGATGAAGTTTAGTCTTATAGTAATGCATGTATACTTCAGAAGCATATGTTAATAAAACTATGCAAGCTTTGCCAGAATCCCTAGGTAAAATTAGACTTCCATATTCAGCCAGGGAAAGACATGTATGCAAAAAAATTAATAAAATAATCTGGTTGATATCCTCTTAATGATCTCAGTATGGATGTGTTTCCCTTCTGTGTAGGTAAATGGAGTTCAGCTATATGGAAAATCACGCCGTGAGGCAATCACTTTTCTGAAAGAAGTGCCACCCCCATTTACATTGGTTTGCTGTCGGCGACTTTTTGATGATGGCAGTGAGTCTCTCGTGGATGAACCCACCGTGGGAGTTTCCCCACCAGAGCAAATGGTATACTTCTCATGTCATTCAGTTGTGTAAAAGGACATTAAGTTTTTGAAAAAGTGCATATATTTCTGAGAAAGTGATTTAGCTTTCTAAAGGCAGTGTTTCTGTTTTCCTTTTGCGGTTTGATCCAGACTACTTTTCAGTCTTAAATAACATTTCCTAAAATGTATAGTTATATGAAGCAGTTTTGTATTAAATTGTCATATAAAGCTGCCTTTGCCATTCACTTTGGGCTCGTAAGGGACGGCTGGTGTTTCAGTGAAAGATAGTTCATGTTTGCAACACTGGTACTTTTACTACAGTTTATACAGTTTCGTCATGAGAAACTTCATTGTACTATAAATACAAGGTAGGTAAATCACCGAGCTAGCATGCTGACCATGTACATCCCATTCATCATTCTTACACTTAATAGGTGAGTGAGAGGTCTGAATTATACTAAATCACATCCTTGCTACCATTAGTTGATTACTTCCACGTTCTGAGTAGGTTTTTATAGAACTGGAAAAAATGAAACTTCATGTTTCTTTCCATTGCAGAAGCTTTAAAGTCTCAAACTAAAGCTTGACACTTGTAATGGTTGTTCCTATTTATAAAAAGTATTTAGACCTTGACTTCTCATCTTTTCTGATCTTTTGTGATCTGATTTACTCTAAGGTGGAGAGTTAAACAAGAAATATGGTTGTTTCATGGAAGAATAAAGTGTACAGTATTACACCTTTTTGTAAAAGGCCCTTTCTGTTGCAATAGCGCTTGTTCCACTGTGGTTTTTGATGTTGCATTTTACGAAATGTTTTCCATGTGCATCCTGTCAGTTGCACATCTTTCCCATAGGTGATATTGAGTGAATAGAGGTTGCCTTCTCCTTGGAGCAATCTTACAATATTTCTGCTTTCTTTTGTCAAAAGTATCAAGAAAGATTGTGGAAGAGAAATTTCTTCCATTTGCCTCATGGCAGTGGTCTGTGTAATAGGTATATTTATACAAAGAAATAAAGTTAAATCAGTGTGAAGTTAATGGTACCAGATTTTAATGTTTTTCTTGGGACATCATACATTGATATTTTGTAAAGATTATATTGATAAAATAGCAGTAATGTTAAAACATGCATTTTAAGTTAGACAACAAAAGATGCCTTTTTGTAAGATATATTTATGAAGCTGTCCTTACCCAACAAAATTGGGTAACTATACCTCTTTCTTTTATACTTTAGCACAAAAATTTTGAAAGAAACTGCTTTTTCAAAATAGATACTATTTGTATAGTTACAATATAAGAATTTTTTGTTTGCATATTTAATGCCACAAGTATCAGATGTGCCTGATCCTCTGGTCTTTCTATTAGCTGTCTGTAGTTAAATCTTTTATGCTAAGATATTTATTTTTCCTTTACGCATCTAATGGGACAGCTGAAGTTCATCAACATGTAACAGGTTAGTAATATTATAACAACTAATTTGACTAATACATGGATGTTTGTATGCCAGGTTGGGCTCTGATGCTCAAAAGATGTAGGCATAATCCCAGGGGAGTTTCCAAGACAGCAAGCCGGAGAAAACTGACCACAATGTTCAATGAAGTTGTAATTCCATAAAAGGTCATATTTTAGGGCATGTATGAGCCATTAATAATCAAAATATTGAAGGAATAGTGTTTGTAAAGAGCTGAAAGAATAGTATTTGAACTCGAGTTTCTCTTTTTCAGGTGAAACCCAAGGAAGATATTAATCCTGAGGAGGAAGAAGGGGAATTAGCATTATGGTCTCCTGATGTGAAGGTTATTGAACTGGAGAAGGACAAAAATGGTTTAGGATTCAGCATTTTAGACTATCAGGTATACTTTTCTGTATAACTACATACTAAAAATCCCTTTGATCCTTTGTCTTGTATGGTGCCTTAAAATGTTTTGTGATGTTGATTACTGGGTAATCGACTTGGCACTTGGGCCTAGAAACTATGTAGGGAAAAGTAATTTATTTTGAGGCCAACTCTATAAATTATAGTGTAGAGCTTGTTCTAAACCAGTCTGATTACCGGACTTGATAAAGGGCAAAATCTTTAATCAAACTCCACCTCATAACTCTGAGTTTAATGGCTAAATTTTGGGAGGAGGTTGGGTTTTGTCTTATTTTGTTTTAACTTGGAATGACTTTTTAACTATGAGAGTGGCAAGCAAACTTTCTTAGGTATTGCAACATCATCTCCTATGTACCAAATTTAATGAGTCTTTTGCTTTTTCTTCCCTCACTGCCCCAAATCATCCTTCATTTCTAAATGGAGTATAGACCCATGCTGGTCTGTGATCTGTGGTCCCACTCAAGTCATGGAAAGATTCACTCAGGCTTTAGATCGAGCCATGAAAAGTAGAGTTTGCAGAGGTAGCTTTACCAGGACTGTCCTTCACAGTCAAAAGGGAACGTCAGGGCTGACAGGTGAACCGGTGTTGCAAACTCAAGTTTCTGTAAATACAAATTTGCTTTAATACATCTATTTAATTTATTAGTATAAGAATAGAGATTGAAGAACCCGATTAATGATTTTTCAGTTATGCTTCTCTGCTTAAATTATTAAACCAGGATGCCAGAGATATGGGTAGAATTTTCAGGGTGGGGTGGCAGGGGGAAGTTCACTTTCAGGAGTCATTCATAGGTTAAAACTTGATTTCTCCAAGAAGAACCATTTTAGGGTAGATTATATTCTTAATTGTTGAACTCCTTAGAAATCAACAGAAAAGTCTTTAATTGGGGGAAAATTCTACTAAAATGAATAAATCCTTCTTTCAAAAATATTGCCTTCAGTTAAATATCTAGAAAGTCTCGAAATCTGTAGTCAGAATGAAATGTTCTTCATGTTTCTAGTCAAGGTCATATATTTTTAAACCTCTAGCCATCCTATTTATAAGGAAATAAAATAGCTGGATCACTCTTCATAATAATATACACATCACATCTGAATACTGCCTAAACATTGTAGTGTAATAAAATGTGTTCAACTGTTGTGCATAAATGTCAAGTAATATAAAATTCACTTTTTGATACAATAAGGCATGTATTGGGAATGAAATGGAATAAAAAATATTTGAAGTATTATGCAGAACCATTAATTCTATATTTTACCAGTGTGATTTAAGATTACTGAAAATAGATCCTGTTAGTCATTTTCGCTGACACATGTTGTGTTGCAGTGCCAGCTTTACTGTAGAGTTGCTAGGAGTCTTTACAGAGCAGTAATACACAGATTTGCTTTTAAGTTCTCATATAATCAGAATTAATGAAGGCTTTAATAACAGGCTTTTTATTTACTTATTCGCAGATGCAAATACATGAGCAATGTTGTGGTACTTTCAGCTAAATTTAAATACATTCTAATCAATTCTAAATGAGTGGTAAACCACTTAATCTCGGATCTTTATAATTTCGAGATATTTATGTATAAAGTATGCTCTTTTGTTTGGGATTTGCCTCTTAGATCTTTTACACTTTTCATCATCTGCAGATTAATTTTTATATAGAGATATCTGTGATTGTGTGTGTGTTTATGTAAATACATCCATCACATTCTTGAGTGCAGGGCAAAGAAAACAAATAATTGTCCATGCTAGATTGGAGGTGGGGGAAAAAAAAAAGTATGTGGTTCTTGGGAGACTGTTCAGAATTCTTAAAGCAGATTTGCTGAGAAGCACAAAATTACAGTGAAATGTTTAATTGTGACTTAAAGGACCTGGAGACCTAACTCTGTTTTCTACATTTCTTTTTGCAATTTTACCCTTCTTTAAAAAAGGAAAGGTTTTCTTTTAGGCACATACTCTTTGTTTTGCAAGAAAAGATTCAAGCCTTATAATGGCAAATGACACTACTTGCACTATGTATCCACTGTTGATTTTGCTCTTTTTGAGTAATCATTTATTATTTTTTAGATTTTTTTTTTTTAAATAAAGATGGGTATTCACATGGCATAGCTTCATGAATCAGTGCATCAATGAGAGACCAGCCTTTGTAGGCTCCCATCAGTGTTGATTGTTGATGGAGGTATAGTGGGGAGGAAAATACTTTTTAAGAGGTGATTCTGAGCAGAAGGCCTATTTATGGTGCTCCTAATTACACACATAAGGACTGACTCTCTCTATCCATTGCAGAAGTTTAAGGAAACTTTGGTGTTACGTACCCAACTTGGAGGCGATGTGACTGTATTGTGGGTTTTTAAGATCGAATTATTTTGGTAGCTGTTGGTTGAAATGGCACTTCAGAAATATTGATAGGACTTCAGAAAGATCAGTAGGAATAGTGAAGTAACATTACAAGAAAAAAACAGTGATGCACTATTATTCCATCTTACTTTCCCCCGACATCAAGATATGATAACATCTTTGAAATGCTACTGCAGTACCAGTGTATACCAGCCCATTTCAGTCACTTCTTGTTAGAGACCGGTGACTGTTACCTGCAGTATTTAGGAACCCCTGAAATCCTGTTCATGCAGACCTGTTCATTTATGATGGTGAGCAATGCCAGATGTGCTGCAGAAGTGGAAGAATACTAAGCAGTTAGAGACCACACTGCTTACGGTGCTCTGGAAGTTTCTTCCTTCTGCTTTCCGTTCATGTTTGGTATTTGTTTTCAAGCATGAGGCTTTTTTTTTTTACCTTTCCATCTTAATTTTGATTATAGAATTAGATGTGGTGCTGAATACTCTCATGGTATATAATTTATAGTATTTGTCATTTTGTTTTCTCAAAACTGACTACATACTTGGCGTAAAGGATATTGTGCCTTAGTTGTCTAGAATGCTGTGCTTCCCAAGTCACGCTCTGAAAAACAGTATTAATAAAAATTCTTTGTGAGGTAGAATAGGAATCCGAGTATGTAGAAAAGTGAATGCTGAGATCAAGAAATTATTACTCTGGTATATTAATTTTTAATGGGCTGTCTTTCTAATAATGTTTCATCTATCAAATAAATGATAAGCATATCCCAAGTGGCTTGCAGGATATTCCCAGAAATGTACAAGCATAATTCCAATGCCTATATATTTTAATGAACTAATTACAAATTAATTATACCAATTATGCATAATCAATAGTATTTCTACTTTGTCCTGTGTTTTCTTTTGTCTGTCTTTAGGGATTTAAATGCTTAAAACAGAGCTGCCTTCTTTTTTTAATAAGGTCCTCTTGGAAGGTCTGTACACATGTTCCTAAACCTTTGGGATACCATTAGAAAAATAGAGTAAACTTACCCTCTTTGCTATAACAGGACTGTATTTATATAGGATACTGTTCAGCTTCCCATGATCACTATGTATTAAAAAAATCTTTTTTCCCTTTTGTGGGATGTCCTAATTTGTTATTATGTGGTAGGAAATCTAAAATCTTTGAGATCGCTGCTTTGCTAGCAAGATCAATACTTGGCGAGAGGGGAGGTGGATGGGGAGGCTGATCCTGTGTATTCTTGAAATGATCGGTTTCACTGGATTTTTATTTTTTTTTCTCCCAGTGTGATGGCTTATTTAAATAAGAAACATTGAAGAGGTCTTAAAATGAAATCTTCTATGTATTTTTCTATTGTCACCACTGTGTTGGGATCTTGTCAAGGCTCTTAGGCTATGCATTGCTTTTTCTTGATAATGCTTAGATGAAAAGCCTGCAGGAGGAGAGGCAGCAGCAGCCATGCCGATAGGCTCTGCGTGCGGTGTGCTTTCTTCAGCTGATAACGCGGAGACCTGAGGAGCAGCATTGCATTGCTGGTGATTCTATCTTGAACAGGGACCCTGCCCCCCTTTTGGCTGTTAAAAAGGTGTGCTGTTCAGTCTTCTGGCCAACTTCTCCGTGAAGTAATATACTCTACCTCCCTTAATTTCCTTGTAATTTCACTTGGAGAAGTTGCTCTCTTTTTCACCTCTTAACTAACTTTTATGTAGTGTTGCTGGCACAGTTAGCGGCAAGTATGTTTTGATGGTGAATGAGGGACCCAGTACACTGTAGAGTGCTTTGGGATCATCTGTGATGCAAGGGGCTACGGTAAGCATATTTATTGTTCTTTGTCAACAGATGTGAAAGTATCCAGGTTAACAGTAACTTTGTTTAGCCTGAAGCTAAACCTCCTAGCCAGCAAGTCAAGACCTAAGCCATTGTTACTGAGACAAATCCTTTTTCTTAGAAAGAAATTAAAACAGAAGAGGGCATGGTATGTCGTCAGGTTAAAATAGAGGAAAAATGCTGTATAAAAATGACGGTGATCCCAGGGTGTTAGAGCAAGAGGAAAGAACTAGAGAAAAACAAGATATCACAATAATATAAAAGGTACTTTGAGTGGCCCTGAAACAGCGTTTACCAAAGACCGCATGCATGAAGGGCAACAAATTCTGTCAGTAATGTTTTACAGAAATATTGGAAAAACCACAGGTAGCTGAATTGCAGATTTCTTGAGGCAGTATTGACCAGAAGGTAACTTGAATGGTCTGATGAGCTTTTATCAAATTAAACAAAAAGCTGAATGGACTTTATGTGGAGCTTAATTTACTGTGCTTTGAAGTCAGAGTATTTTAAAGCAGCTGTTTTAAAGTGCGTGAAACTGGAGAGGGCGAGGATTGGAATACAGAGGGTTGACATTTTACACAGCTCTTAGGAATGCCTGTGAGATGCTGTTTCTCTCCGTCTGTGCTTGAAAGTCCCCAGTGCTTGGCTGCTTTTGCACAGTACCCAGCTGCCCTATAGACCTGTGGGGCTGTAGGAGCTCATGGGCTCACCTGCTCCAAGCGGTCCTTGCCAACATGGGTGTAAATACCTACCCATCCATGGAAGCAGTAACAGGCATTTCAGCGCTGTTATGAGCTTCATGTTACCCAGACCTGACACAGCATGAAGTATGCCTGCCTTCTTCAGCCTGGGTCAGTGCTTAAGGGGTTCTTACTGTAGTCTAGCAATAGGGACTCCACAGCCGCCTTATTCCTGGGCGTATCTTTATGATCATTAGCAGTTTTTTCTTATTGTTGAACTGAAGTCTTTCTTGCTGCACATTCAGCAGGTTATGTTTTGTCCTTCTCCCAGAGAGCATGGGAAACAATTGTTTTCTTTTTTTATAATAAAATCACTGCGTAGTCATTCATGGCAGGAAGTGAAGCAATTTAAGTGTCTCCAAATATCTTTCCTCTTTTCTTTATGCCCCAAACAAACAGGCTCCAGATGTAGAGTTACAAAAAAGCAAACTGACTTCTTATTTGTAGAAGGTGGTATTCAACTAGATTGTATTTTTTTTCTTTCTTGGACTGTTCAATGGTGACATGTGGGCTGGAATGCTTTGACATGTTGCTGGCTAAACGTTTGCCCTCTTGTGATAATTTGAGCTTTGTTCGTCTTGTGATAAGTCTGTTTTGAACAAAGCAGCATATTCATGTCCTTGTGAAGCACATTTTCACCTGATCATGTGATGGAAACCTGTGGCTTACTGGCAAAAGCTGCACAGCTGTATTAAAAAGCAGTTTTACAATGGCTATCAGCTTGGTACTGGGAAAACTGATAAAGGCAGCTTTTCTCCCATCTCTACAACCCATCCACATTCATTAACATCAAAGTTCTGTAAGCCTCAGTACCAACTGTGTTGGTACTCATCTCACGGAGGATTTGCTTCTCTCCCCCTATGGGAAAGTTCTGCATCCTTTAAATCATATTAAGCTGCTTCATTTGTAAAATAATTCTTAATAGTGTGTCATGAATTGAATTCAGTGTAGCTTTTTGAAAAATTCTCTTGGAGTTCAGCTTAAATACTACTCTTCAGGACCGAAGAGCTGGTGAATGCAATTGACCACATTCCTGGTAAAGTTTCTCGGGTGTTCATGGTTAGTGGTTTTCAAAACCTCAGTGCAGCAGTACTAAAAGCATTGGGAGACCAGAAACCACTTTAATAAGAAATCAAAGAGACTGTGTATCTCAGCGTGAGATACAGACAGATACACAGGAATAGCTTGCTGAGGTAGAGAAGCTGGAGAACTTGGATGCAGGAAGTTACATTGGGTATGCCCTGATGCTGAGCTTGGGGAGGGGGGGCCATCATCAGTCGGACTTGTAAGTGAGAAGTTAGGAAGGAATCTCATGTACAGAGTGGAGTGGCATATCCTAGGGGTGGCCCTGCTGTAACAGTCCGTACTCTGGACAATACCTGAGTTTGCAGAGAAACTGGAGCATTACTAAGAACATCTGTTTTTCTTTGGTTTGTCGCATATCCTTAAAATAAATGCTAAGCAGTATTACTATTAACCTTTAGAAATGTTTTCCCTATTCCCCCAAATTCTACAATCTGGTTGTTCTTTTTCATTTCCTGCTAGGAAGAATAGCTTTTAATAAAAACAAAAAACCCCAAACCAAAGAAATTCATTATTATTCCACAGATGTCTTCTGCCTGCAAGAGAAGGCGAGAATTTAAAGGGACAAAACTGTAGCTAGATTTTCTGTTAAACACTTGGCAAATCTCAGCAAGGGTAAGATAATGTAGATGAGACTAGAGGAAATTGCAACTGAGTGCTGCTTATCTAAAAGCTGTGCTAGTCTTTCAGTGAGCGTGTGGAGTCGGTGGAGCAATGGGTGTGTAAAAGCTCGACCCAGACAGATCCAAATGTGTTGTTCTGAACCGATGAGATTTGAGGTATATATTGGTGCTGATGGATAAGCGTGAAGAATTCTGAAAACTCATGGAAGTTATGAGGTGTTCTGTTTTCTTAATACCTTACCCTTCCGGAAGATGCTGCTCCCCAAATCCAAATAGTACTGTTGCACTTGGAGTTTTTCTGTCTGTTCTCACTGTGTTTCACAGGAGCCTTAAAATTCTCAGCAACCTTTTTGCCTACCCTTCTGTCTTCTCCACCATCCAAGTCTTCTGTGGGCCAAGTCACTGTCTGCAGATCCTCGTTGCAAAAAATGGCCTGTCCTATCTCCCCACTTCTCTTTTGCAGCTTTTTCTGTAGCAAATCTTCCGTAATTCATGTATTTGCTGTTTATGATGCAAGATCTCCATGCAGAGAGCTCTGGTTTTGTTTGAAAACACATACTGCACTTCCACAGACTGTTAACAGTGTTGAGGTCAGCACGCCTAACTGGTGGAAGTGCTTGCTGGGCTATCTTGGTGGATTTTTAGTTCAGGGATTATTTGAATTTGAAAGCTGATCAAACCCAGAATGTGCATGAAGACCACTGCCTGTAGGTTATGTAGGTGATACCATTTATAATTTTTCCAGTAGCTCGTTGGTATTTTTTTCTTTATTCCCACACATCTCTATCCCTTCTTTATCTCATCACACAGTGGCTTTCCTCCATTTCCTTATGAGTTCAGAGTTTTTTTTTTTCTTATCTCTGTGGCTTTTCCCTGTAGTCAGCATTCAGTGTGTTTTTTCTGGAGCTGGAAAGTCTGAAAGTATAAGATATTAAGAGAGTCTAATGAATGTAATCCCTGTGACTTTAGCTCTGTTGAGAGCAAATATGAAAGGCGGATGAAACCTTAGGTTGATAGAGAAGTTTGATAAATTAAAAGATAGTGACATGCACCTGAGTCCACTGCACAGTGACACTTTCAAAACTACCATAGTCAGTGCCTATCTTTGATCTTTTTATTTGAGAATAGCAGTAGTGTGTAAGATCTCTTTCTTTTGATCATTCCCTGGAGGCACTTTTGTCCCAACTATCGGCTGCATACCCCTCTTCCGCAGCAGATGAACATTGACTGCGTAGTGCTTGCCAGCTCTGCCAGACCTACACGGGTTTGAGTAATTGCTGGCCACCGTGTTCATTCTTGCTGTAGAAGACTGATATGATTTCAGATCACAGATGATGAAAGCCCGGTGTGGGAAACCCATTGTGCCACCTACTCTTATTTTGCTGTTCTCTCTCCTCCTTTGGGTGTGTCTCTGTATGTTTTGGTTTTGTTTTTTTTTCTTTCTCTGTGAATTCCCGTCTCTTTGCTGACATTTCCCACAACAGAAGTTTTGATTAATGCTGGCTGCACACTAGAGCTTCTGAAATTCATTGCTTTATTCCCTCACTGCAGATCAATAAATACTTATGTTTTATTTCCTGTGCTTTGCCTTACATCACAGAAAAGTTCAGCGTTCCTCCTTGAATACAGTTCTGTATTTAAGTTTGTATTACTTCAGCACATCGGCCTGTAGTTTATTTCTTTGGTACAGCCAGAGGCTATGCGTTGTGTAGTCTCCTAAGTAGTCCTGCTGACTGCAATCTAATACGAGTGGAAGAGGCAGAAACAAGTCTTAAACGCTTTGAATTTCAGTCTGATTGCCTATGCTGTGGATCTAACAAAAACTAGTCGAGCACTTTCACAGGGATGTTTTTTCAGGCTTTAGAGTGCCTTTGTCAGTTCCTATGGCCAACTCCTGTAGATATGTTGGAGTGAGTGAACAGAAGGCTTGGATCTTGAGTCTCAATCCTAAACTGAGGCCACCTTAAGGAGGGAATTGGACCTCACTCACAGCTGGCTCTTCCTCGCTTTCCCTTCTGTCGGGAAGTACTTCGTGCCTTTGAAAAGGCAGCAGGTTGTTTATCCTTTTTGACTCTTGCATCGTTGGCATTGCTGGTGTGTATGTGGAGGGTGGCTCTGCAAAGGGAATGAGCGGCATTTCACAAAATGAGAGCACGGATGAGTATTTTGAGTAGTTTCACAACACTGAGCATACAGGTAAATTACTTCATGCGCAGTTCTGCCTTTGTTCTACATAATAGTAAGATGAACATAAAATGCGTTTGGCCCTTTTCATTGTTGACAAGTGTATGTTCCTTGAACAGTATGCTACAGTGTTGTGTTTAAGAGTCTTTCAGTCTGGTATCTTATTCACTTGCAAACTGAAGAGTTTTAAATATGGACATGTATTTTAGACCTGGAAGTGGTCCCATGCAAAATGTAATGAAGCTGGGTTGCTCTGACCTCTGAGCTCTAACATGTGTTTGTTTTGGCTCTCTTGCAAAAACCTGCAGTATACAAATTGGCACTTGTAAAATTGTTCAGATAAATCAAAACTGGTACAGGAAAAAAAGTTTCAAACTGTTTCTTTTGGGATCCTTTGCCATGCTATTTTTGATGTGTGTTTTCAGAGGAGTGTTTTTGTGGCAGCAGGCAGTTTGTTGCTTGAAGAAAGCTAAAATATTCTAGGAAGTCAGGCTAGCTGAATTTAGATCTTAAGTGATGCCAAAACTAATATAGCCTGTAACTAAGTGAGAGTGACTTTGCACACTAAATGTCAGTCACCCGCAGCTTTGTCTTACATTTTCATATGAGCCTTTAAAAAAGGAAAACACAAACAAAACCCCAGAAAACGTGGTAGCTGCTTACATCCAATCGAGTTATAGCTACAGTCTACTGCATAGGAGAGACGGCTCCTCATCCTCTGCGCATGGTGAAGGCTCTGCTGGTGCTGGGGGCTGGACAGACGGGGATGGACTTGTCAGAGCGTGAAACGCCTCCGGTAGTGCGGGAGCTGGGCTGGCCTGGAGTGCCCTCTCTTGGCTGCTGCAGAAACCTCACGTTTTGGTGGGGACGGGGAAAGACTTCAGTCGGTTGTTACCGTTTTAATTTTCCAGTGCGATGGAGAGAGGTAAGCTGTATTGGTTATGTTTCCAGAGTTGCTTCCCAAGGACCTCTCCTAGCTAAATGTGTGTGAATCTTTGGTGCCCACGGCAAGTTCGAATCCCTCGCTTGAAGCCACAATAAAGTTACGCGTTCCAGCGGCATTGCACGTAGGACTCTGTTAACTCGGTGCTCCTGGGACTCTTAACATTTTAGCAGAGCTCAGGTTTTTAAGAGACTGCATACTGCTCCGAATCCAGGGATCCCAGAGGCAGCAACTGCAGTGGCCCCTGCTTGACTCTGCACTGCTAAATAAATCCAGAACAAATGAGGCTCTGAAAAGAAGAAGAAAAATTTGACACCTGGACTCCAGGAAACATTTGTGGATTTTGATGAGGAGCAGTAGGGGGGAAGGGAAAGCCGATGGTTCAACGTAGTTAAATATATGGTGTGCTAAGTATGAATAAATTGTGACTATTTTAAACAAGTTCATATATTCTATGGCTGGCTCGAGCACAAAGGAAAAGACAACAGCTACAACATACTAGTTCCTCAAAGGGTTACCTGGAGGCCAGCATCCTGGGCTGCTGCTGCTGGTGCATGGCAGTGGTCAACTTTCATCGTTTATATAAGTGGCAAACTTTTTTACATGTAATTCTTTTCTTAAAAAAGAATTTGTGTCAGTGCTTGGGAGTTAAGGGGTTTTGTCTCCTGATAGCCTTACTTTGCAGTCCGATTCCTTTCCTCATTGTTCATAAATGATTCATTTGTGTAAAGGAATCCTTCAGTAAACTGAAGTTAAAAGTTCCTCTTTAAATGTACCAAGCCCATTTCACGCACATTTTAAGATGACCAAATTGCATGGGGCTGTCCTGTGCACAATGCCTCTGCTATAACGCAAAGTCATGTAATAATTTCTTGAACTGTTGAAGTTGAGTCACTTCTGTATTCCAGCCGAGTATCATTACAACAACATCTTAACCGTGGGTTTGGGGAGGGAGTTTCTTCCCAGCCTGTAAACTCCTTCGAAGTAAATAAGCCTTTCACTTTAAAGCGGAGACTGAAATCTGGTCCTGACTGCTAGTGACTAAAAATCACTGTTATCTGGCTTAATGTGAGCCAAGTAAAATTAATCAGGAGCCTTAGGGTAGGTGTGCAGTAGCAGTTAGTGCTGTTTAGTAACCTCAAATGATTCTAGCTGGTCTGTTAACATGGAGGTGGCCCCGAAGTCCATCAGGGCACTGTGGGAGTGAAGTTGCCTTTTGCAGTCAGTATAGAAGGTAAGAATCTGGTTTTTAGCCTGCTGCTAGCACTGCTTTCTTTTAAAAACAAGGCAACAACCCATGCAGTCCAGTTGCACTCACAGTTTACAAGATGTGAATGTGAATTCAGTATTTGCTGTCTTGTTTTAGCAGGTGGTGTTCTTTAGGTTTGGGTTTGGGTTTGAGTGTAAATCGTAAGGCAAGGTTTCAAAAAAACATTGTTCCATTTGTTTTGATAAGAAAAGCACAGTGCAATCCACAGTTACAATGACCCTCATGTTAAATTACAGAGAATATGGATTAATGATTACACCTTGAAATTCAGAAGGTCTGTGTCTTCACGTGTGGCTTTTGTTGCATTCCTCACGGCAATCGCGTTGTGATTCACGGTCACTGGTAACAAACACTCAGGGTTTTACAGCACTGCTTGGGTTACCGGCTTAGCCCTGTCACTGTGTAGTTTATATTGCTCTTCTCTTCCTGTACAATAGCTCCCTCTGCTTGAAAAGAGCAGTGGAATTATAACCCCTGTTTGTATTTGCCTGATCAATGGGTTTTAATATGGGCCCCTTTTTTAAGAAGATTTCTGCTGCTGCTCTTCATGAAGCAGTTCTAATACATGGCTTATGTTCATGCATGTTGTGAAGCAGCGAAGATAACCGTGCTGTTCTCGAAACTTTACTGCATAGGAACTGCGTATGTTTGCAGGAACTCTATCTTCATTTTTAGTGTGAGGATTAAAGCTGGTTGGAACACTTTTTCCAGCTGAATTATCTCTTACCAAAACATGATGATTTATTGAAGCCAGAATGTTTTTATTTCAGTGAAAACTTAAGTTGAAACAGGACTGTTTCTCATCGGAAATGTGGTAGTTAGGCCACTGACCTTCTATCTGCATAGAAGCAGCTAGTGGTGAGATTCCCATGCCCTACTTAAGTGGTTCTGATCTGGAACCCAAAAAAGAGCAGCTTTGGATCAGAGCGGGGATTTGAAGCTGGTTCTCCCACATTCTCAGCAAGCGCCATAATTACTGGGCCAGTCATTCACTCGCAAATTTTTGTCAGCTTATCTGCATCAGTAAGGATGAGTGCCAGTTTTGTTTTGTTCATTTTTTATCAATATAGCTAAGCCAGCAAAAGTCATATTATAAAAGCTGTTGTGTCAGCAAAGGTGTAGTTTTGCTGAGAGAGCGTTCACCCATTTAGGGAACCAGCATAAACCTTGCTTGCCATGGCAAGATGAGCCCACGATAGGAAAACTTGCTGGTTTAGTTCTATTAGCAAAGCCTTCCTCATATGAACAGTGCCTTACTTGCTCGAAAACGGCTGTCTCAACATGATCCTGGTTTTGCAAAGAAGTCCAAAAGGTTATTTTTATTTTGCATTGGAGCAAACCCAAAAATTAAAAGCATCTCAAAAGTCTGTGTCAAACGGAATGTTTGTTCTGTGGTCAGCTGTCATCAGGATGGTTAGGCACATGGTTTTGTCAGCAAGGGCAGGCAAAGCTGACTCCCTACACAAAGGGCAGCAGTAACTTTACATTTTCAAAATTCAACACTCTTAAAGCAAAACCTCTTTTTTAACATCTTGGAATCCTTTGGATTCTTCTTCTGGACTTCCTGCGTTTGGGTTTATTTTGTTTCTAAAAATTTCCAAAGCGTATGCAGAACATGGACAGCTTGCTATTAGAAACAAATGAAATCCTTTCCCCTCGGCATTGTGTGCGGCAGGTTTGAGCATAAACAGTCGGACAGCCCAAGCATATTGGCACGGGTTCAGTAGGCAGAACACCATTGCGCAGCAGAGGGAGGTTGCTGGGCTTGATTATCAAGACATGATACTCGCAAGGAAGCCTCTTCTGTACAATGTGGATACCCAGTGTTTGGGAAGATTATAAAATGGCAGGATTAAGCACTAGAACGGGAGAGAATTATTAGTAATATGTATTTACTTGAATTCAGCTTCAGCATGGCTCTTCCTGCTGAACTCTAATTTCAGTTCTCTAATTTCAGCCATTTACAAATATTACATTCATTGCCTCATATGTTTGCCCATACCTTAAAAAAACATGTTCCCTTGGAAGGCAATGTACAGTTATATAAAAATAAAGAGTTAAAAAAGCATTCCTGTTTTCAAATTAACACTGACGTGCTGAATTCATGGTGGTCTTTGTGATATGAATTTTGCCCTTTTTTTTATTCCTCCCGTGCCCTGAATAAGATGAAAGTCCTGAGGGAAAAATAGTACATGATTATGCATTTGAAGACCCAGTGCATACGAGGAGCGTTTCTGAACTTTACGAGCTCTTAGCAGGGGAGAGAAAGGCTAATTCTAATCTTAAAAAAAAACAAACAAGGAAACAAAAAAACCCCCTTAAATTTGTTTTGTGTATCTTTCTGCCACTATATAATAACATGATCGTTTCACTGGATTGAGGATGAATTTTTAAATGGCTGAATGCGTGATAGAAATGGTATGTGACACAACACAAAGGTTAGTACTGGAAAAAAAATTAAGTGAAGTGAATATCTTTGCATCAGTTTACAGTCTCTCCAGTGTGTATAATATTTTCTACTTCACATTCCTCTATGTACATCACTACAGTGTTCCTTGTCTTCAGGAATAATCTTAGTTACTCTTCTGTTGCTGTCCCCTGTATTCTCTGTTAAGGAAGCTTCATGAGTGGACAAAATGTCTTTGATAAGTTGTCATGCAGATTTGATAAACAGGAACACTGCAGTAATATAGCAAATATATACTGCTATTTCTTGAATGTTTTGGTTCTGATTTTTAGTTTTAATTTAATAATATTTTTAATTGAATTGGTAATCTTGCAATGATTTGTTTTAACATCAATTTTGCTGCTATGAAGCTCTTGAATGGCATGCAGAATGTTATTTTATGTAACATTAGCACGTAACAGGCTGGATGGAGGCTTGTGGAAGAGTGCCAGTGTTGTTTTTCTATTTGCAGGTTGGCCTGGCCGTTTCTGTGTATGTAAGAAGAGGGCAAGCAGGGTATCAGTCAGCTTTCAGATCTTAAAAATTCTTAATGGATTAGGCAAGTGACAGAATATCTTCCTACTGCAAACCTTTCTTTTTGTAAACTGTAAGCCTTGGCAGTATTAGTAGGCAGTCCTTTTGAACGTCTCAGTAAGCTTCAGTTCTGTAGCATCAGATGATGAACATGCTTAAGTGGTCTTTACATACTCAAAAGAAACATCATCTTTCTTGGGGCTTTGGCTATTTTTTTTTTTAATTTTTTTTTTTTTTTCCCCCCTAGGATCCCTTAGATCCAACAAGAACAGCCATTGTGATCAGCTCTTTGGTGCCAGGCGGAGTAGCCGAACGTGGGGGCGAGCTTTTACCAGGTGACCGCTTGGTGTTTGTAAATGAGAAATATTTGGACAGCGCCACTTTAGCAGAGGCAGTGGAAGTGTTGAAATCTGTGCCCCCAGGTACAGTTTCTCTTGGAATCTGCAAGCCTTTGGTGGTAAGGACTGATTTTAACTTTTTTCTATTTGATTCTATGACGTGTAGACTGGGTTGTTATATTGGGGGGATGGGGGGGAGGAATTCAGGGTAGAAGTATGTACGCATGTAGAAAGCAGCTAAGTTGCTATGCATACACCTCAACATATCCAGAAATTCTGGCTAGCTGATGAATGGGCAGCTCAATGTCCAAAAGGTCTGACTGGAAAACCAGCGTTCTCAAGTTCCTCCTGAAAGAACATCCATGTAGAATCAGAAGACATGTCTGGGCAAACCTATGCGCACTGGCACTATGCATAGGTGTAATATGGTTCGAGCAATTCAGCAGATCAGTTAAATATGTGCTGAAGTCCATTTCACTTTAAGACACTGCTAAGTGCTTGCTTGAGCTCCACTGACATCAAAGAAACTTAATCTGTTTGAACTCAAGACTGTAAATTCAAGTAGAATTTCCTTTTTCTAGAATCAGGGCTTTGGAACGGACAGTAGTTTACTTGAGAACACTGCAGTATTGTTCGTCAAGGGCACCCAGGCAAAATTAATTAAAGCACCATCTAATAGAAAGTACTTGTAATTCAAAGTGGTAGAGGAGTGGTGAAATAGGAATGTAGGAAGGCTGTTAAACATATTCTTTCCTTTTCTAAAAAGTGATATTTCATTGTTCATATCCTTGTATTTGTCTTTTTTCCTACACATCTCTTTATTTTTTACTGTGTCTGTACTAATATCTTAAAAGAATAAAAGCTGTTGTCTTCATCTTCTCCATTTATGACTTCCCTTTTTTATAGTTCTGTAACTTTTTCCCATCTTTTTTCTAATAGCTGGTTCTCCCACCCCCTTTTAGTTTATTGAAAAATGTGGGAATTTTTTTGTTTGTTTCCCCGACTCATCATTTTGATTGCCTTTCTTAGGGAGAAAGCAAAGAGGAGGAGAAGATGCACACTGTCAATTCCAGCAACATTAAAACCAGCCCTGGATCTCCAGAACCAGTAGATAATATTCATTTCTCAATAATACTTGAAGCACCACAGGTATTTGGTTACTCTTTTGGTTGAGCTTAAGTTTATATGGACAGGAAATGATGGTTTAAAGTAAAAAAAGTATGTCCTTCAGATAAGACCTAAGTATTGAATAGAATTCAGGCTGGATTCCCTCTGAAAAAGACTCTAACAGCTAACTGTATAGTAATCGTATTGTGAACAGTAAGCATATGCACAGCACTTACTAATGCAGACTGCCTTATCAAATTTACTATGTCATTAAAATACCTTGGGTTACCTTGGATATGAAATAGCAATACTACGTTATTAGTAGTCGTAAGTAGTTGGTTCAGCTTTGCGAAGAAAGTAAGGTATGGAAGCAGAACACTTTTTATTATAATGTAGCAAAATAAAAAAGTAGTCTAGTGTATAAGGCAAGCTTGAAATCTGTTCTTCTTCATAGACTTCCTATGTGGTCTTGGGTGATTTCTTTACTCTCTTTCTCAATTCTCCACTTTCCTATTTTCTGAGAAATAATTCTATTTATTGTGGGAAGATGAGGCACAAAAGATACTGAGAAACTCAGATACCAGGGTAATAGGCAATAATATTGCAATACTGACCTATGTAGAGTGAGAGATATGTGGATATTTTTGAATTTTCATGTGTTCTCAAGTGCTTTGCAAAATTTTTATTAGTTCACATTGGTAAATGCATTCTTTTTAGACCAGAAAAGACAATACATAAAGGATCATCCAGAACTGCAACACAGTAATAAAAATAAATTTTAGATTTTCTTGCTGCTAAACACGTCTGCCTGTCTCTGGATACAAACGAATCTTTAATGCTAAAATGGTATATTAGAACCACCAAAAGGAGCAACATTACTGGGTAGATGTAGGTATACTGTGAAATTAGCTTGGACATGATATTTACTGATTTTCATGATGTAAAATGGAGTTTGTTGTTTTCTGGGTGCATAGGAAGGGTTCCTGGCACAGCAATTAGTCCTGTGCCAGCTCAGATTGTTTCTCTGCTTCCTAAATGAAACTAATGTTATTAAGTATTTTTAAATAGTGTATTTTATCTTAAAGTCCTGCTGAATATAGAAACTAGAATGATCAATTTGTACAAAATACATGCAGAGGTATCTGCTTGTATTTTGATTTACCTTGCGTATGACAGCATTGATAGTAGCTTAGAGCAGTAGTATAAAATTTCCATCCATTTATTATCTTACCTGCTCATATAAGAGCCAAGAGTGGTGTGTCATGATGGCTTCCAGTCTTATGTGCTAGCATAGTGCTGACAAAGCTGACTTAAAAAAAAAAAAAAAAAAAAAAGGAACTTGAAGATTTTATATGCTACAACAGTAGACTTTACTGTCATTTTGCAGTATTCCCTATTCCATTGGTAGCGTCTGCTACTGCAGTGCAGCAGTCTGTGATTATACATACCTAACTGCTGTATCAGGAGATGGTGATACAAATTGCTGTGCGGTTATGAGTTAAGTCAACTGTTTTATACAATGATGAAGTTGGTATCTCTTACAGAAGTGTTTGGAGATTGATGCTGCAGAAGTGAAATGAAATGAAGATGAAGAGAATTAGAATCTCTTCAGACTGGTTATTTTTTGAGATTGAGGTACACAGGTCAAATAGATTAAAGGAACATTTAATGCTTATGAAAAATGTGCTACTTTCTAGATTGCTAATGTTCTGCTTTCATGCCAGCTAGTATTATTGCATTGTTTCCTTATGCTCTTGCCTGTCTCTTGTTTTCTCTCCTGCCTCTCACTTGAACTATGTGAACATTTTGGCAGTGTCTGGGGTTTTTTTCTTCTGCGTTTGTACAAATCTAACAGAACAGGATTCTGACACTAAAGGTCAGAAATGGTGAAGTACCTTGGGGAGTCTGGGAAGTGGCAGGAAGCAGGAAGAAAAACATTTTGATTGAGGACCCCTGAATCTGTAGATTGGTTTCAGTGTTTGGGGTTTTGGTGCCTTGAAGATCGGTTTGGGCATATATACTTGGCGGCCTGAGGAAAAGAGAGGAAAAGCTTTCTCTGTGTGGCAAGCTTTCTGGTAGCAGCGCAAGGCATAAAATTTCAGACACGTGTGCAGACTCACTCTGAGCTGATGAATAGCACCCCATTCAATTTAGGAGAAACACAGAGCATTGGAAATTGGGGAGGCATGTGACAAATCCCAGAAAAAAGAACTGTTGAGCAAGATGTTTCAAAGTGGGTTTTAATACCTTTTCTCTTGGTTTTGTTTGGTTTTTTGGTATGTTGCTCTGTGGTTTGAATTCAGTAGAAAGTTGAGCTCTCTTTAAAACAGTAAGGGTATTAGATAATGAACAGTCAATTATGTCCTTTTTTTTGAGGATGTGGGTCATCCATTTCCCCTTTCCCCCAGCCAAGGGAGGGACAAATGAGTGTGCCTTTTGTTTTGGTTGGTTTTGGGGTTTTTTTTTGCTGATACTGTTGCATAAGCAAACTCAGGCTGGTTTTTATTTAGCTGATGGTATTGTAAGAAATGTACGTGCATTCATAAAGTGATAGCAGATCAGTCTGGCGCACAGAGATACTTTAGCTGGATTTATATATACTTTTCCCTGTAGGTTTTTTAGTGTTATTTAATAATTCTCATTCCCTAACTTCAGTCCAGATTGGTTATTCTGAATGGCTGCAGCAATATCTAAGCTGTGCAACTTAAATTTCTTTATACTTAAAAAGAAAAATTGCAATGTCTACTTTTGGTGTTAAAATCGTAAGTCAGAGAGTGTATTTTCTTTCAGAAAATGCAAAAGGTAGAAGACTTTCACTTTAAAAACCAAGGTGTACTTTTAATATGGGCCTAACGTAAAACATAGTTTTAAAAGAGTTAGCAAGAAACATAATGTAAAATCTATATTCCTGCAATGTTTTATGCAGGGTTTCAGAGATGAAACACCTTTTAAAGAAGAACTTGTTGATGAACCAAGTTTGGACTTGGGAAGGTCATTTCAGCTTTCTCAAAATGACAATGAGTATGAGAAGGAGTCTTGGGAGATGCATGAGTTTCTGAAACCCAGAACAGAAGAAATGGATGAAGAACGGGAAATGTTGGTGGATGATGAGTATGAAGAAGATTCAGACTTCCTGAAATGTAACGCATCATGTGGACAGAAGGCAAGTTCAGAGAGGAACCTCGATACAGAACGATGGGCAAAGCAACTTGAGACTACTGAAAAACAAGACTTAAGATCCAGTGCTACCTTAAGTCCAAAACAGTCCCTGGAATATCCATTCAATAAAGATCAAATGGTAAGGAATGCTGTGTTGGTCTCAGTGCTGTACTCTGACCATGGGACCCATACCTCAAGGCGAGTTCCAGATCTAAACTCTGTAGGGAGTCTTTCTAGTGTTTTACTAGATGAGATCTGGGTACCTCTAACAGACACCAGTCTATCCTTTTGTACGTTTTGGAAGGTTCTTTTGGTTACTTAGTGTCTGTATATTTAACCGCTTGAATGAGATACGTGCTGTGGTTGGTGTATTTACAGGCATCCTGTACTTGCATCTTCTTTCCCATCTCTGACTTGTGGGCTCAGTTCTTTTTTGCAAGCTGTATTAATATGGTGCATATCAGTAATAGCAGAGTGTCACTTTGTGGTTTTAATAGTCCAGGGGCTTCAGCAGCAATGTCAGTGAAAGGAGCTGCCTCTTTTCCTCATTATTTTTAATCCAAATCAGTTTCTTAAGCCAGATGATAGTGCAGTTAAGCGAAAAATGATATGGCAGGAGCAATTGTAACAAGCATACTGGTGGATGAAGGAGACAGAGCTTCAGGTAAATTGTGAAACTGTTACTTAGATGTCCTCCTCAAGTATTCTGAGAATTATTTTTTTCTGAGTCTTTGTTCATTCACTTGCCAAACAAAAAAATGATAATATCAGCCTTCCATGCACCAGCTTCCGAGATGTATGCTTTTATGTGAAAAAACTGAGGCGGAAAAGGATTTAATATGACAGCCACAGAGAACTTCAGGTTTTGTTTGGCTTGTCCCCTTATGCACTATGTACATAAAATGCAGCTTCTAGTAACAGTTTTATACCAGAGTGCACAATATTACATTTATGCATTTGTTACTTAAAAACAACAAATGAGCAAAAGTAGAGAACTTCTTGTTGGGATTACAGGCAAGTAGAAAGATACAGTTGCTTTGTATTGCAATTGCACATAACATTTTTCATGCCTCTTCTTAATATAGTGCATAAATGAGCGGTTATTATTTCATAGTTATCTGAATAAATATGAATGTAGTTGAGAAAATGTGAAAATTGCTGTAAAAATCAATGTTCATGTCAAATACTCCTGTATAGGTTGATACCATTGCCTTCTAACTTTAATTACTTTTTTCTCCTCTGTGAAGTGTGAAGAAAATGCTAGTACGAGTTCACTATTTTCTGGAACCACAGCACACAGTGGCCACCAAAAAGACATATTTGATACTGAAACTACCCAGTCAGGAGCAAAAAACAAGATGGATTTAGGTTTGTAAGAAGTTTTTTCTTTATCTTACAATTTCATATTTACGAATTTAATTTTTATACCAAAACACAAATTCTTTCGAGTGATAAAGTATTCAAATAAAGACTTCTGGAGGCTCATGTCAGTCTGGCTTTAAATAGGTTTCAGCTTCACGATCTTGCTTCCTCCTCCAAATCTTCACCTACAGTTGTCACGAGTGATATTGAAAGTGGCTGCAGCTTTGTCCTGCCTGTGGAGAAACACTTTCTTCTGTGTAGCTATGTCCACAGTAGGACTCTGTGCATAAGTACAATAGCTCATGCCTGTAATTTCTGTCAGGAATTTGTCTCAGTCACTTTTGATTGCTGATTTTATGGATTTAAATAAAAAAAAAAAAAGTGACAGACTGTGGAGATAACTTTACCACAACCAAAATTTGCAACTGAACTCTACTGTAGATAATTGCCCCATATCTTGGTTTTTTAATCTGTGCTCAGAAGCAAAGTTTCTCCTAGTCAGATGGCCGGAGATGGATGGTTAGAATTTGGTAGGTCATCAGGGAAATAAATTTATCAACCTGCCTGAGTTAGCACTCGCTGGTTGGGAGAAAGGAGATTGGGTTGTTTCGTTTTTTTTGTCACCTGCATCTTGTACAGCAGACACTGTGTAAGCTACAGCAGCAGACTGCTGACTCTTGCAAGGAGCTCTGGTGGTTCAATTAATGTTGATACTTATGTCACCAAAATGACATCAGTATTCCCTAGTGTGGTGGGGTTCTGTGACTGGAGCAGGGCTTTGCACCGCTCTCCCTGCATGAAGGATGGATTCACTATTACTAGTCATGTGTTTTTGTGAGGAGCGTCTGTCATGTAAGTTGTACCTAAGCATGTTTAAGTTCCATAAAGATTTGGCATTTCCTGTTATTACTTCACTGCTTGTACATCAGAAGCAAGGTGCTATAAAAAAGTGTTTAGTGTGGTTTAAATTTCCTTCAAAAATGAATGTTCTGTATTTCTCAGCCTCTTGATCATCACACAACATCCACATTTGGAACATGGTGAACTAACGGGTTTATTTCCAAGGGTGATAACTGGTAGATGCAAGGACAGAGGAAGAAAAAGTTCACACCTACGCCTTTTCTTCTTCAGGTACAAAGCTTCAGATTGACTCGAAAGGACCTGGACTTGCTGTTGATCTGGAAGCTATTGAAAAGGAAGAATTAAAAGGGGAGGATTATGTTTTTTCCAAGAACCCGGAATCCGGAACAGTAACCACCTTAGCTCAGCCTGGAACAGCATTGTACAGGTATGGAGAAATATTTCAGGTTTTGGAAGATTTTCAGTTAATGATCTTAACTGTCTTCTTGCTTTACTTAGCTGACCAATCATTAAAAGCTGTGTGAAACAGTAAGATGTACATAGATGGCCAGTTCTATGACTTTTGCCCAAGGAGCTGAATTTTGCCTTACAACCTTATTGAATCTTTACTTCCCACGTTTCCGCCCCTGAGTACTGGGACAGAAAACTGCGAATGGCTCTGCCACCTACTTCACTTACTCCACAGTGAGGGTAGTATGGTTGTGGCCTGGAGGAGAAGGACATAGCCTTTGCCAGCAGCATTGGTCATTATTGCTTAAGGAGCTCTCTCTTTAGCTCCTTATCATAGCTCTGTCCTCTCGGTTTTCCCTTTCCTTTGTTCTTCCTTTTGGGAAGAGCAGTTCAGCCATGGGTCTCAGGCCTGTACAGGAAATTTTAGTCTTGCCAGTGGTGCTGAGAAACCTTGAGCTGGCACTGGTTGTAGGTATTTCCAGTGGGTAGTGGATCTGCTTTTGGGGCCTGTTCATTCAAATCCTCAGTACTTCCCTAATTCATCTGTAATCTTCCCTCAGAGGGAAAGCAGCTCAACAATAAGGTGAGGGGTTTATTTCTGCAGCACATCCTACTTCCTTTTTGCAGTTTAAGAGTAGCATTTACAGCTCTCAGGATCTACAGAAAATGTGTGCAAGGATGTATTGTTTCAACCTTTCTGTGGGGGCATGCAGTTCCATACTTCCGTTCCTATTTTGTGAATAGGTGAGTCACATATAGTGTAAAAGTTTAATTAACACCCTGTTCTGGGGTGTTTAATGGAACACACCGGATCTGTTCTCCCAGTTGCATCATGATCTGCTTTCTGGTCAGCTAGACTGGTTTTATCATGTTTATATCCCTCTATAAGAATCACAGCACATTTATCAGAAAGTAAATGTTAATTGCTTAAATAGTTATTTTGAATGAGTAAATGCAGTGCAGATTTGTATATCACAGAGCAGCTTATAAATTTGCTCTGCCCATCATGTTTATTTCTGGAGCATTCCTTAAGTACATTTAAACCTAAATACAAAAATTCCTGTCTAGTCTGTTGACTCTGCACATTTGGTTTAAACTGGACAGTGTGAGAAGGCGTTGCTGTCTTACTGCCAGATACAAAATATGCAAGGAATTGCGACCTGGCATGGGTGATGCCTTTTTTTATTTTTTATTCCTCCCCTCTGTCTGCCCCCAATTAGTGAATTACCTGAGAGAGAAGAAGGAGAAGGAGAAGAAACTCCAAACTTCAGCCACTGGGGACCACCACGGACGTATGTTCATATGATTACATTATTTCTTCCCATTTACCTTATGTCTTTTTTTCTGTAAGCCCGATTAGTTCTTGTGGTTTTTTTTCTCCCCTCCTCTGCCAATAACTTTAAGGTACTTATGTACCTTGGGCTTTCTTAGATACAGTGAATTTTTAACAGATGTTCAACAAAATTATGCCTTCTATTTATACAGCTGACTTGGGAAAGCTTGGCGGGTTTACGTTGTGGATGACCTACAAGTTCTTGCTCATTTAATAACTATTAGGTGTGAACAATGCACATAGTGCTGCTGTCTCCTTTTCCACGGGTTTTCTGCTAAACTTAATGGCAGAATTCCAAATGGCCAAGCCAAGTTTTAGCCACATCCTTGTTGTATTGTTAACATTTTTAGGTGAATTGTTTTTATGGTCCTAAGAAAAAATATGATCAGAAAATTTCTGCTTAAGCTGATTAATATGCATCTGATACACTGAAGTCAGTGTTCAGAAAGTTGTATGAAACACTGTTTTATTATTTGTCTAGCATACCACTTGTAGTATTTGCCATTTCCAGACAATTTGGTCAAACTGGAAGAGGATGAGTGTTTACTTGAAGACCTGCCCTTTTTACCCTGACTTTCTCTGAAATAAAAACGTATTTGGAAGAGCAGTGGGTATGGGTTGGCAGCAGAATTTTGTTCTTTATTTTGGGTGAGGTCTACTGAGGGTAAAAAGCCACCTCTGGTAAAGTCAGAAGCCTAAGAATGCTCTCATCCCTTTACTCTGTTAAATCTTCCTGAAAGACCAGAAGCTTACATTTCTTTAAGTCTTTGCATTTATAGTTTAAAAACCTGTTTCAAGCTGTTAAACTACCACATGTATTTTTTCAGTGTTGAGATCTTTAGAGACCCTCACGTGTCTCTTGGAATCAGTATTGTTGGTGGACAAA